>NC_088220.1:63406328-63777995 GCF_036934945.1 Oncorhynchus masou masou
CACAATAAACAGCATTAACCACACAGACACTGGCTCCATTAGATGACAGGCCAAGCGTGATGAAGATGCAGGAGTGATGGGCCCAAATGATACCTTTTTTTATCAGCTTACTTCCCCCAATAGACTGACGCTCTCTGTGTGTGTGTGTGTGTGTGTGTGTGTGTGTGTGTGTGTGTGTGTGTGTGTGTGTGTGTGTGTGTGTGTGTGTGTGTGTGTGTGTGTGTGTGTGTGTGTGTGTGTGTGTGTGTGTGTGTGTGTGTGTGTGTGTGTGTGTGTGTGTGTGTGTGTGTGCGCGCGCGCGCGCGTGGGTATGTCTCTCACTCACTGATTCTCAGGGAATAGTTAGCCATCCTAGAGTAAAGACTACTTTCAGCAGCAGCAGAATATGACCATCAATCAGGAAACCAGTAAGCAGAATGATCTACATTACCCTGAACACCACAGGCAGTAGACTGGGCAACAGTGCAGGCCATGCAGAACAAACTGCTGTGATGAACTGTCGTTAGGCTGTATGTAGGAAGGAGATGTGACTGGCAAAAGGGCTCACAACAAACTTCCTGCCTGACTGCAGCTTAATACGCTTTGCAAAGCTTGGATGGTTGCACTCACATCAAGTTGGTCTCTTTAGAAGATCCTCCATTTTAAATTGGAATATGATCAAATACAAATGATGTGAACAAGCAGATAATATTTCTCATGACACTAACATAGTAGTTTTATTTAACCAGGCAAGTCAGTTAAGAACACATTCTTATTTTCAATGATGGCCTGGGAACAGTGGGTTAACTGCCTGTTCAGGGGCAGAACGACAGATTTGTACCTTGTCAGCTCAGGGGTTTGAACTCACAACCTTCCAGTTACTAGTCCAACGCTCTAACCACTAGGCTACGCTGCCGCCCCAAAGTAATGGTAGTAATGTTATGATGCATCGCCTAATAAAGGAACGTGTTCCTATTCCAGTATTTTATTTAGCCTTTATTTAACTAGGCAAGTCAGTTAAGAACAAATGCTTCTTACAATAATGGCCTACCCCGGCCAAACCCTAACCCGGACAATGCTGGGCCAATTGTGCGCCGCCCTATGGGACTCCCAATCACCGCCGGTTGTGATACAGCCTGGAATTGAACCAGGGTCTGGAATGACACCTCTAGCACAGATGTAGGATCTTAATTTGAGCCAGTTTGTTACAGCAGGAAAATAATAATTCAGCACCAGGAAATGTGAATTGCACTGAAAAAATATATAAACACAAAATGTAAAATGTTGGTTCAATGTTTCATGAGGTGAAATAAATGTACCCACAAAATGCTTATTTCTCTCAAATGTTATGCACAAATTTGTTTACATCCCTGTTAGTGAACATTTATCATTTGCCAAGATAACCCATCAACCTGACAGGTTTTTAATATCAAGAAGCTGATTAAACAGCATGATCATTACACAGGTGCAACTTGTGCTGGGGATGATAAAAGGCCACTCTAAAATATAGTTTTGTCACACAATACAAAACCACAGATAACTCAAGTTTTAAAGGGAGTGTGCAATTGGCATGTTGACTGCAGAAATGTCCACCACAGTTGTTGCCAGAGAATTGAATGTTAACTTTTCTACCAAAAGCCACCTCCAACATAATTTTAGAGAATTTGGCAGTACATTCAACCGGCCTCACAACCGCAGACCATGTGTAACCATGCCAGCCCAGGACCTCCACATCCAGCTTCTTCATCTGCGGGATCGTCTGAGACCAGCCACCTGGACAGCTGATGAAACTGAGGAGTATTTATATCTGTAATAAAGCCCTTTTGTGGGGAAAAACTCATTCTGATTGGCCGGACCTGGCTCCTCAGTGTATAGGCCTATGCCCTCCCACGCATAGGCCTGTGCACCTGCACAGTTATGTGAAATTCATAGATTAGGGACAAATTAATTAATTTCAATTGACTGATTTCCTTATATGAACTGTAACTCAGAGAAATTGTTAATTGTTTATATGTTTGTTCAGTATAATTATGTGGATTGTAATTAATGGATATTTTTTTGTATAGGTTGATACATTATACATTAGGGCAAATGTGGAAATTGCAAACTTCAGAAGCCTTTTTAAACCTTGAATACACTACAAGTTTGCATTTCCTGCTGTGCAAGAAAATTCTCATCAACAAAAGAGTGATCAAATTAGATCCTACATCTGTAAGCTTACTTTTAATTAAAACAGCTCATACAGTTTTTTCCTGGTATATATCATGCTTTTCTATTTAATAACAAAGTACAGACGGAGAGCATAGTCAATATTCTGACAAATAATAATCACGCTTGTTACACCATTGATGGGATAAGAGAAGGCTGCCGAAAAGGGACATGATTTTCTAAAGCAATCAATCCTCATACAGGATGCACTTTGTATGACAATACCTTGACAGCAAATGAAAACTACAGTAACCTTAGTAATGGTCACCAAGTGCAGTGGTGCTGTTAGTGATGAACATTAACACTGAATCAATGTCTGGGCACAGTAATCAATTGCTGTGGAGGAAAAATGGTGGGAGAAGGCGAGGAAGAGAGAGAGTATACTGTATGTATGAATTACAGACTGAGTTCATGTTCATTTGAAAGTTAAACTCAATAAAAATGGAGACAGAATGTGATGGGTTATGAATAGCCCAAGCATCATCAAAGCAGTTATATTTGTCCTCGTGTTCATTCCAAAACCATTTGGTACGACAACTTCTATTGAAACACAATCATGGATGTTTCAGAAAACGATCACAGAATTCTTGCTCCTTTTCCATAGTCATATAGTCAAAGACTGAAGTTCAATCGAGAGAGGGAGACTGACCTTGAAGTAATTCAATTTAAGCAGGGGTGGATGCAGTCATTCTTTCTCAGTGATCGGTTGACTGAGTGGGATTCTATCCTCTCTTCAAGCCTGCCTTTGACTCATCTATCCATTCCCCTTTAGAATGAACACTGATGAGCTCTAAATCCATGGCCCTACCTCACTGTGTTGTCTGGATCAGTTTATAGAAAGGACATAGATGCTGAATACTGTCATCTATTTGTAATAAATAATTAGTGATTAATACATAGTAAGGATTTCTAATAATTTTATCTTGTCATTGTTAAACTGAACAATTGAAAGTGTCTGTAGGAGATATGACTAATCTTGTCAGTGCCTTCTTCAAAGACCCATATTTGACCAGACAGGGGATTCAAATCCTTAATTTCAAAGTACAAGATCTTGGACACTCAAGTGAAAATCTTCACAGATCTCAAGTCATGTAAGCCTCAAGCCTTTTCAAATCAGCAAAACTACAGTTCAGTCTGAAATATCACCCAGATTAGGCTGTGAACACTAGCTTTCATGGCCAATAGGATGTTTGTATGAATTCTAAAGAAAAAAAGGAAAATATAAATTTTTCTAGGGACATCAAAGTAATAAAAATCTCCACTTGAGAATTAAGGGTAAAGGCATTACTTGCGAGTCAGTTGGGCAAAAATTCTGCCTTTAATCAATACTGTAACTGACAATGGGCAGAACATATGAAAGAGCCTGTGGCTGAAGAATAGCAGTAAATACAGTAGGGTAGCACTCCCTCCCATCTCTCCAGACCCATTCTCCTCAGGTGATCCTCCGAGGCACAGCCCTGCAGACAATACTAGGCATGAAGAAGACAGGACATGGGGACAGATGGATGGGTCTGCATTTTAAATTTACAAAGCCTTATTATTCAGTAATTTGAGCATTTGTAATTTTCTGTAATCTGGCAGCTCATGGTGAGAAGACAGAGAGAGGAATTCATTTTCAGCAGGATGTTCAATTAGGGAATGGTGAGAGATAAAATGTATGTTGGAGAACACACACACCTGTCCTGTACACATAAGGAGACAGAATGATAATGAGACTGGTTCCATGCATGGTGCTACTATAAGCATATTTTTCATTTGATTGTCTTAGCTCTCCATCCTCCAGCGATGGCTAAGGTTAATGTATTTCATTTGGCCACAAAGTGATAGAGATGAAGCCTCTCTGGTCTGAGAAATAGCATGTTATTGAGTGAAAAATAAAAGACGAGACAATCTCAAACCATTTGGCATTTTAGGAGAAGTACTGCTAATATGATATTGCTGCATTAGACTCTGAACCTGACTTTATTCCAGATGTCATCCAGATTAAACGACTCGTGCTATTGGGACAATAGAATGCCCTCAGGATTCATGTTGACATTCAAGCCAACCTTCGATTATATTCAGAAAATATTGAAAACAAAACCAAATTCAGCAGAACTGTACCAATAGTTGGATGTGTATGGTAATAGGCTTCCAGGTAATACATTCATTCATTAATGACCATGAAAAGTATTGAATTTATGCATCAATGTATTATTTATGTAAATGTCATCACCTCACATTACAGTTAGTCATTGCAATTACAATACTATGATACTGTAATCCTCACAAAGAGCTGCTGCAATAGTCCATAATTGACTTCATTCAAGACTTAGATCTGCAAAAACATCCCCGCCAACAGCGCGAGTATATATACACTGGCACAGCAAGACAGAAAAACAAAACCTACAGCCAACAATCTTTAAGAATTAAGACTCCCTTTCAAGCCCCAATGTCACAAAAATGTTCAAACAGGACATGAACATTCATTTAGATAAAGCAGTCCTTATCAAACAATACAAAGACATTAAAAAGCAGTCAATGTCACACAATACTTAAAAAGTGAAATATCAATTCAAATGTTAGCAACCATAGACTCTCCTTTTAGAGACCTGACCTTAAAATGGATTCAGTTCCAGCAGTGTGATGACACCACAACCCTGATTCGAGAAGAACAGAGGAGAAAATACTACTTTAAGACCAAAACACCAATAAAGTCTCCCTTTCTTTGCTGAGCTCAAGCATTAAAGAGTAACCAAGCAACAAGTGACAATCAAGGGAAATGACAGATAGCTTTACACTTCAGTTTGTCTCCAAGTTCCTTCATTAGTAGTATATTGCACAGTTTTAATAGTTTGTTATGGACTTGTTGAGTCACAGAAAGAGTGCAGTACAGAAAATGTTGAAACCCATTACCCCATTCATATAACTGTCCACATTTTATCCTGGTCTGACATAGGGACTAGACCTCCTTTGGGTTACCGTAGCACAACATTGGTTAATTATCTGAATAATGTTCGCCAAAATAAATCCTGCCAGGGAAGTCGCATAAGCATCAATGCTAAAAGGCCAACTTGCATTCTACTGTATATGAGACCAGACAATGAAAAAAGAGAGAGAAAATGACACCATTTTTAAAGTATAATTTTACAATACATTATGATACAGAATAGTCTTTACTGTGTCAAGCCTTGAATTTGTACAAACTAGCAGATTTGCACTTCTTCACCGCCGCAAAGAGCACAGAGTACCTCTGAGAGAGAAAGAGAGAGAATAAAAGGCAAATAAATAAAGATGATTCCAGTGAATTCTGAGGTCTCTCCCTCTGTGATCTCTGTATTCGCAGCCCAAGGTGTGAGGCTGTGAGGTGTATGGCGGAGAGCCCGGCTGTTGCACCTCGCCGGTGTTGATTACCTGGCGCCCGTTGCCATGGCAGCGGTGTCTGCAGTTCAGAGCAGGTCGGGCAGAATGAGGCCCGGCGGTTTGGGCTCCACGCAGTTAATCCAGAAATTGGCACAGCTGGCGTGGTACTGGTGGCCCCCGTACGGCAGCTTGAAGTTGTCCGTCTCTGAGTTGAAAGCCTGGCGGAAGGGTCAAATAAGAGCGAAACGAGGGGGATGTTAGGACAACAAGGTTCTACTGAATAGTTAATAAACAGATGAACTTGGCAGTAGCTCAGGCTAACAAATAGAAAGCAGTGGTAAAGATAAATCAACGATCAACAGGAACTAAATAATTGATCTATGAAAGTAATGGTAGAAGCAGGGATTTGTAGGTAGCTTAACCTGCATACAACATCTCCACTGTGGCATATAAACAAGGGGTCAATGAAAACTGGTCCTTTGAAAATATGACTCGTGTTTGGCACAATGATCTGTTTACTGATCAATAAGACTGCTGCTCATTGCCTGTCCTCCTGACTGTTAGTTGAATATATTGAGATAGCTGAATGGCACTCCCACATAACATCTGAATATAGCCGTTGAGAAAATAAACTGAGTGAACTGAGAGGGGCAGAGAGTTGTTATGCGAGCTTGCATTTAGCTGAGCCCAGCTGTAGCAGCAGGTTGGTGATGAGGAGGAGATGCTAATGTTTAAGAGTTTGCATCCCTGGTGAAATATCCGAACTGAAGCAAGAAAGAGAAATAAGTCATGTGTGGTGAATCATATCCTCCCACAGACAACAACCTAGAAACACACACATCATATAGTATACTCATACCTGTCCACCTGCTCACAAACCATTTATAGTACATTTACTATGCTGTGCACACCTGTTGTCTTTCTCACACACACTGACACACTCAGGTTTCACAGACACAATGTATTCTCCTTCCATCTTTTGCACGTCCTCCCACTTCTTTTGTCAAACCTGCATTTAGTCCGCCTGCCAAAGCCTGGAATGTTGGAGAGCGAGAGCGAGAAGAAAGGAGAGAACACAAAGGCATAACCCCTCGTCTCCACGTCCTCCCTCTCCTCCTCCTCACCCCCACCTCCACCTCCACAGTCCCAGCCTGCAGAACTGTAATGATGTGCAATTTACCCATCAAACATGATTGTGCCGACACATATAATGTGGTGAGACATAACAGAAGTAGAAAGTGCTGGAGAGAGGATATGCTTGGGAGAGTTAGACAATTTGAAAACCAAAATGAAAGGTCAGCATGATTAATCCTAGGTAACCTTTCTAACTGTAATCTAAAGGTTAATGACCCTCCATTAGGAAACCAAGACGACAGTGCTGCTCATGGTGCTACAGGGCTCCAGACTAGAAACACCAGCTGTTAATGCAAGGGGCATCATGCCTAAAGAGGGAGGCTACAGTCTACTGCTGCTTAAGAGGTGGAAATAAGTGAAGCATACCCTTACCCTTAACCTCTTGTCATGGTCTTTAGCCAGTGCCTGTAAGTAGCATAAGAGGTGTCAGCATTTTCCTGGTTTCATGCATTGTCCTGAGTAAGCAAAGTGAAACTCTACAGTAACTGAGGATCAGTCCGTCAGTTTGCACAGAATGGAACGTTGGTACACCAAGGAGCTGAAAGAGCAACATTCCAAGAGCCACAAAGTGAAAGAATCTAAAGCACCACCTTACGATCATCCATCTAATTTTCCAATAAACATCAAACAGGGATGGGCATCTTTCAAACAGGGATGGGCATCTTTCAAACAGGGATGGGTATGTTTCAAACAGGGATGGGCATGTTTCAAACAGGGATGGGTAGGATTCCAGACTGTAATAGATTTGAGAGAAATACAGTGCAGTCTGCAAAGACATGGCATCCACTGCCAAGTAAACTTATTTGAATGTTATTGGCCTATTTCCAGATAAAGTCATAACCAAATTAAACAAACTGAAAAATAACTTAAAATCCTGGAGGTACAGTATATTTCAGAATTTGACATTTATGAATAATAATGCATCATACTGCATAAATTAGCATAGGGAAAAAATCCAAACCAGTACTTTTGGGAACGTTTGCACTCATTAGCATTTATCACTGACCAAAAATAGTAATACTTCATTAAACCCAAATTATCACTCAGAGAGTTTATAGCTTGTTGCAGTCGCCAAGTAATAAACTATGTTTAGATGCTACCTGTTGCTTAGCCTGACAGCAGATCTGTATGTGCTGTAACCAACTCCCTTGTCATTCGTTGTCATACCAAACATGTTTGACATGACAACAAGCACATCAGAGGACTTGGCTGACACCCAGGCTGATCTGCTACCAGGCTACATGGTGCTGCTGTTGCCCATCCCTGACATGTGAGGGTGATTGGATGAAGAACATTGAGAAAGGTCTCCATTGGATAAGTTAAAACCCAGAACCCAGTCAGCAGTATCAAAGACCAACAGCCTAGAACCAGTCTCTCAATGGTGCCCATCATCATATTATGCCAGTGATGCCATCAACACCACACCTTTACTTGTAGTTGGAAGACAGACAGAAACTACCTGTACTCTGAAAGATAACAGTATTATCAGCTTCTGTATGAAAACACTTTCTGTGATTTCATTATTCTCTGAGGGGATGTTATTCTCTGTTTGGCTTTTATGCTTCCTTACAAATGTTCCTCTGGACACAAGTTTAATTAAAAGGTGGCTTATTAATCTGATGTCAGGGGCAGGCTGAATATAACTATTATTCAGCCTGCCTCAGTTCACACGAAAGAGAGAGAGGAGAAAGAGCGAGAGAAAGATTGAGATGAACACAGAGAGAGTGTGAGAGAGAGATGGAGAAATACCCTAACCCTCAGCAAATTTCTTAGCACCTGCGCTCCCAGCTCCTGACTGATCTGATGCGTGAGCCACATCAGCTGCCTAAACTCAGCCATCCTCCCTCCGCCTCGCCTCATCAATATATCTCTAGCTAAATGATGCAGGGGAACATCGCAAGAAACAATCAAAGCAATCTTGCCCTGCAGACTGTCCAGTCAAACAATACTATTAATGGACCCCAATATGACAAATAGTTACTGATGATCAGGGTTTGACAAGTGGAAAAGAAAGTGTCACAAACACATTTTAAGCCATAGCAGAACTCAAATGATGAAACAAATGAACACACAGATATGGATGAGTAATGTATAGACTTGTTGTTAGTAGCTGGTAAGAGGTGAAGTGAGAGGTGGCTGCCAGATGAAGGTTGAGCTACAAGCCTGTTATTGTCAGAGTAAAGCTGCATGCTTCACTGACCCTCCAGAAACCTTCCCACAATTCCCTCAGCTCAACCAGAGGTGCCAAAAGAACAACTTCACTCCTCTCACGTCCTGTCTGTCTCCTCCAACTCTTTTTATCTCCCTCTTTTTCTCCATCTCTCCCTTCCTGAATTGTTATCATCTTAACAGGTGTCATTTTATCATCATTGTTTCATCACCTTCTCTTCTAAGACTCATTTTGGAGGGATATCTGGTGAAATCGGATTGTCTGGTCATTTCTAACACATCTGTGCATGAACACAGTGCTGCTGCTGTCGGCATTGGCAGTGTCTCAAATAGCACTCTATACCCTGTATAGTGCACTAGTTTTGACCAGGGCCCATTTTGTCTTTTGGGATGCGGTCAGTGTGAAGGGAGGGAGCTGAGAGGAGAAGAGTGTGCTGTCATTTTGGCACCCCATCGCCTGTCTATCAGTGGAGAATTTGGCCCCCAGGCCCCCAGTAGCAGAGAGTGAAGTGAGATTCAGTTGACAGTTCACTGCCTCATACTCTTTTAAACAGACGTCCAATAGTTGTCTCTTCTTTGCTCTGCAAAATGTTCAAAGTCAAAGAAACGATCATTTAGTTATTATGCGTCAACCACTAGTTTAAAAACAACTCTCAAAAGGCAAAATGATTCATGGTTTATTCAGCTTGAGAAATTTGTTGGAACGGATTTATAATCAAATGTTTCAACAGTTGTTGGGTCCATCTGTTGAGGGATTGAGGGTGTGTTGGTTGGCAATCATGATTATGTGTTGACTGAGAATTACTGTATGCTTATTTTGTTGTGTGTCTGTACGTTTGTGTGTGTGTGTGTGTGTGTGTGTGTGTGTGTGTGTGTGTGTGTGTGTGTGTGTGTGTGTGTGTGTGTGTGCAGACCTTGCTGCGTGAGTCCACGTTGAGCAGGCACACCCCACAGGCCAGCTCCTTGGCGTTCTTGATGCCGTGTCTCAGGATACAAGAGGAGAAGTCCAGCGAGCTCTCATCAGGCTGTACGGAGAAACACACAACATTACACAAGGAGATGCACACACAGGCGAACGTACTCAAACATACACACACACTTTATTTGAATTCACAAATTGCATTACATTCAAGGAGGATTCAAAACATTTCAAAGGTCTTTGTATGCATGGACACTTAAGGATACAGAAAGCCCCTTCTCATAACAGCTGAAACAGAGCAGTACCTAGCCAATTACTTTGCCTTAGGCTGGCCTGCAACCTGGAGGCCACGTACTGTCAGCCTATGTTTGTGACCGAGACACACACAGGGTGGTAGCTTGCCCCCCGTGTGGAGGTGCTGGCAGATTGGTCACCTGATCATAGGACTCCGCTGTGGGGCACACGATGTTGCTACGCCTCACATCAACAACTTCACAAAACACTGCATGAAACGAGGGATCTACAGTTCTGAAATTTGAGGAAATGTACCATATTTGCAAGGATTTTATAAGGGTGCTAACCAATTTACATTTAAAAAATAAGTTGTATATTGAAGCAATAAGGCTCGGGGTGGTGTGGTATATGGCCAATATAACATGTCTAAGGGCTATTCTTAGGCACGACACAATGCATTCAAAGCTCGAACAACCTGGTTTACAATACCTAGATACAGACCACTGTAACTGTACATGTGTAGCAGCCTCCTCTCCAACACTGAGCTACAGAACAATAGCTTGAAGGAAGAGACATGTCTCTATTCATTCATTAACCAGCTAAATGAACTGAAGTAGAAATATGTATTTAATCTGGGAAATTAAAGTAAATACAGTCCACTAGTCTGTTGGCAGCAGAGCTGTGTGAACAAGTGAGTGTGCCCAGACATATATATATATATACACCCTCACCTCCTTTTACTCACTCTCTCTCTCCCTCTCTCTCTCTATCTATATATATATATATATATAGAGAGAATCAAAAGGCAGCTGCAGGTCTACGGTCTGAGATAACGTAGCGTTACAACTCACTCACTGACCGTCTACCTCTACCTCCCTCTGTCCCTCTCTGCTAATTCTCTCTCTTTCTGTACTGACATTATCTCCAGTCAAGAGATGGCCAGCCTGTATTATCTGCTGGCATTTGAGAAGCAATGTTATTCCTGAGGCTGGCTGCAGAGGATAAGGCCAGCACATCTCCTCTCTGCCTCTGTTCTCAACACATCACTACAGCCTACAACAGACAGCTCTACACTCCCCATCCCACAGCTACACACACTAACATATACCAGCATAGGGTTTGGTTTCGTACACTGTCAAGGTTTCATTGATAATCCTACTAGGCAGTCCTTATCCACTCATCATTTCATCAGGAACATTTTCTAGACAAAGTTGTTACAATCAAGTGTCATTTTCTCAGGTCTGTGTGTAGCCTAACCAACTGCATTTTAGGAAGGGAGGTCTGTGAGTGTGTGTGTGTTGACTGTACTGTGTGCGTGGGTCTGTGTGTGTGTGTGTGTGTGTGTGTGTGTCTGTACTGTATCATGTGTGTTTCTTACCGCCAGGTTGGCCAGGGACATGAAGCCCATGAGGTTGTTCCAGACGCGGCTGATGTCTTTCAGCAGCTGCTGCAGCTTCTCGGAACACACGGCTGTGGCCTTGATACCCAGCTCCACACGCTTGGTCACGCGGTACACCTCCACCACACCTGCCACATAAACACACTTGGACAATAAGACAACACCCCTGCTCCCAGTTCTCTCCCACAGCCAGCTCCAACATAAGCCAAATATAGACAGTGAGATGGACAATGAAAAACAGATAACATGTCTACACTCCCCTATGTTGAAACCTCCTCTGAAGTTGGATCATTAGACCAACCTGACATAATGTTGGCTGTAACACTACCCTCCCTGGGGATTGAAGGGTTAACATGTTGTTGTTCTCCGTTGAGAGGTCAAAGGTTTATAATGGTGTGTTTTTGGAAGAAGACTCATTGGTGGTACACTGTGTTCTGTTCTCAGCCCCTCACAACGGTATGGGTGCCTGTCCGACTCTCACCGCTCATTAAAAAGACACCCTGCTGTCTGTCTGGTCAGATACACACTCACGTGCATCCCAAATGGCACCCTATTCCTACTCTGTCTATGACCAGAGCCCTATAGGACAAAAGGAATAAGGTGACATTTGAGACACATCCACAGTCCGTCAGGCCGAGCGGAGACAAGCCCCAACTAGGATCCACAGTCCGTCAGGCCGAGCGAGGACAAGCCCCCGCTAGGATCCACAGTCCGTCAGGCCGAGCGAAGACAAGCCCCCGCTAGGATCCACAGTCCGTCAGGCCGAGCGAAGACAAGCCCCCGCTAGGATCCACAGTCCGTCAGGCCGAGCGAAGACAAGCCCCCAATAGGATCCACAGTCCGTCAGGAAGAGCGAAGAGAAGCCCCCACTAGGATCCACAGTCTGTCAGGCCGAGCGAAGACAAGCCCCCAATAGGATCCACAGTCCGTCAGGAAGAGCGAAGAGAAGCCCCCACTAGGATCCACAGTCCGTCAGGCCGAGCGAAGACAAGCCCCCGCTAGGATCCACAGTCCGTCAGGCCGAGCGAAGACAAGCCCCCAATAGGATCCACAGTCCGTCAGGAAGAGCGAAGACAAGCCCCCGCTAGGATCCACAGTCCGTCAGGCCGAGCGAAGACAAGCCCCCACTAGGATCCACAGTCTGTCAGGCCGAGCGAAGACAAGCCCCCACTAGGATCCACAGTCTGTCAGGCAGAGCGAAGACAAGCCCCCACTAGGATCCACAGTCTGTCAGGCCGAGCAAAGACAATCCCCCACTAGGATCCACAGGCAACACTGGAGCGCTGAATAAATCTCTCAGAGGGGATCAGGCAGAGTTTGGGGTTCTAGCTGAAGACGGTTGGACCTTGTTTAACAAGCTCAGGACCTCTGTCTGTGTCTGTGTGTGTGTCTCTCACCCAGTAGGTAATCCATGCCCTGAGCAGACTGGATGACCTCAGTGCAAACAGTAGAGCAGCTGATGCTGTTTAGGGTGTTGTTGGCTTTAATGATGACCTGGGGACAGAGACAGACAGCAGAATGGGTTAGGGTGACACACACACACACACACACACACAAAAACACACACGCTCAGATATGGCAAAACATATATGTCACACTATCTTACCTGTACAGCACTCTCCAGACACCTCTGCCACTCATATGCATAGCGCTCACTCTCCTGAAACAACATGCTATAGTTGTTAGAAAGAGTTCAGATATGAGAAGACATTTACACATTTCCATAAAGACACTTACATAAATACAAAAAAAATAATAATAAACTTATTAAGGCCAAAGCCTCTGTGGTTTGCTATTGAAATCAATGTCTATTGAACTTCTAAACACTCTACAGAGCACCTGAATAATTGGCAAATGTAGTTAACATGTCTGGGATAGTGTGACTGTGTGTGTCTCACCTCCACCTCCCCAGTCAGGTCCTTGTACTTGTCTCTGATGACGGGCAGGGCAGGCTTCTTCTCACTCAGGGTGCTGGAGCGGTCTCTGAAGGGCTGCTCCGGGGCCGGGGAGGGGGGCGAGCGTCCAATCTCCTTCTCCCCCAAACTGTGGCTACGCTTGTGGGAGCCTGAGGCAAGGAGAAGAGGAGAGAGTGTCTTGATACGTACATAAATAATATATACAGGCAATGTCTGGCATACATACAGTACATTCAAATGCCCTTTTAATGGCCACTTCTACCAACCCAGAGATGTTGGCTAATTCCAGATATGCACCTGTTTGTTTACTATGGCATAATTGGGACTTTTTACTGAGCTCATTTTCTGTTGTGGCTAATTCCTTCTGGACAAGGACACAGACGTCAAAACACTTCATTTACAACAAATGATAATTATGTACAAAATAGCGCCACGGCAACCATTGCAAGTATGAATAATTCATGATGGCTCACTCACTTACACAGACAGACACACACAGAAAAAAAACAGACAGACACATGAAAAAAGACACACAGTCACATGCCACAGGGGCTCTCTCTCTCTGTGTGTGTGTGTGTGTGTGAGAGAGAACAAGGTAATCACCCCCTGCGGAGACATGCATCATCCTCCCCACAGCATGACAGCACTAATACATTCCCCCATTACCTCACACTGATCAGATTACCATTCAATAGGCACAGAAGAATAACAAGTAAAAAGTAATTAGGGTTAACACTGGGAGAGAAATCATTGAGGCAAATGAGCCTTTATCACTTTGGAGGTAGGAATCGCTAATTAACTATGCATGAAACATAACACCGGAAAACAGCAGTAAAAAATGAACACACAAGGAGTGAATACGGTTAATTTTGTCTGGGCATGGATTTTCTGGGCTGTGCTGTTAATTTATTTACAGTCTCTGGGCTGTAGTCACAACACTGCCATCTATTGTCTGACAGCGGAACTGCACTGAGCTGCCGGAGTAGCCACAGAGCTCCAAGTCCTGCTATGTCACATCACAGCCAGCTGATCTGATTCACACCACTACATCAGAACTAGAAGGCATGGAGTAACTGGACACAATATACCACCATCTACTTACTGAGGATCAGAAAATGTACGTATATCTACTATCTACAGAAAATAAATCAACAAGAGGAAAGAGAGACAGAGTACAGGTCAGATAACTCACCTTGTACAGAGAGGTCAAAGGTGGCCAGTTCGCTCTTGATCATCTCTTCACTGGACTTGACCTTGGTCTGAGAGCTGGCCTTCAAAAAGTCAGACTTCCCAAACTTGGCCTTGTCCCCCTGAAAGGCCCTGAACTCATCCGAGGCCTCGTTCAGGTTCCCCACGGAGTCCGGCTCGGCCGCTGCCGCGGGGGAGTCTGAATTCGCTGACACCGTGCTGGCAAAGTCCCCAAAGTCATCATTCTCATCCCCACCCAAACCTTCCGGCTCACAAGAGCCAAAGTCAGCGAAGGCCTCAAACTTGCTGTCGGTCGACACACTATCCTCTGTTGAGAAGGTGGTGATCTTAGTCTGGGCGATGTGTGTGATGAGGATGTTCTCTGTGCTGCCGAATGACATCTCCTTCCTGTGGACTACGTCTGAGTGGAGAGAGGAGGAAACACCAACACCGTCCAGGCCCAGATGCTTCTTGGCCTGATCCTGAGCGGACAGGCATTCCTCTCTTTCTGACCAATCATAGCTGGCCACGCTGCTGACTGCTGACGTTCCGAAGGGGTTAAACTTTAAGTCGTCTCCTTCTGTAATGACAACAAAAAATACACACTGGTACCTCTAAGTGGGAAAAGCATAAGGTGCTGAAATGATAGCTACTACTCAGTCAGCCATGATAAAGTGAAAAGGCATTTGGGCAAGCTATGATATGTTATATGAAAAATACTTACTGTGGAAGCCATATTCTGTGTCTGACATTGAATGTGTGTTGACTTACAACAAGCAGCTTTACATTGCTCAGAATACCACCTCATCTCCCCTACATTGTGTTAAATGCACTGCATTTAATCTTGTGCTGCACTATAGTGTGTATAAGGGTTCACTTACTAGGATGTGATCACCAGCTTAAAGGAGGGATAAAATGCCGAAATTGATTGGGTTCTAAAAATATGTTTTTTTCACCAGTCTATTTCCAATTGGTGACATAGATGACAGATAATATAGGGGTACAACATACGTTCGTTGCTCCCATACAGATACAGTGAAATATTAGTTTGGATAATACCAATAGGTTGAAAACTTCTACAGGATCCCCCCGCGGGATGGTTGAGCTAACGTAGGCTAATTAGCGTGAGGTTATAAGTAACAACAACATTTACCAGGACATATCTGATGTGGGCCTAAAGCTTAAATTCATTGTTATTCTAACTGCACTGTCCAATTTACAGTAGATATTACAATGAAATAATACCATGCTATTGTTTGAGGAGAATGCACAGTTATGACCTTGAAAATGTATTAATAAACCAAGGCCCTTTTGGGTAGTCTTACAACATTTCGAACAGAAATACAATGGTTCATTGAATCAGTCTAAAACTTTGCACATACACTACTGTCATCTAGTGGCCCAAATCTAAACTGCGCCTAACCTGGAATAGTACATTATGGCCTTTCTCTTGCATTTCAAAGATTTCAAAAAACACTATTTTTTCTTTGTATTATCTTTTACCAGATCTAGTTTGTTATATTCTCCCACATTAATTTCACATTTCCACAAACGTTTCAAATGGTATCAAGAATATGCATATCCTTGCTTCAGGTCATGAGCTACAGGCAGTTAGATTTGGGTATGTCATTTTAGGCGAAAAAAAAGGGTCTGATCCTTAAATTAAAGGGATATTTTGGGATTTTGGCAATGGGGCCCTTTATATACTTCCCCAGAATCAGATGAACGTATATGTGTCAGTGTCCAGTGTGAAGGAAGTTAGAGGTAGTTTTGTGAGCCAATACTAACTAGCGTTAGCACAACGTCTGGGAGTCTATGGGTATCTGCTAGCATAAATTAGCCCAGGATTGTTTTAGCTGTCCTCTGATCCAAAGGAAATAGATGTCCTGTCAGGGTTGGCTGCTGGGGTTGTGAGGTAGATTGGAGATCTGACAGTTCTGAGGTAGATAAGACAGGATAGGACGAGGCCCTGATGTAGAATACCTCTCTAGTGTTTTCTCTAGGTGTGTGACAATACTGTAGCACAAACTATTAGGAGCAGACAGTTCTGCTAACATGATGATACAAAATTACATCCGTTTCATGACAGATTGCCATGGCAACCTCAGTAGTGGAGTGGAGCCGTTCTGTCTCTGTATTGATTGTCTACCCCACAAACTGTGTTGTACAAGCAGAACACTGTTCAAGTCATAATATATCGGGCAGGAATTGTATAACTAACGGTAACATAAACAAGCACATATTCTTACAAGTGCTCACACAGTCACACACTCAAACACTCAGAGATACACACTCCTCCTAAGATACAGTATAACCTGCAGGAATGTGTGGACCCCAGTCAGCGTTGCCTCAAGCGTGACAGAACCCTTGCACGCAAAAAAGCAATTTGTGAAATTGACAAGGAGCTAGTGTAGTAGTAAGCCTAATGTAGCTAAACATTATCTGGCCTCTGAGGATAGGAAAGGGAGAAAATAAGACGGTACGCATTTCAGCAATACCAATAGTAATATTTATTACGACAACATGGGTTAAGAGAGCGAGAAAGATCACAAAAGACTCTGAGAGAGGTCTATTGTTACAAGAGGTTTGCCAAACTAACACTTGTAAAAGTATATTTGAATCATTTAGAACACAAGGGCATGCAGTCAGGAAAGAAGAAGAAAAACAAACAGAGAAAACGGTAAAAGAAAGAAACCCCCCAGGAGAATACAGCTGCAGAAAGCAGAATGAGAAGGCACAGTCACAGACTAAAATGAGTAAATCTCGGTAGAAGAAGACACACTGTAGTTGTACTAACAGAGTGGAAAGCAACAGGTTGATTGATAGAAAGATAATTGAATACAGAACACTTGAAAAAGCCAAGGTGATTTAAAGGACAGGTTCAAGGCAGGAGAGTGATTAACCCTTTGAGGACCTGAACGCTTCTCTACTATTCTCGCCATGATAGAAACTCAAAATGTCAACGGCAGACTTTAGAGATAAAATAAACAAGGGTTTTGTCATTTTTAAATCAAAACTTTGTGTCCTACTACATAATGACAACATCATATAAATAGGATACATTTCGACAGTCTACTACATCCAATAGGACTCAGAGGCATTACATTGCCTTACATTCTATTTCTGAGAAGTTGGAGGAGAGGTATGGATCACCATATCCATTGTTTAGCACATGTACATTACCATTCACAAGTTTTGGGTCACTTAGAAATGTCCTTGTTTTTAAAGAAGAGCACATTTTTTGTCCATTTAAAATAACATCAAATTGATCAGAAATACAGTGTAGACATTGTTAATGTTGTAAATTACTATTGTAGCTGGATACCGCAGACTTTTTATGGAATATCTACATTGGCGTACAGAGGCCCATTATCAGCAACCATCACTCCTGTGTTCCAGTGGCACGGTGTGTTAGCTTATCCAAGATTTATCCTTTTAAAAGGCTAATTGATCATTAGAAAACCCTTTTGCAATTATGTTAGCACAGCTGAAAACTTGTGCTAATTAAGACACAATAAAACTGTTGTACTGATTTAATGAAGCAATAAAACGGTCCTTCTTTAGACTAGTTGAGTATCTGGAGCATCAGCTCCAACAGGCTCAAAAGGGCCAGAAACAAAGAACTTTCTTCTGAAACTCGTCAGTCTATTCTTGTTCTGAGAAATGAAGGCTATTCCATGCGAGAAATTGCCAAGAAACTGAAGATCACGTACAACGCTGTGTACTACTCTCATCACAGAACAGCGAGTTTCAGAAGAAAGTTCTTTGTTTCTGGCCATTTTGAGCCTGTAATCAAACCCACAAATGCTGATGCTCCAGATACTCAACTAGTCTAAAGAAGGACAGTTTTTTTATTGCTTCATTAAATCAGTACAACAGTTTTCAGCTGTGCTAACATAATTGAAAAAGGGTTTTCTAATGATCAATTAGCCTTTTCAAATGCTAAACTTGGATTACTTATCACAACGTGCCATTGGAACACAGGAGTGATGGTTGCTGATTATGGGCTTCTGTACGCCTATGTAGATATTCCATTTTTTTTAAATCAGCCGTTTCTAGCTACAATAGTCATTTACAACATTAACTATGTCTACACTGTATTTCTGATCAGTTTGATGTTATTTTAAATAGACAAAAAAAATAGCCTTTTCTTTCAAAAACAAGGACATTTCTAAGTTACCCCAAACTTTTGAACGGTGGTGTGTGTAAACTTGTCAAGTGATCCAACTACATTTTTCTCCATTATGATTCTTCATAAAACCATTCTGCTCAAGCTCTCAAAGGGTTAAAGAAACAAAGCAGGCTATCTTACCACAAGACCTCAGAGAGGTTCTTCATCTTGTCCAATCACAGGTGACAAAATAGATTTAAAGAGACAGTATAATTTTTCTCTTGCTACCTATTAGTTCAACGCTCCTGTGTACAAGCTTTTAATAAGACTCATTCAATAACTAACAGCAAGACAGGGTTTCTCAAGATAATAATCCATCTTTGATTCTGAACCAATCTAAAATATTTTCCATAACTAGGCTATCCTCATAAATACATTTAGTCTTCAAATAGTTTACACAACACAGTTTAAAACAATATCAGGAAGTCTATCTAGTTTGAAAATAAATAGGAATTCATTTTCCTGTAATAAAAATACACTATTAAATCTGTATACATTTAGTATTTTTTTTAAATTTTCTTTAATAAAAACAACTAGTAACACTGTTAAGCAGAAAAATGGCATCCTATAATATGTTCTTGTCAATTTCACAAATTGAACAGGCAGGCACACTGCAGCAAAAAAGCAAGGCAGGGAGGGTATCACTAACTTCAGTGTGTTCTCAAGGAGCCTGTTCGTAGACCAACACATAACAAAACATACCTGAATATCAAAGACAAATGAAAAGGCTTCCCTTTGAGCTGCTCTGACCCAAAGGAGCCCCGGGCGGGGAAAATAAATACTGTCTCTTTAAGGTTGGTTACATTTTCTCCAGGATTGAACACAGTGCAAGCATGTTGAGGCTTTCACACTCCAAGGCCTGTTACTGTACTCTTTCTTAAAGATGAGAATTGATTGGTGCAGTCCAAAAACAAAAATACTGATTGGATAAACGTGGGCCAGAATAAAAGAGAGCAGCAATTAACAGGTTCTGAGGAATGTTTTCAACGCTCCACTATCTCCATCATATTAACGGCAACCATTTTGCTGCAGCTCCGGGATCCGTTGCCATTGCTCATTGTCTTAT
The DNA here is from genome assembly GCF_036934945.1 of Oncorhynchus masou masou. NCBI lineage: Eukaryota > Metazoa > Chordata > Actinopteri > Salmoniformes > Salmonidae > Oncorhynchus > Oncorhynchus masou. Next base: position 63,426,054 of record NC_088220.1, read on the forward strand.
ACTCTCCTTCGAGAGTAGCCTAACCATTTCAGTTCAACTGAAAGTTGATTTATTCTCATGTGCAATAAAACTTCAACAAAAAAAATGGGTGTCGTTACATTGATCATTTCCCGATTTAGAATAACTAAAATGGTGAATTCCTAGACGGAACTTGATTGTGATGCCTCTTTGCCCGAACTGCTAAAACCAATAAACTGATATGTTGGCTAGTGTTGAAATATTATAGGCTATAAGGACATCTCACTGCACCCTTATGCCAATAGATAAGCACATGGGTGTTAAAAGGAGTGTGCTGCTCACACACAGGGGATGTAAGGAGAGACCTTGAATGTACTCAGAGGAATATGAGACGTGACATGGAAGATGAGATGCTTGGTAAATTAATTACGATCATGAGAGGGGAGAAGGGTGCTGATATGGACAATGCCTGGACATTAAGGCTAATTAGATTCCATGAGAGTGTTTCCATTTAGAGGTTCAGTACCCTGGTCCGCTAACCTCTGATCTCTTTGTAGTGATGTGGGCTTTGTGGGGTCAGGGCCAAGAGACCACTTAGGTTTAGGGAGATGGAGCAAAAGCACTATGGGAGACTGATACCCAACACTGGGAGTGTCAAGGAATACTATATGGGTACTCTCTCACACACAGTAGGAAAACTCACTCGTACACATACAAAACACAACCAAGCAATCACACTCACACATACCAACACACAACGAGCAATCAAAACAATTTACTCAATGCAATAAGATTAACTGTGTGATATGATAAACTGTAGGTGATTTCTGCCATTCATAAATACTTTTTGCCTTTTCATAAATACTTTCTTTTCACGTAATACTTAAGTACAGTGCATTCGGAGAGTAATCAGACCCCTTCCCTTTCACACATTGTTACGTTGTTGCATTATTCTAAAAGTTATTAAATATATTTTTTCCTCATCAATCTACAGATACCCCACAATGACAAAATGGATTTTAGAAATGATTGCAAATAAAAAACAGAATAAAAAAAAGAATACCTTATCGACATAAGTATTCAGACCCTTTCCTATTAGACTCGAAATTGAGCTCAGGTGAATCCTGTTTCCATTGGTCATCCTTGAGATGTTTCTACAACTTGATTGGATTCCACCTGTGGTAAATTCAATTGATTGGACATGATTTGGAACGGCACACACCTGTCTATATAAGGTCCCACAGAAGACAGTGCATGTCAGAGCAAAAACCAAGCCGTGAGGTCGAAGGAATTATCCAAGACAGGATTGTGTGGAGGCACAGATCTGGGGAAGGGTACCAAAATAATTCTGCGACATTGAAGATCCCCAAGAACAGTGGCATACATCATTCTTAAACGGAAGAAGTTTGGAACCACCAATACTCTTCCTAAAGCTGGCCGCCCAGCCAAGCTGAGCAATCAGGGGAGAAGGGCCTTGGTCAGGGAGTTGACCAAAAACCCGATGGTCACTCTGACAGAGCTCCAGAGTTCCTCTGTGGAGATGGGAAAAACTTCCAGAAGGACAACAATCTCTGCAACACTCCATCAATCAGGCCTTTATGGTAAAGTGGCCAGACGGAAGCCATTCCTCAGTAAAAGACACATGACGGCCCGCTTGGAGTTACCAAAAAGACACCTAAAGGACTTTCAGACCATGAGCAACAAGATGCTCTGGTCTGATGAAACCAAGATTGAACTCTGGCCTGAATCCCAAGCATCACATCTGGAGGAAATCTGGCACCATCCCTACGGTGAAGCATGGTGGTGGCAGCATCATGCTGTGGGGATGTTTTTCAGCGACAGGGTCTCGGAGACTTGTCAGGATCGAGGAAAAGACTAACGGAGTAAAGTACAGAGAGATTCTTGATGAAAACCTGCTCCAGAGCGCTCAGGACCTCAGACTGGGGTGAAGGTTCACCTTCCAACAGGACAATGACCCTAAGCACACAGCCAAGACAACGCAGGAGTGGCTTTGGGACAAGTCATTGAATGTCTTTAAGTGGCCCAGCCAGAGCCTGGACTTGAACCCGATCAAACCTCTCTGGTGAGACGCCATCCAACCTGACAGAGCGTGAGAGGATCTGGAGAGAATCATTTAAGAAACAGGTGTGCCAAGCCTGTAGCGTCATTCCCAACTAGATTTGAGGCTGTAATTGCTGCCAAAGGTGCTTCAACAAAGTATTGAGTAAAGGGTCTGCATACTTAAGTAAATGTGATATTTCATTTTATTTATATTTATTTTTGCAAAAAAATCTAAAAACCTGTTTTTGCCTTGTCATTATGATTATGATTGATGAGGACAAAAAACAATTACATCAATTTTAGAATAATGTTGTAATGTAACAAAATGTGGAAAAAGTCAAGGGGTCTGAATACTTTCCGAATGCAGTGTATGTCCACGCTCAAGGAACATCTTTACAAATGTTCCTTGTATGCCTCTTATTATCATCATGTTTTGATTTGATAACTGAGCATGAAGCATCAATATAATAAATCTGAGGAAGAATTTGGCTTGCTGTGAGTAAAGGTAAAGCCTATTGCAGCATACAGTAACTGGGCATTCTGAAAGTGATCAATAAAATCCATCTCCTGGTACAGAGGCCCATCACCATTACATGGCTCTGCGTTAATCTGCATTCAGCCATTTTAGTTGCATCACTCAACACACAACCAAGGCTGGGGAGACAAAAGGTGCATTGAGGAGATGAGCGATGTGTGCTATGACAGCACAGACAGGGAATGAAGGCCAGTGGTCTCATAGAGCAGAGTGACTGCATAACATCAACCTGACTGTCTCTCATCAGAGGAGGAGAGGAGGCCTGTGCTTTTTGACTGTGCTACAAATTCTAAACAAATTAGTAATAAATAATAAATTAATCAAAAGTATCTTAATAAGTTTAATAAATAAATAAATAAATAAATATTAGGTGAATAAAAATGCTGAATTTAATACCAGGTAATGATGGGTTTGGGAATGAATGACTGGTGGGTGTGATGAGATGACTGTCTCATCATGATTTAGCAGTAATGTGGTTGAGCTAGCTCACTGCTTTGCCCTCTAGTCTAAACCCTAGTTTAATGGGCACTAAGGGGCACTGAGGGGGGTGGAGACAGAGAGGCCACCGCCAGGCCTACGATCGGTTCTCTATGTGTGACTGGACGGGGCCTCACCAGAGGAGGCGCACTAGTTCCTCACCTGAGGCGGGGGGTTGGTGGGCCGAGAGACCCGGCAGGTCCAGAGAGCTGTCTGACATCACGTGCTTCAGGTCTCCACCCATGTCCGACAGCTTCATGTCCAGCTGCACTGACAGAGCGTCCTCAGAGTCCTCCTTGCCCACGCTGCTGCCCCCGATGGATGGGAGGTCTAGGGACTTAACTGAAGCAGAGTCCTCCTTGCCGCCGTGTTTGAAGGCTGACACCTTATCCACCAGGCTCTTCTCCGAGGCCCCCAGCGCCGTGCAGAACTTGGATGACTGGAAGTCGGCGAAGTCGTCTGCTTCGCTCCTGAGTGACGAGAATGAGCCGCCGGCACTCTCCTTGTTGTCGTCGTACGCCAAGCCTCCCTCCAGAGACAGCTGCTTGAACACGTCGTACTTGTCAGAGCCCTGCTGGGGCAGCTGTGGAGCGATGGTGCTCTCTCCTCTCCCCTCTGCCCTGCCCTCTCCAGACCTCAACCCCTCCCCCTCCCCCCAGAGCTGCCGAAAGCCATGAAGTCTGCAAAGTCATCCTGAGATGCTGCCACGCCTCCTCCCAGAGCAGTGCCAATAGGAACAGCCTCAGAAGACGAGGCGGGGCCAAAGAGGGCAAAGTTGCCAAAGTCCTCAGCCCCTCCCCCAGGGGGCTTAGCCCCACCTGGTGGGAGCACTAGGGAGGGGGGCACAGAGGGGAAGGGACTGGGCTTGGTCTCAGCAGGGGTGGGGGCTGAGGGAGCCATAGAGGAGAAGAGATCCAGGTCAGCTATGTTGAGAGGGATTTTAGGCTGAGAGAGAGAGACTGCTGGTTGTTGTTGTTGATGTAGATGTAGCTGATTTTGTAGTTGCGGTAGAGACTGAGAGTTAGGGAAAGCAGGAGGGAAGGCTGGCTGAAACATCTTGGCCTGGTCTGGAGGGTCTAGTGGAGAGATGCTGTCGGAGGTTTTAAAGTCTGTGAAGCCATCATCCACGCTGACAGACTTGAAATCGGCAAATCCTTCCCCTGCGAAACAAATAGAACAATTGAAGAGGATTGCAAAAGCATTGAACACAGCAGCCAGACAGGGAGGACATTGGCATGACACAGAGTAACATCAGTCGCCTCAGTTCCAGATTATTTTATAATTTCACAATCCTACAAGAAAGAGAGAGGCGGATTAGTTACGCCTCTGTAACATAACAGAGGCGCGTGGTGAATTTCAAGCAGTGGAGAGACCTGCGCTGGGCTGTAGTCCAGAGACACACTGCTATGAAAGAACAGCAGCAGCACACAGCAGTACACAAACCAGGCTGGGCTCTCTACAGAGACACACACAACACCACAACATGCAACAGTCATCTGTCAGTCCCTAACCGTGGGAAAGAACTCCCTCCCAAGTCTCAGTAGTGTTTTCAATTTTTAGAACAGCATCTTATTCCCAAACCACACATTTTACTTCAATCATGACAGGAGGGCCCTAGAAAAGCACAGCAGAAAAGTGGGTAGAGGTGGTTGTAGTGGCTGCTACACCTCTGCAGTAACAGAAGCAGGAAGCACCACTGCTGTTTTGTGGGAGAGAGATAACTAATGTGCTCATTATGGAGAATGAGCCTGGCAGGCAGCACACAGGAAAGGTCACTGCAATCAGACTCAGGCAGGACTTACTGGAGTCGTGAGAGCTGCTGTCCCCATCGGAAACTGTTCTAGTGAAATAGGGAACAGCAGGAAACAGACCTACATCAGGGCGACTTCTGAATGTACTGAACGCTCTGGAAATGTGCGCAAGATAAAAGCACACACACTACAGAGCAAACACAGCACTCAGAAATAGTATTCTTCTTGGTACTCAAGTCTCTAACCCCTTCCCATTTACACAGCTCTACATTGGTCTAAATCTAGGTAGAACACATGGCTATTTCGATCTACGTACAAAAACAAGTCATCAAACATATTTTCTCCTCCAAGGCTACTGTGACTTTGTGTTTGAAGGTCTGTCAGTTTCTTCCTCTAGCCATCTGTTGAGTACAGGGACCATCTCAGAGCCCAGTCCCCACTATGCACTCTCTGAGAGAAGGCTTGGGAGCTGTAGGGGTTGGCTTGGGAACTCTGTGTGTGTGTGTGACCCAGCCCAGAGCCAGGGAGGAGGGAGAGCTCTACTTACCTACTGGTTTCCTGTCACCTGGTGGCTCTAGCTGTCGGAACACACTGTATTTGTCTCCGCCAAAATCTGGGTCAAACAAGATAAACAAAACAGCTGAATGATAAATGACAGCATATTTGGCAGGCAAGAAATGTACTGTACTACAATACCACACAAAGACAATTAGGTAAGTATTCTATGACAAACAACATGAACAATGTATATTTCCTACACATCTGTTAGTTGTGGTGGAGGATGAGCAGTGAATAGTTGAGGTGTGATGTAGGGCCAGGAGGGTGTGTACCTGAGGCAGGCTGAGAGGGCTCTGGAGGCTGCTCCACTGAGAGCTGCTTGAAGACAGCATACTTATCAGAAGATGACGAGGAGGAGCCAGAGACCGGAGTCAGAATGGCAGGAGCACTGCAGACAGACAGACAATACACCATGCTCAGTCCACAGGGGAGTCTGGGGCTATGTCCCAAGTTGCACCCTATTGCCTATATAGTGCACTATTTATGACCAGAGTGCGCTCTGTATGTAGGAAATGTATGTAGGGAATAGTAGTGGACACAGTCTGTAGTGGACACAGTCTGGGGGTCAATGCTGCACCCATCTCCCCTACCTTAATCCCTTTAAGCTGCCTGAGTCGATTGGACACTTACAACGGTGAGATCTCATGGCAGTTTTACACCATACAGTCCCACAGATAAGACACAGGGAATCAAAAGCCTGGAGGGAATGAGAGATCTCTCCTGATGCCAAGCCGTCAACTGACCATCATCTTGTTAAGAGCCATTCTACAGCTGCTGTGAGAGCCAACTGTCTATCCTGACGATTCAGCGTGGGGTTTTTCAGTCTCCCTTTCAATTAGACAGTGATCTGATCCCAGGGTGGGGGGGGGGGGGGGATACGCAGGAGGAAACAATTTAGCTTTTGTTTTTGGGGAGAGAGGAAGGGGATTGTAAAGGACTATGCCACCATGTCACTCAGACGTGAGAACCTTTATTTCCACATTCTCTTTGTTCTTTGTCTTGTAAGATAACTGGCTTTGGGCTGCCTCTTCCTGAGGGACACTCCCCACGCAGGGTTTGAAAAGTAATATAAAGAAACTCATTAAGAGATGTTGAGGTGCAATTGTTATGCTAGAGAGACTATTACAAGCAACTAAGAGACCATGTACTTGTTACCCACAATACCTGTATAAGATGTTGCATTCAGCTTTACTTCCATACAGAACGCATCATCTTATTTAAAGTAATATCAAACACTGATCCAGCCACTGAACTGAAGTCAGTCAGTCTGTACTGTACCTGTTCTGGTGCAGAGAAGGTGTGTTGGTGGGGAAGGTTTGCCCTGACTCCCCCTGGAATTCAGTGAAGGACTGGTCCCCTCCTCCTGCCCTGGGGGCCTCCTGGAAGTCCTGGAAGTCATCATCGTCTGCTTTCCCCTAAACACACCACCAAGACGATGGACACATGAGTGAGGAAACACAGAATGAATGAACATACTTTGGATAAAAGCATCTACTAAATGGCATAAATTCTATAATTATACATAGTGAAATGAAACCACATGTATCTGTATATACTATGGAGAAGCTTGGTTGGCTCATTGGCTGGATGTGATACCTGCAAATGTGGGAAGTTGGTGATGAAGTTGGTGGGAAGTTGGGCAGAGGGTAGAGGAGCTCCAGGAGGAGCCCTGCCCATGACCGCTGGTGCTGGGGTAGGCATGGCCATGGACACGGGGACGGGGGTCTGAGTCATCATGGGCTGCTGGTGTTGGTGCTGCTGGGGCATGACAGGGGCCATAGCCATAGCCAGGGCAGGCAGGTTGGGCACCGGGGGAGAGGGGAACTGGCTCAGGATCTCCACATTCATGGCTGGAAGACCACTCTGCAGGGGAGGGATTAACAGGGATCAGTGGTCAGGTTCAGATAAGGCTGCGTCTCCTGAATGATGATATATTTATTTTAAATGGTATTTATGCCCCGTTTTACTCCCAAATTTCGATCTTGTCTCATCGCTGCAACTCCCCAACGAGCTCGGGAGGCAAAAGTTGAGTCATGAGTCCTCCGAAACATGGTCCACCAAACCGCGCTGCTTAACACCCGCCCGCTTAACCTGGAAGCCAACCACACCAATATTTCGGAGGAAACACCATTCAACTGACGACCGAGGTCAGCCTGCAGGCGCCCGGCCCGCCACAAGGAGTCGCTAGAGTGTGATGAACCAAGTAAAGCCTCCCCAGCCAAACCCTCCCCTAACTCGGATGACGCTGGGCCAATTGTGCGCCGCCATATGGGACTCCCGATCACGGCCGGTTGTGATACAGCCCGGGATCGAACCCGGGTCTGTAGTAACGCCTCTAGCACTGCAATGTAGTGCCTTAGACCGCTGCACCACTCGGGAGGCCCTGAATGATGGACTTTTAGCGTGACATCACTGAAAGTCACAGTAACTGCTTAATGCGTTAATGTCGATTTTCACGTTAGACTTTTAGAAAGTTACACAGACAGGGGCATTAAACTTTGCAAAGACACCCGTCATCATATAGTGAATAGGCAGTGCTGTCTGTAAGTGCATCATCATTTTAAAGCAGTGACACTGGAAAATTGTGCTTCTCCTTTCATCCAACCCAATCATCTATTATAATTGTATTCCATCCAGAAGGAGCCAGACAGATGTTTTGCTGAAATAAATCATTCATTAGTCAAGTTCCATTTTAACAGCCATCACTGGCGGCGGCTTCCCAATCTTTTTCATCATTGTACAAAGGATGCAACTCATGCCGGCGCTCCCTCAAGACTCGTACATAACAGAATAAGTGATATTATTCCCGCTGTGGCAGGTGGCGGTGGCGTGCAGAGTGAGTTGTGCAGTGCAGAGGATTGTCAGTCTCTCAGGGGTGCTGGTGAGCGACAGGGCCTGGCCAGGCCGGGGGAGATAAGAGGTCTGCTGTCACACTCGGCTGAGAAGAGACTCAGTCACTTTCACCTGGCTGCCTGAGCTCAGTCATACCACCACCCTCCCAGAGCCCAGAGCTGAGATTCAGCACAGTCACTCACTATCAGTCTCCCTTTCACATGTCTGGGGTGACTGACTGTAAGACCGTTCTTAGAAGATCAACTGCACACATAATAATATGCAGTAGGCCTAACTACAGAAGGTGGGTAAGGTGCTATGAAACATAATATTAGGGACTGTCCTTTACTTCACGTGAAGAAAAGATCACAGTGAAGGTGAAGGGTGGCTTTGTGTCCCCAATGACAGAACAGATCCTCAAATCTTTCTGTTGTTAATAACTCTGAAGCTTTAAAAAATGTAAGGTGATGCAAATGCCTACCTGTGCCACACCAATCAGAGCCAGGACTGTGTAGAGCTCCTCCTTGGTCAGCATGCCAGGTGTGGTGCGATTGGCTGAGGCCCAGATCTGGCCCAGTGCTTCCCTGGGCAAGCCTGAGGACATCAGGATGGGGTAGAGCTTGGCTGTGTCGATGCCCCCCGGAGTCATGGTGAACTGCAGGACCTTTTTGAACATCTCTGGAAGGGAGAAAGAGAAGGCATAGCAACAGGTCAAACATATTACAGAAAGACTGGGTAGAACTAGGAAGTTTTCTCTGACTCAATGGAGAAGGCGTTGGACAGGATCTGAGTAGACACCATAGACATAATGCATCATTGGTAGAAACCTGTTCCAAAACATAGGTGTTTACCTGGGATGAGGCTGTCGTTGTAGAGCCAGCCTGGTACCATGGGCTGAGGGTACCCACCAACACCTGCTGTCAGCAACACAGGGACAGTTAGGTTAGGAGCTGAAGCAGAGACTTAGAGCTGGGTGTACTACCTGCTCTGCATCTCACCAGACCAGAGCCTGCCTGTATAGTGTTCTCCACCTTCTGGAGATCTGAGTGAAAATGTAATGCTGCTCTGCACTCATTCACTAAGGACACATCCAAAATGGCACTCTGATGCACTACCTTTAACCCATATGGATCTGGTCAAAAGGAGTGCACTATAACGGGAATAGGGTGCCATTTGGGATTCCACACCCTAAGCTTCATACAACTATTCATGTGTCCTTGTACCAGAACCAACTACTCCGACAGCTCCTGAGGGGGAAGAGAGGGTTGGATTTGGGTTATCAAACAAATAAATGAGCCTCTCTCTTTAATTCATAGTGACATTGATCTAAATATTCTGTGTAACCATGAGGTCATTTTTTCATGAATGTACTAAGGTGGAGTTACTGATTCAGCAGGTGTAAAAGCAGCTCCTAAAACACACTGAATAAGGTGCATTCAGAGAGGAAGATGCCTTAATGGATGCATTAGACTAGTACGTCGAAATGACAAATGTTGACTCAAGCAGCTACTTGGCTACATCATCCCCTCATCAGACCAGCTCAATCGTCTCAGACACTTAAATAAATCGTCTCAGACACTTAAATAACTCTATCACAGTTCACCCAGTCTCTGATGAGGAGCCTCTACATTGCCTTGGATGACAGACAGCAAGCGACTGAGGAAAAAGACCAACAAACAAAACCAAATAGACAGCAGCAGAGTAGCCGAGTGGCATGCAGAATAAGAATGAGGCCCCAGGTCTAAACCCAGGGGACCCCAGTAGGAACGTGTCAATCCAAGCGTAGCATCTCATCCGTGTTAAACCTAAGCAGACAGCAGCATGCGCCAGTCTCTCTATGCCTGCATCAAATGACACCCATTACCTACAGGGCCCTATGGGCCCTGGTCAAAAGTAGTACACTATATAGAAAACGGGGGGCCATTTGGGACACAGCCAGAGCGAGAGAGGTTCATCTTTGGGAAAGTGATCCCCAGTAGAGGAACAGACAGAGAATTATTTAGTCAGCAGGCAGGTATTCCTCCAGGGGATCTCCACATTGTTCAGGCTAGCGTGAGACAGGCCAAATGAGATCTGGATGGAGAAGAGACCCAGCAGAACGATTCCTCAGCTATATAGGAGTCCCGAAGCAGTTACCCAAGAAGGCAGAGATGGGACACTCTAGTCCCTATGAGCGACTCATACAAAACAGGATAAATTACATCAAAAGCTTTCAGGCTTTGCCAAACCAATCTGTGAGCCCAGAAGTGGTTAGTATGATTTCCATTACAGATTGAAAAATCAAGAGAAGTATCGGGGTTAGAAACAGTAAAATCACATTTTCTGAAGTCTTATCAGTCAACGTTGAAGTGTTTGCTGAAAAATAAGAGAGGAATCGGGGGGGCATTCGGCCATAAGCTTGAGTGGAGAGAGAAAAAATAAATAGGCCCCATGCTCTGCATTGACAGTGTTAATACTGCAGTGAACGAAGGCAGAGAGAGAGACTGTTAAGAAATGGTTTCTTTTCTCACCACCGTCACTACTGGTTTGGGGAGGAGGGGGGTCGGCTGCTGGTGAGGGGGCTGTGGGCCCCTGTGTTGGTGCCTCTGGTTGTGGTGTTTCTATAGTGAAGACAGAACTCAGGTCCCCAGGAGCCTCAGCCCAGTTCCGGGCCTTGGTGCTGGAGTGAAACTGGGCCGAGACTGTAGCTCTGCAAGGGGCCAGGGTCCTCTGGGACTTAAAGCTAACCTGGGCCTTCTTTTCAGCCGTTAAATCACACGAGGAGAACAGTTTCTCTTCCAGGGACGGGCCTAGAGAAGTGGGTGAGGAGGAACATAGCTGCTTGATATCCCAACCATTCATACTGCCTGTTTCTTAGTTATATTGAATTTAGATTTCACAGAAACTGACCATCATTGCTTTACAGCTTTCATTCAGTGTGCCAATTTAAACTCAGGGACACTGTAAGAATGTAGAACTGTAGAACTGCATCAGCAGCTTCACACATTACATGACAAATATGTTCAACTTTTGCACCTAGGTGGAGCTTCTGGCCGCTTACTGAATGCTACAGATAGGCTAGGCTATCAGTTTCTAGGTCGATGGCACTAGCAGCATATCAAAGAGCTAGAGTAGGGGAGTCAAATTCATTTTGCCCCGGGGGCCCGCATTCGGTCTTCAGCGAGGTCCACAGGGCCGCACTGAAAATGTGTTATAATTTGCAAAAAAATAGTCCTTTATCCATCGTTTTTTACATTTTCGATGCTCCCTGACAGTCTAGCTTTCATTCTGGTGATTATTAGCGAGCAGGACACAGACAAGAAACTGTATGAATGTAGGTTCATTATCATTTCTACAGTGTTTCTATTTGGTTTCAGTCATTTTATGTTTTATTATGTTTTAATATGTTTTATAATAACCACCTGCGGGCCAGATTGGACCCCTTGCAGGCCGGATCCGTTTGACCATTTTTTGCTACAGTATGCATCTACCACCTAATTGGCTTATTATAGAAGGGAGACAAGTAGGTCATTTACTCCTTAAAGGATTGAAGACAGATGTGTGCGTACCAGCTCTCAACTGGCATGTGTCCTCTGTAGGCCAGTTCCCTCCTCCGTACAGAGAACACAGGGAATGATGGAGGAGATTACAAGGCAGGGGACACAACGAGCCCGGCTGCGTCTCAAAGAGCACCCTCTTCCGCTGCCTATTCCACTAGGGAATAGGGTGCCATTTGGGATGCTGCCTAAGTCTCCTGTCCTCCTGGTGTGTTTACTGTCTGTCAGAGTCTTCCATCTCTTCCTCACTGGCTTATCAGGGCCACTGCCAGCCAGAGTGAGCACTAACAGTCCCAGCCCATACTGGATGGTACAAATAAATGTGCCACTGGGAGTATTTTACTAAATGTCAGTAACACAGAACTGGTTGTTGGGTACGGCACTCACATGGTTTACTTTCTATTGTGCATTAACTTAAAGGCTTAAGTAATCTGACCATCTGTCGTACCGTCTGTATGCTTACACACAGTAAACTGACTACAAGCCGAGTCTGACGCTAGAGGGTTTTCAACACCACGATGCGGTACGGCCTATCGTCACATCAGCAGCACTGGTGATAACTTCCAAACTGTGTTATTGGTTGATTATGAATACTGTCTTATGAGGTTGATGCAAACAAAAAAACTGTTACCTTGAAATGCAGATTGAGAGCTGGAGTTTCCAGTAGAGTGTTGGGTGGCAGTAGGAATGGACACAGAGGCAGGGAGGGACTGGGAGGAGGATCTCTGACCAGGACCTGGGTCTAAAGACTGGGGATGGGCCTGGGAGGAGGGGGGGATGGAGGGTCTCTGACTACGACCTGGGTCTAAAGACTGGGGATGGACCTGGGAGGAGGGGGGGAAGAGGGAGGAGGAGGAAGGGAAGGAGGAAGAGGCATCTACGGGCCCCTGCATAAAGTCACTAAACTCATCATCATCAAAAGCAGGGGGGGGGGAGTGAGAGGTGACAGAAGAGTGGGATGGCGATGAGTCTGTAAAAATGGAGGAAGACAACACAGGCTACGATGATGGGAGGTGGACACAGTGCACAGTGCTATAGCAGTGACACATAAAGGCTAGTTGGTGCAGGATCAGAAAACGTACCATGGATTTTTAAGCAAATTATTGTTGAATATGTTCATCATATGAATGAATAAATATGATAATGTCCATAGTTAATATGAACTAAGGATGTCAGATCAATTAATACTAAATAAATACGGTGGTTAGTTTGATGTTTGCTAAAATACATCTTTCTGTAATGCACAAGATAATGACAGTGAGACACACAGTAGGTCAAGTTGAAGATCTAAAACAAAGTGAAACGTGACAGAGAAACAGAAGATTATGTTGCTCTCTTAGCATGCTAGAATCTTTGTGAGACACAGAGGCAGATACAAGCTGCTCTGTCCTTCGCAACAGCTGCTGTCACATAGGTTGATAGCCAGCCTGTTTGTCTGTCTGCCTGTCTCGTCTGTCTGTCTGTCTGCCTACACCCCAGAGGCAGCCTTATCAATCTCGGGGGAGGCTGTTCAGTCAGGCAGCAGGGGAGTGGAGCTGTGTCCTGACTCCTGGGAGACAGATACGGGGGAAACACAGAGTGAAGGACAATGACTGTACTGATGAGTGTACCTGGCTTCTTGGGGTGTGATGATGGCGTGGGGTGCATCTTGGCGTCTCTGCTGAACCCGTCCAGGTTGCCTTTGATGGCCTCCAGCGCGTCGTCCCGACTCGCCCCCATCTGTCCCTGTGGATGGGACAAAGCAGGGCTCAGGGGGGGAGTGTATCTAGAATGACAGCATTGAAGCGTCCGAAATTGCACCCAATGTGTCTTTATCACACTGTGGGAACTAGGCAGGACTGAGGCAGCAGCCAGGCATGATGATGATGTGGCTCACCTTGGGTTTGACGCTGCTCAGCAGCCTCAGCTTCTGTTTCTGCTCCTCAAACTGCCTCCTCTTCCTGTCCTCCTCCAGCATCCGCTGCTGCTGCTCCAGACGCTTCCTACACAACATAACACAGAGAGCATACAGCTAACACACACACTGACCACATAGACAGACAGAACAACATGTAGAGAGAAAGAGAGAGAGAGAGACTCTTACTGGTGTTCCTCAGCCATCTGTTTCTGCATGTCGGCAGTGTACTGGGGCCCGGGGCCCCTCATGCCCATGAACTGCGGCTGGCCCATGAACTGCATCCCAGGGGCCTGCATCCCCATGGCCATCCCACCCTGCACAGAACACACACGCACGCACACAAAGCAGAGGTCTCGTTAGCATTCCTAGCATTCCTTTCATGCATTATTATCACAGCACAATGTCAGGAAACCAATGCATTTCTAAGTTGTTTTAACACAGAAATCACTACATAAGCACAATCAGACTGGAAATAATGTGTGCTATTAACATTATGCAACACAGAGGTCCTAACATTTCAGCAGTGAATGGAGGAAACGTTGTCATTTGATAAAAGAAAGAGCAAAGAGACAGAAATAAAGGCAGGGGATTTGGTGAGGATGAGGCAATGCCCTGTAAAGTGCTCCTTCTTCTAAATGTCTAGCCTGAATGAAAGAGAGATAAAGGCAGAGGATTTGGTGAGGATGAGGCAATGCCCTGCAAAGTGCTCCTTATTCTAAATGTCTAGCCTGAATGAAAGAGAGATAAAGGCAGAGGATTTGGTGAGGATGAGGCAATGCCCTGCAAAGTGCTCATTCTTCTAAATGTCTAGCCTGAATGAGAGCGGTAGCTTGAGGCAGTCTGCTCTCTTATAAAGAGCAGCATTACAGGAGAGATTGTCTTGCCCTTCTTCTTCTTTTGGCTTATTTAATACCTCAGAGGACCAAAGAGACAGTAATGTAAAACAGAATACCTTTCACTCTAGGGTAATGAAAGGAATATGTTGTGGCCATTGCATTCAAATACACACACCCGTGCACGCACACACAACACACCTGCATAGGCATGGCACCAGGAGGCATCTGGACTCCGAAGTTCATTCCCATCATCCCTTGCATGTTAGGCTGCATTTGGACTTGGACCATACCAGGGAAACCCTGCTGTTGTTGCTGCTGCTGTAAGGGCATCATGCCTGGATGAAAACACACCACACATGTACAGTCAACCACAAGCACTACAAAAGGCTACACTGACAAAGGCTTGTTGCAAACCATAGAGATGACATGTAGTAATTAAAGCGTGAACATGTACTGTCAAGGAGGACAATATAAGTAGAGTTGGCCCAACTGGACTGGAGTGTGTTATTGGACATAGACTAGATGTACATTGTGCAGTGAATTATTATTGCAAACACATTTCCTGGACAGGGAAGAGTAAACAGAAGCTCAGCAACAACCCAATCTGTTTTGCCTGTGTGAGTGGAGTGCTGTAACAGCTCAGAGCAAAACAGAGGAGTATTAGGGAATAGAACTAGAGAGTGTGTTTGTTTGCACAGATGCTCTGGCTGACAGTCCTCCTGGAGCCTCCACATGATTTACCATATAACGCCTCAACCAGGCTAAATAATGGGTTATAGATCATCCAAACAAAGTGCTGCATGCATTCTGATGTGTATTTGCTGAAACATCTAAGGACCCCTAACACAGCCGAGAGAGAGCGAGAGCGAGAGCGAGAGCGAGTGTGTGTGTGTGTGTGTGTGTGTGTGTGTGTGTGTGTGTGTGTGTGTGTGTGTGTGTGTGTGTGTGTGTGTGTGTGTGTGTGTTTTGTTTTTGGCATTGGTACCACGTACCGGTAGCAGCATTTTAGCCAACGACTGTTATACTATCTGTCTAGTCTGTGTTTTATAGATGTGCAATAAGCATAACACAGAAATAAGGTAGACCAGTTGATTTCAACATCTGAACAAAGTGGAAAGGCTAGCATGCTGTTCAAACAGTTGGAGACAGACAGAAGGGTGAGTTAATAACAATTCCACTGTTCAACTTTGTTAGCTAGCAAATCGATTCAAGTTGGCTAAACTTGAAATATAAAGACTAGCTGGCTCATCACTAGCACGAGGGCTTGAGGAGCTGTTGATGAGACCTGTGTTCATTCTCTATAGCCTAATACCTGCTACAAGAAGTCATTATTGGTCAATATGCATTGTGTATATTCTCGTTAAATTTGTAACCAAAAATTGCATTTTCATAGACAGACTTGAAAGCCAGAAAAGTGATTATTGCAACAAAAAGCAAGTTAAACTATTTTAATCAAATAAATGTAATTATTAGAGGGTCTTATGGTTGTGTGTAAGGATTATATTTAGTCCAGAATTCATTAGATTATTGCTGACTGTTTTAAATGCAGTGTATTTTACCTTTAATTGTACAACCATGCTTATTTAGAGACAAAAATTATTTTGTAAATCAAGATATATCTTGTGAATTGCCCAGCCCTAGTTTGTTTATGAAGAGTGTCATTGTAAACTCAACAAACACCCTATACATAACACAGCTACAACATAAGCCACATGATACCAGAGAGTTGTCATGGGTAATGACCAACGCTTAGTACTGTTAAGTCATCAAGGTCAATTCCAGAGCTTACTATCACAATGTGAGATGATCAAATATCCCAATTACCTAATAAACTATTACAAACAGATAGGCCCTAGGTTTATGTCTTATGTATTGTATTTGACTGATGTTGTTGTTGATAGAGCAGACTGCACCTCTGAACTGAATTTACTCTGATAAACATCATTATGAGTTTACTGGTTAGGCCTATTTACTGAATCCAAAAACGTCTCAAGAAACCAGGGCACATAAGAGAGTGAAGTGCCCGGGGAGATTTGGAAAAGTAGCGCTGACTGACAGGATGCGTCACAAATGGCACACTATTCCATATAAAGTGCACTACTGGTCAAAAGTACTGCACTAAATAGGGATTAGGGTGCCATGTGGGACGTAGCGTGCAGGATGGCTCACCTTGTGGCGGTCCCAGGCCCCCTCCAACAGGATAAATAAAACTGCAGGAGAGAAGGAAAAACACAGGTCAATAACACAGCTAGAGACTAGCCTAAAGGGAAGACTAATGGAGAACATCTAGGCTGAAATCATTCAACTCTCTCACTATAGGCTATCGCATAAAAGTAGGAAAGATTGGACTATTCATCGAAAACCATTCAGCAAATGGATCATTATCAGTTCACACCAATAATTTGTCAGACTTTAAATTTATTCACATCACAAAGAATTAGCAAAACTGGAGATTGGATATGATTTCCTTACAATGGCACGGAGAGAAAGTAAAACAATAAACATGCTGTATGGTGATGTGGCAATACCTAGCATCCCTTTTTCTGTTCCGTCTTTATATTCTGGACACTTTTCTGTTTGGCTAGGCAGCCTGGACTTGAATCCAGTGTGGCCCTTATTGTTCTAGCTCACTGCTTTCCAGGGAATGCATGAATAAATATTGCATTGACCGCGAACACTAAACCTGACAGGCAGGAAGAAAAATCTATCCAATAACCCTTTTCTGTGGCTCAGAAGAACATTTATCGATCAGGGAATGAGCTCCTCTGAAAACAGTCGTTCTGGAATGCTTCTCCAAGCATATTCATAGTGGTAAAGTAATAACAGCTAAATTTTAATGGAATGCACGTCAGTGGTCGTTTCATGTGCTGTAATTGATGGAGAATCTGTCTAGATCGGGACACGGCAGGGAAATGGAGACAAGAGCAGGAATCTATAGAAACGTATTTATCTATAGAAACACAAAGGATAGACTAGATTCTAAGAACAGACCGTGTCAGAGAACTAGGTAAAAGAGAGGGATAACGAGTCAACAAGGCCAGCTTGGAAATTTGATGCAGTCTGCTTCCTGTCTGACTCCTCCTCTCACTAGCTCTATGGTCCTACTGATGCTTGAGGAGAAAAGAGATGGATGAGGATGCAAGCAGTCAGCTTTAGTCTACCTGCTGCCCATCATAACACCTGAACATCCAGAGAGACTACTAATACCCAGGTAAGCCCACTAGCCCAGTCCATCCTACAGAGCAGTACACTGGACCTTAGAGCTTCACTTTACAACTGCCATTTCAGGCAAATCCATGAATCCATCCAGATAGCACTTGCAAGCTGTTTTTTCTCCATCTTGTCAAAATAATCCTTTCCCAGAGGTACCAAAATGCCATACGAGACAAAAAACTATGTTTTTCTATTTTAGGATGCCAGAATCAAATAATTATAATTTGAAAAGAAAACAGTATTCCTTTGTTTACAAATTGAATAATACAATGCATTAACAATACCAGGATCCTTTCCCATAACCTGGGCTTGATGTGGAGTGAGACATTCTGGCTCACATCTGTTCTCCCTCAGATTTAGCATGTAGCTTTACAGAGCTTTCATAGCAGCGCTATGCTACGCAACCACAGCAAATGAAACCCCCTGGAACAACAGTGCAGATTAACCCAGAGTGAGATCAGCAGTGCCAGCGATACCAGCTATGGGCTCTGTATAGGCCATTGCATTGTACAAGGCCTGTGTTCATTGATACAACCAACATTGTTGGGCTAATATAAGGCTTGGGCTGTGACACATGCATAAAGGTGCTTCTACCACAGTAACTAGCCTACCAGATCCATGTGTATCATTAGACCTAACGCACTTTCTCCTTTTCACTCTGGTAACCAATTTAAACAAAAGCATTGATCTTTCAACATCAATGAACTCCTCATATGAGCTTTAAATTATGTAATGCATCCCTGTCTGCACTGCAACCTAATGTAAACCATACTTCTGCAAGTCTTTCACTCTTTTGGCATTTTGGGGATAATGAATAAATAAAGTGCATACTGAAAGTCAGGAAGCACCAGCACCAGTCGTACCCTCCCAAAGACTGATTAAACAGCTCGGCTTTAATATGATACTTAACTATGAACCTATTAAATAACACTTAACCCTGTCTTGAGCAATTCATCCGAGTACAATTTCTCAGTCTCACCCATCAAAGCACTTTAACTGAAGATGAATGCTACATATAGCTGAGCTTTTCCTACCAGCTCAACACAACTCCAAAATGTAGCTAGTACCTGTTGCTACAGTACAGCTCTCCTATCACAACTCCCTATAGGCCTCATTTTGATTTTTTACTTAACATTTTTGGGATAGGGGGAAGCATTTTCACTTTTGGATGAATAGCGTGCGCAGAGTGAACTGCCTCCAACTCTGTCCCAGATGCTAATATATGCATATTATTATTAGTATTGGATAGAAAAAAACTCTGAAGTTTCTAAAACTGTTTGAATGATGTCTGTGAGTATAACAGAACTCATATGGCAGGCGAAAACCTAAGAAAAATCCAACCAAGAAGTGGGACATCTGAGATTTGTAGTTTTTCAAAGCTTTGCCTACCGAGTACACGTTGAGATATGGATGAGGTTGCACTTCCTAGGGTTCCACTAGATGTCAACTGTCTTTTGAAAGTTGAATAAGGATTCTACTATAAAGGAGCGGCTCATGAGACCTGTTTAAGTCTGGCATCGTGCCTCGGTCTCATGACGTACGCTCCCGACAGAGTTATCTCGTGTTCCTGTGCTTTTTCTGAAGACAGGAATTCTCCAGCTGGAACATTATTGATGATTTATGTTAAAAACATCCTAATAATTGATTCCATACATCGTTTGACGTGTTTCTAAAGGACTGTAATGGAACTTTTTTAGTTTTTGTCTGGATGAAATGCTCGCGCCTCATGAAGTTGGATTACTGGGCTGAACACGCTAACAACAAGTGGCTATTTGGACATAAATGATGGAACTTCATGGAACAAATCAGTCATTTATTGTCAAACTGGGATTCCTGGGAGTGCCTTCTGATGAAGATCATCAAATGTAAGTGAATATTTATCAAATCAAATTTTATTTGTCACATACACATGGTTAGCAGATGTTAATGCGAGTGTAGCGTAATGCTTGTGCTTCTAGTTCCGACAATGCAGTAATAACCAACAAGTAATCTAACTAACAATTCCAAAACTACTGTCTTATACACACAAGTGTAAGGGGATAAAGAATATGTACATAGATATATGAATGAGTGATGGTACAGAGCAGCATAGGCAAGATACAGTAGATGGTATCGAGTACAGTATATACATATGAGATGAGTATGTAAACAAAGTGGCACAGTTAAAGTGGCTAGTGATACATGTATTACATAAAGATGCGGTAGATGATATAGAGTACAGTATATACGTATACATATGAGATGAATAATGTAGGGTATGTAAACATTATTAGGTAGCATTGTTTAAAGTGGCTAGTGATGTATTTTTACATCATTTCCCATCAATTCCCATTATTAAAGTGGCTGGAGTTGAGTCAGTGTGTTGGCAGCAGCCACTCAATGTTAGTGGTGGCTGTTGAACAGTCTGATGGCCTTGAGATAGAAGCTGTTTTTCAGTCTCTCGGTCCCAGCTTTGATGCACCTGTACTGACCTCGCCTTCTGGATGATAGCGGGGTGAACAGGCAGTGGCTCGGGTGGTTGTTGTCCTTGATGATCTTCCTGTAACATCGAGTGGTGTAGGTGTCCTGGAGGGCAGGTAGTTTGCCCCCGGTGATGCGTTGTGCAGACCTCACTACCCTCTGGAGAGCCTTACGGTTGTGGGCAGAGCAGTTGTCGTACCAGGCGGTGATACAGCCCGCCAGGATGCTCTCGATTGTGCATCTGTAGAAGTTTGTGAGTGCTTTTGGTGACAAGCCAAATTTCTTCAGCCTCCTGAGGTTGAAGAGGCACTGCTGCGCCTTCTTCACGATGCTGCCTGTGTGGGTGGACCAATTCAGTTTGTCTGTGATGTGTATGCCGAGGAACTTAAAACTTACTACCCTCTCCACTACTGTTCCATCGATGTGGATAGGGGGGTGTTCCCTCTGCTGTTTCCTGAAGTCCACAATCATCTCCTTAGTTTTGTTGACGTTGAGTGTGAGGTTATTTTCCTGACACCACACTCCGAGGGCCCTCACCTCCTCCCTGTAGGCCGCCTCTGCGTTGTTGGTAATCAAGCCTACCACTGTTGTGTTGTCCGCAAACTTGATGAGTGAGTTGGAGGCGTGTGTGGCCACGCAGTCGTGGGTGAACAGGGAGTACAGGAGAGGGCTCAGAACGCACCCTTGTGGGGCCCCAGTGTTGAGGATCAGCGGGGTGGAGGTGTTGTTGCCTACCCTCGCCACCTGGGGGCGGCCCGTCAGGAAGTCCAGTACCCAGTTGCACAGGGCGGGGTCGAGACCCAGGGTCTCGAGCTTGATGACGAAGGAGGGTACTATGGTGTTAAATGCCAAGCTGTAGTCGATGAACAGCATTCTCACATAGGTATTCCTCTTGTCCAGATGGGTTAGGGCAGTGTGCAGTGTGGTTGAGATTGCATCGTCTGTGGACCTATTTGGGCGGTAAGCAAATTTGAGTGGGTCTAGGGTGTCAGGTAGGGTGGAGCCAGCTGGTCTGCGCATGCTCTGAGGGCGCGGCTGGGGATGCCGTCTGGGCCTGCAGCCTTGCGAGGGTTAACATGCTTAAATGTTTTACTCACCTCGGCTGCAGTGAAGGAGAGTCTGCATGTTTTCGTTGCAGGCCGTGTCAGTGGCACTGTATTGTCCTCAAAGCGGGCAAAAAAGTTATTTAGTCTGCCTGGGAGCAAGACATCCTGGTCCGTGACGGGGCTGGTTTTCTTTTTGTAATCCGTGATTGACTGTAGACCCTGCCACATACCTCTTGTGTCTGAGCCGTTGAATTGAGATGGTGTTCTTTCTAACTTTGTTGATTCCAAAATGGCGGCTTTTACTCTGGCTGTTTTGGGTTCTGAGTGCCGTTCTCAGATAATAACGCTTTTTTGAAATCTGACACAGCGGTTGCATAAAGGAGAAGTCTATCTTCAATTATGTGAATAACGCTAGTATCTTTTATCAATATTTATTATGAGTATTTCTGCTAAAATCACTGGATGTTTTGTAATCAAAACATTACTGCACATAACGCGCCAATGTAAACGGAGATTTTTGGATATAAATATGCACATTATCGAACAAAACATACATGTATTGTGTAACATGATGTCCTATGACTGTCATCTGATGAAGATCATCAAAGGCTAGT
Organism: Oncorhynchus masou masou; assembly: GCF_036934945.1. NCBI lineage: Eukaryota > Metazoa > Chordata > Actinopteri > Salmoniformes > Salmonidae > Oncorhynchus > Oncorhynchus masou. Next base: position 63,447,828 of record NC_088220.1, read on the forward strand.
GATTAATTTTATCTATATTTCTGCTTTTTGTGACTCATATCTTTGGCTGGGAAAATGGCTGTGTGTTTTTGTGACTTGGCTCTGACCTAACATAATCGTTTGTTGTGCTTGAGCTGTAAAGCATTTTTGAAATCGGACACGATGGATAGATTAACAAGATGTTTATCTTTAATTTGCTGTATTGGACTTGTTAATGTGTGAAAGTTACATATTTCTAAAACATATTTTTGAATTTCGCGCACTGCCTTTTCAGCGGAATGTTGTCGAGCGCTAGAAAGGTTAATTAACCTTTATTTAACTAGGCAAGTCAGTTAAGAACAAATTCTTATTTACAATGACGGCTTACCCCAGCCAAACCCGGGCCAATTGTACGCCACCCTATGGGACTCCCAATCACAGCCAGTTGTTACTGGATTAGAACCAGGAACCAGTCTGTCGTGACGCCTCTAGCACTGAGATGCAGTGCCTTAGACAGCTGCGCCACTCGGGAGCCCAAAGCGGAGTGCTCGTCCCATGTTGTGAGACTTTCTGGTCAAAAGTAGTGCATTACATAGGTAATAGGATGCCATTTGTGACATCCTCAGAGTGCTATGCCAGGCAGCAGGGCCAGTGAAGTAGACTCACGCCTCTGGCTACTGTTGACAGTCTGGGATCAGGTTGTTTCTCATTTATTTCAGGATAGGTTGCCAGCACAGCGCCTACCTGCCTGCTCCCCGTCCCTGGTTCAGTGTGTAACATTGTCATCAAGTAGTATGTCCACCACATCGCAGAGCCTTCACCACACACTAACACAGTCACACACACCCAGCAGGGCTATGCATAGCTAGCCCCGGTCACGTTCGCTGATCTGAGACCACTAGCCAGCCCGTTGGGTGTAGACAGCTTACTAATAGAGATGGGGGAGAGGCCTGAATAATACCAATAGAACCAGAAAAACATTATTCTCTACAGATCTTAGCTTTCAATATAGATGAGTTCAGTTGGAGTTTGTACAGCTGCTCAGTACTCTAAATCAGCACTTCACCTATATCTGACCCCCACCAATGGTCTTAAAGTACACCAATGCCAGGACAAGAAATGTCTCCAGAACATTTGTTAGTCAGAGACAAACATCAACTGTTATTTTCAATGAGACCATATATGAGATAGGCTACTCTTGCCAATCTAATCTGTAGGCCCAGCCTAATCTAAAGCTATTTGGTTTCCCCAGCATCAGTATCCATATCACCTGGCTGGTTGGGTCCATAGGCACGTTGCAGGCAGAGATTAATTATTCACACGGCTCAGCTCAGGCCCAAGCTGCTGATGAAAAAGTCATGAGGATAGTCTTTTCAAGTCCAATGTAGGACGAACTGCTGCTTCACCAATATCAACAGGCTCATGCAGGAATCAAGACTTTACTAAATATTTACCATTTCTCATAGACCTCTACATCAATCGCTAAAAACTGAGAAGAGATTTAAAGCAAAGGCTTTATTTCACTACAGCAGCTCAGGTTTAACACGATAACCGCCTGGCCTTTCAGCCCACCTTGCGGGTTGATGTGAATCTGATGATTTTGCTAAAGAGGATGGCCGGCAACGTTCTCAACTTTCTCTAGTGGGTACATAAGTTTTTGAGGTGCGCAAGGTGCGCAAACATAAGCACCTAGACTTGATAAACAGCGCATAAACAATTGTAAAGCATGAATTGCATTAATAAATATTTGTGGAAATATATCCATGTAAAAATATAACAATAAAAAAAAAACATTAGCCTAAAGTACATTTTCGACACATTAACATTCTAACAGTCTAATAAATATATTTCATATAATGCTATCGGAAGAATAAGAATTTGGTTGTTTATAAAGGTCTTAGGTCACATTAGAAAACTAAAAAACAATTATTTCAAAAGAACATAATAGCATTTTCATTTGTTTATGTTACTTTAGGCTCTAAGAAAAAACAAAAAAACACTAGTTCAAGTCCATGACAAAGGACTCCATTATAATTTTCGTTTTGGTCAAAAGAAACATTGTGGAAATAAGAAAATGAATTTAAAAGAAAACAGAATAGAATATTTGACATGTATTATGTTACAAGTATTTGCTTAGTAGCCAGAGCAATATCGCCATGCGAGTGGTCATGTGCTGAAGGCATGGACAGCGCAAATATTCTTGGAAAAAGTCAAATTTGTAAATAGTGCTGTACCTCTTGAATTGAGAGTAATTTGACAAAGGTAAGTATAGACATCCAAACATGTGACCTGCATGTGACTCTGAAGGAGGATTTGATAGTGATCCTCCTTTCCTTGCATCTGGCTGACTGGCATCGTTTGTTTCCCCTTGCTCATCCACTTGATAGTCAATTATATGTTTTGCATTATTCTAAAGGCCTGATGCAACACGTAGCATGTTTTCGACAGCTTGTTTTTACAAAGTAAAACATAAAAGAGAATGGTATGAATCCGCAAGTCAAATTATTAACGGTGATAAAAAGCCATTAACACAAACTCATCATTATACTATTGTTGTTCTAAATTAAAATCAGCCTCTTCGCCCTCATCATTTAGTTGGGCCAAATTTACATTTGATTGTTAAGTAACTTGCACAATTATATCCCATTCATCCATTTGGCATTCATTCAGTGGGTTGGCATTGTTTGCTTCCCTTTGCTCATCAACTCAGTCAAGGATGTAGCATGTTTTTGTTTCCTTTACAATACATTTGATTAGAAATAGAGTTGTAGTAAATAAAACAGTCCTGTAATAGCTTATTTTTACAAAGTAAATGTAAAAGAAAATAATATCAACCCGCAAGGAGTCTGGTCAAATGATTTGCTATAAACATAAGCGTCAACGCTGATTTAAATTAAATTGTGAAGTAATGTGCACAATTACCATTAATTCAGTGAGAGAGAGACTCATTCGCGCCTGGCTGGGTAACAACGTTCAACAGCGCATTGTCTCGTGGGTTAAGTTGGAAATAGGTGGGGGATAAAACGGGGGGAAAGTCTCTAAATACTTTTCTGTTTGTGATTTAAAAATCCTAACAAATGAGCAATGTAAAATAGAAACATTTAGGAAAAGTTAGGGAAGGCTCAGGACCTTGCATTCCTTTTTGGGCCAATTTGTTTAATTTACAAAATTAAACGTCAGTGGCCGTTGGCCTATAGCGGTTCCATTGTTAAGACATGGCTGATAGATCTGACTGACTGAACTACAATAGTTGTATTATAATGACATCAGACCAGAAGCAAAGATCAGAAAAGCAAAAGTATTTTTAGTCTAAGCAGAGAGGATTTATCTTTCATGGGGGCAAAAACGAGATCTAGGTTATATGCATGTGTGGTGAGATCATGATCAAGCCTAGATTTGGCCACTGAAAGAATGAGGGCATGGCAGCTTGCTTCATGATGTCATCCAACACCTGATCAGACATCAGCTTTGTCCAGGAAGATTCACCATGGCAGCACAGGTTAGCTGCTTTAGTGCTTGAATGTTTAGGGAATAACAGCTTATGGGATATTAGCATGATTTGACCTCAGTTTTTTACAAGTTCCCAGTTGTCTTGAAAGCACCAACAACATTGAAGGAGGTTGGGGAGAATGTGTGCAGTGTGGATACCCTGACGTAACGTTAGCCCGAGCTAATAAGGACGGTAGCAACTATGTTAGCTCGCTAGCTAGTCAGCTCAATCCAACAACCTAAAGATGACAGTGTGTTGAGGTATCGAATCCTCTTAGCCTGCCAATCCATACATGGGCTGTTCGCACAAGCAACTAGCGTTAGCTAGCAAACAACATCTGACAACCCAGCTGATCTAGCTACTCGCTAACGTTAGCTGGATGGCTAGTTAGCTAACGACATTACTGTGCTGCAAATACGCTTTATATAAACTATAACACATTATTTGTTATTATTATTCGACAGCCAGCAAAGATGTGACAATACATCTAACCGTTAGCACTTCAATAAAAAGCTGCATTCCTATGATATCGAGCTAACTTAGGCATCTAGCATAATTAGCTGTATGGCTAGCCTGCCTCGCCTAACGTATTGCAACGCTCATTCTTCACTCGCTATTCCGTGTGTAAATTTAAACCGCAGCTGTCAAGTGCAGAATATCGTAAGACACATTATTGACTCGTTTCTTATATATTTATACAGACAGAAAATAAGTACCTGCCACCTCCCCCAGATCCTGGCCGTAACGCCATCTTGATAACATTGGTCTGTGACAGAAAGATGTCGTCGGCAGTGACCGTGTGTGACGGATCTTCCGGGTCACTGTTGTTTCTCCTCCACAAGATGTCGCTGTGGTGCTTCTGTCAAACTCACTAAAATATTTGGCATTGCGTCCATGGAACATGATGCCAAGGCTCTTGGAAAGTTTACAGTAAATATGTAAATTGTGTACCTGTCTTGATTATATGAAGAAGATGCTTCTCATATCACAAGACAAACCTTTCAAATAGTCCCACATTTCTAAGGTATTTTTTATTTTCGATAAATAAAAGATTAATTAACGTCACTAAGTCAATGCTGATGATTAATTTCCCTGGGTCTTCCATATCACTGACATTAAAACCCTATCCTGGGCTGGATAGAATTAAACCTGCCTCTGCAAGGTTTGCAATATGTGTGTTTTACATAAATACTGTCAGTTCAACACATGCATCGATCATGGTGTTTTTTCAGTCCCTCAAACACTCTGATTTTATTTGATGACATGGGAAAAGTTATCTTCGTGGATAGGCCTACTGCAACATGGGGTCAATTGACTTGACCCCTCATTCTTCCTAATTGATCAAATTAGATTTCCCTAATACAGATGTAGGATCTTCATTTGATCACCCTTTTGCAGAGCTTTCCTGCAATTCCTGCAACTTGTAGTGTATTTGAGGATTAAAAAGCCTTCTGAAGTTTGTCATTTCCACTTTGACATTTCAGACTTTATTTTTCCTTACGAAATGTTTTATCAACCCCTACAAAAACTTCCATTAAATATAATCTACATAATAATATAATTTCCTGTTGCTGCTGATGTAGCAAACTGGGTCAAATTTAGATCCTACATCTGTATATCCATTATCAGCATGTCAAATAAACTGATATATTTACAGCTTGTTGTATTTCATGGCACCTGCATTTGTCCCCTGAGGGATTTGTCCAACATTTATACTGGCTGAATGAGGTATTGAGGCTATTGTGTGGCCCCTCACATAAACATTTTCAGCAAGCATCTTCATTGTTGCACCAGTGACAAGGTGGAGTTACAAGGATGAACCGTTCTCCCACTGTTCTGTGGGTGTTATTGTGAAAGATTTACAGCTTAATGAGGGTAGCCACCAGCTAGGATTGACCGCATTTATATCATTTTTACTCTGAATGCATCTGATGCTTTCAATAGATCACATACAGGGTATATCCTGATTTGTGTAGAATAAGTACCCAAATATGCAAAAGGATATTGCATACTTATACCTTTGAGTATACCATTGTGCATCCACATTAGTATACTAAACTTTCTGACAGAAACTGCAATTTCCAGGTTACAAATTGCCACAAATAAATGACTGCACTACAAATATAAACAAATGTCTTGACCCATTAGTCCATATTGCGTCCATATTGGTACAATGACACATGGCTAATGACACAAATTTAACTGATGCTTGGTGCAATAGATTCTTTGAAAGAAACTACTAACTACTCATTACTAAACTATCATTACAGATACACTGATTAGCAGTTGTCCTATCCTGTGATTTGTTTTAGTGTGAAGTGCTGATTTAAACAATATCTTCTGAAGGAATTTCATTTGTTTGCTACTTTTTGCTACTTGTGAAACTCCTCACCAGCCCCTCATCAGTCTCCTCAGTCCCTCCTACACAGCTCTTTGAATCCATTCACAGGCCTTGAAGAGAGCATGGGTCTCCTACCCTGCTGAGAGCATAGAGTTTAGCTGGAGGCCGGCAGAGTCGGGCAGGTCCCCCTACGGTGGAGCTGCTTGGGCAGGCTGTGGGCAGGCAGACCCCAGAGGTGGCCCTGTGAGAGAGTCGAACATTAACCCAGGCCCACTCTGGGCATCCCACCATTCTCCATAAATCATCAACCTCTTCAGTACCAGGCCAGTGACAGCATCAGCATGACAACTGCAATCTGTCAGGATCCTTCTGTACTGTATATGATCTGTCTCTGACGGTAGAAGACAAGATGAGACACATCTCATTTACTATCCATTTAGAAACAATGGGCCAAAAAGAGCTTTCATTCTTATTCTGACCTATTCCTCTGATGGCCTGCTAGTAAGATTGATTCCCTCGGGCTGTGAAAGGACTCCCCATTCAACTTATTTATCCTTTAACAATGTAATGTATCACATCTGAGGGTTTATGGCCTACTGGATAAAACTAATTTGTTTATATTTGTAGTGCAGTAATTTACTTGTAGCAGTTTGTGTCCTGGGAATGGTTGTTTCTGACAGGAAGTGCAGTATAGTGTACTGTGACAACAACTCTCAGATGTATAGCACTTTGTTCTATTGACTGTTTGTTTCTCTACTTCAGTCGTGTTGTCTCTTGTGTTTATGATACACAACTGTCAGACTCTCAGCTAAATTGTGGCTTGTAATAGATAGAACATCTTCCAGGAGGATTTGTCATACTTTTTACATGTTAATTGAGCCCTTTGTGTTGGCCTGGACAACTACTTTTCATTTAGTATGGCATAAGGGTTTATATACTTGCACACTGAAGACAATAAAGTAATCCCACAACAATGAGCAGGTTACATCAAGTTACAGTACTTTTTACTTGACATTGCAATTTCTGACAGTTACTGCAGATGAATTATATGCTGAGAAAAAAGGGGATGAAATGTTTTTTTAAATAAACGTAAAAGAAAAAGAGTGTTCAAATGTAATCTGGACCTACAACAACAAAGAATTGCATTGAAATGCATATGTAAGAAAGAACCAAAGGCCAACTATACTGTCTATATTTGTCAAACTGCATCACTGTAGGTGGTAGTGAGGGAGATGTACAGTGAAGGGCTAGGATTGTTCTAACTCAGGCCTGTCTGAGAACAGAAGCACAACAGAGGAGCTCTCTCTCTCAGACAGATCAAGGGCTTTGATGGAAGACGCCTCTATCAAAGCTGCTGTATACATGTGTATGTACTTCTCCATGGAGGGCCGGCCGGTGGGCCTGAACTCTGTTCACTGTGGCCAATTAGCCCTGGTAGAGAGTGGCCTCCTGACCCCTGACCCCTGCTGGGCAGTCTTATCCATTAACCCCTTGGGCCCCAGCTGGAGTTGATGTAGTACCCATTCTTTTGGGACTGCTAAACACACGGCCACATTCACCCTGCCGCTTCCACTTTCCGTCCCTGTGTTCCTTCCTTCTGTTCCCCACGTGTCCATCTCGCTCCTTGCGTTGACCTCTGGGTCCCCACTGGACCTGAAGATTCCCTCCTCTGTCCCAATTTGTAAGTCGCTCTGGATAAGAGCGTCTGCTAAATGACTTAAATGTAAATGTAAATGTCTTGGCAATACACTAGTGAACAAATGTCAAACTCTCTGGTCAGTGAAACCTATCCTTACGTGTTCTACTCTCGTATTACAATTTAGCTATGCTGTAATCGGTATCTGCATGACTTTTCTCTTTCCCGGCGTAACTTTCTCCTCTACCTCCCTTTATCACCAACTCCACATCTTGCTTTTTCTGTCCTCTTTGTTTTTCACAATGTGGTCGATGACATGAATGATGACAATACCATGTCGCTCATTAACCTGAGCTCTCTGGCTAGAGATTCCATAACAGAGACCGACTGGATGACAAATGGGTGCAGAATTCAGGGAAGAGACTGTAGGTTCATTTGTTTAACAATGGTTGATGGATCAACATCACATCAAATACTATTGAAACAAAAGGCAAGGATGTAAGACTAAAATAAATGCACAAATAGAATCACTAGATTCTGAGTTCAGATATGGAGATATTAGAAGCTGCCTGGCAGTTACATTTCCCACTAATTTTAGTTAGACTATAATATTTAAAGATAGACAGTCAAATATTTCCTCTCACAGAGCCAAAATGCAAACGTAGCCAAAATGATGCAATAAAACACACAATGATAATGTACAATATTAAATATTCAGTCCAATGCTTTTGTCAATATGTGCTCACATGAACAAACATAATCTGTGATTTCAGTTATAAATTACTCTTAAATTATAACACACAAAAAATCAGATTAGCCCCAGAAAACTGCAACAATTATATTGAATTATAATTTAATTGAAATACCGTAGTTGTGTTAAGTTTTCACACGGCAATTTTGATAGAGATTATGTAAACTATTGGGTGACTTTAATGCTGTATAGTATAGCATCCTAAATTCCCTTATCCAAAAGGATGCAAATGAGTATAGTGCTCTTTCTTCTATAACCTGTGTTTCTTTCAGTGAAAAGTAGTTAAAGAGCAGTAGTCAGATCTTTAGTGGCTCCCTGGGCCTAAAATCAAAGGGCTCATTGATAACCAAACAGAGCAACATCATTGGATTACAAGGGCTTCCCCAGCGTGACTCCTCCTCTTAGAACTATGGAGGACAGTCTCTTTCAGGGTCTTTCAGTTCTCTTTAAACTCAGGATAGAATATCTCAGCCAGAGTATTACTACAGTAATTTGCCATCACATTACATTAACTCTTACAATAAATATCCATTCACCCTCCTGTATATTGTGGTCTCTCATTGTGTATTCAGGTTTTCTTGGACAACACACAATAAAGTGCATTCTAACACTTTGTAAGGTAACATGCTCACTGACTCACAGATTAATTTATCAAAGTTGTCCCCTTCCAGAGGGAAAAAAACCAGGGGCGATTCTTGAACGTTGCTTTTTGTATGGCTGAGATCCTGTCATAAACAAATGATATGCAAAACACTCACTTGTGTCAGTGGGGGAGAGCCGACCTTAAGAGTTGGACACTATAAACTGGATGAATGCAGTTCTAAAACCACATCATATTACTCCACAGAGGATGCAGTTTTCGTTCAGATTTGAGACACTGTATGTTTGTTGTAGTTTTGAGAGAATGTTGTAGTGTTGTACAGCTGAATTAGTATTGCCGAACTGACTCCCGCTATAACTGTGCATTCAAAACAGTTTCTATATTTGAATATTTCCATTTCCATGTGTCATCCTCCCAATGTTCAACTTTTGTAATGAAGTTTGCATGAAGGAAAGACCCTTGAGTATTCAAGTAGACAAACGTTAAGCTAACTTGTGGATGATTCATTCGTTTGAAGTGCAATACATTTCTCAATCACTTCTTTCTCAACCATAGCGAGTAAAATGTAATTATTACTTTGATAATGAAATAGAGTACACCAATTGGTTTTATATTTGTAAGTACAGTTGAAGTCCGAAGTTTACATACACTTATGTTGGAGTCAATAAAACAAATTTTTCAACCACTCCACAAATTTCTTGTTAACAAACTATAGTTTTGGCAAGTCGGTTAGGACATCTACTTTGTGGATGACACAAGTCATTTTCCAACAATTGTTTACAGACAGATTATTTCACTTATAATTCACTGTATCACAATTCCAGTGGGTAAGAACTGTACATTCACTAAATTGACTGTGCTTTTAAACAGCTTGGAAAATTCCAGAAAATTCTGATAGGCTAATTGACATAATTTGAGTCAATTGGTGGTGTACCTGTGGATGTATTTCAAGGCCTACCTTCAAACTCATTGCCTCTTTGCTTGACATCATGGGAAAATCAAAAGAAATCAGCCAAGACAACAGAAAGAAAAATTGTAGACCTCCACAAGTCAGGTTCATCCTTGGGGGCAATTTCCAAACGCCTGAAGGTACCACGTTCATCTGTACAAACAATAGTACGCAAGTATAAACACCATAGGACCACGCAGCCGTCATACCGTTCAGGAAGGAGACGCATTCTGTCTCCTAGAGATGAACGTCCTTTGGTGCGAAAAGTGCAAATCAATTCCAGAACAACAGCAAAGGACCTTGTGAAGATGCTGGAGGAAACAGGTACAAAAGTATCTATATCCACAGTTAAACAAGTCCTATATTGGCATAACCTGAAAGGCCACTCAGCAAGGAAGAAGCCACTGCTCCAAAACTGCCATAAAAAAAGCCAGACTATGGTTTGCAACTGCACATGGGGACAAAGATCGTACTTTTGGAGAAATGTCCTCTGGTCTGATGAAACAGAAATAGAACTGTTTGGCCATAATGACCATCGTTATGTTTGGAGGAAAAAGGGGGAGGCTTGCAAGCCGAAAAACACCATCCCAACCGTGAAGCACAGGGGTGTCAGCATCATGTTGTGGGGGTGCTTTGCAGCAGGAGGGACTGGTGCACTTCACAAAAGGAAGGAAAATTATGAGGAAGGAAAATTATGTGAATATATTGAAGCAACATCTCAAGACATCAGTCAGGAAGTTAAAGCTTGGTCACAAATGGGTCTTCCAAATGGACAATGACCCCAAGCATACTTGCAAAGTTGTGACAAAATGGCTTAAGGACAACAAAGTCAAGGTATTGGAGTGGTCATCATAAAGCCCTGACCTCAATCTTGTAGTAAATTTGTGGGCAGAACTGAAAAAGCGTGAGCGAGCAAGGAGGCCTACAAACCTGACTCAGTTACACCGGCTCTGTCAGGAGGAATGGGACAAAATTCACCCAGCTTATTGTGGGAAGATTTTGGAAGCTTGTGGAAGCCTCTCACATAGACTCTCACATAGCCTTTCACATTGCCTCTCACATACCCTCACACATAGCCTCTTACATAGCCTCTCACATACCCTCACACATAGCAACACAATCATGCTTAACCTCAGCTGAGCAATGTGAGAGACAGTGGCCAGGGTCCATGTATGAATTGCACGTCATACATGTTGTTAGCAGTGGCCTCCCCTCTGTGTGCCCTCTAAAGACCGAGCCCATCCATAATAACAATGTGAGACTCCCGATACTGTGCTTACCGAGACACCAGATTGGCTCTTTCAAGTTGTTCTTCCTGGGGGATATTTCGGTTGTTGTTCCAGACAAGTGGGAAAGGTCTTCCACTGACTCCCTGTACAATTGGTCTGTCTGTCACACAGGGAAAGAAGGAAAATAATCCTCTGCGTTGAAAATATTATGATTGAATCTGGGGACATGTTCAAGGGTTTGCTCAGATCACAAGAAACATACCGATGATGCTTATACACACTAAAGTTTAGAACACACCATGGTAGTTGAAATGAACTTGCTAGATTGCTTGGTGTAGGTGCCTTCCTGTTGGAAATTGAACACGCACTTTAGATTTACAAACTTCAAAGACGCCGTTGTCTTATCACATAGAAATACAACAGATCTTTGTAGAGGGTGCTGTCGTCTTATCACATAGAAATACAACAGATCTTTGTAGAAGGCGCTGTCATCTTATCACATAGAAATACAACCAATCTTTGTAGAGGGCCAATAAACACAGAAATTGACCAACAGGGCTCATTGCTTCAAGGGTTATGTGCATTGTGTTACACATTGCTCCTACTGACAAGGAACACACACACAGACACACACACACACAGACACACACACAGGGACAATGTATACACCTGGGGATTCAGTGTGTCGATCAGATAGCTTGAATAAACATGATTTGCAAAGGCATGAGGTGTGTGGGGTCATCTAGTCGATAGGAATACATTCCTTTCCCACTTCTCATAAGGAAACAGTCAGGTGAAAAGGTAACACTCAGGACGTTAATGTTGTAAAATGCCAGGAAATGTTGTGCTTAGGTTAGGGTGATAACCATTTACCTCAAGGTCCCTCATGAGTCATGATTAAGTATACATGTTGCAAGGGAGGATGAATCAATCTATTGCTAAATCTGTCAACCACTCTTCCCACTGGGCAAAAACTGGTTGAATCAACATTGTTTCCACGTCATTTGAACAAGAAAATTCAATGACATTGAATCAATGTGGAAAACTGATTGGATTTGAGAAAAGTCGTTAACTTAAGGGAATTTAGTTTTTTTTCACCCAACTTTTATGCTAAATCCAATGACATCGGTGAAATTGTTTGGGGATTTCACGTTGAATTGAGGTTAGTTGACAACTCAACCAAATGTAAATCAAAACTAGACATTGAACTGACGTTTGTGCCCAGTGGGTTATTATGTCATCAATAAATATAACCTTTCTGTTAAGACACACAAACAGAAAACACTGACCAACACTAATTCATTCATTTTGAAAAAAAGCTTTACTTGAATATCAACATTTTCTCAGAAAGTATAAATAATGATTTTAAAAGATTGATTTCCATTTTATACAAAAATACATCAAAGAGAAAATAACTTGTCTTTGCCTGTCATCTACAGTTAAAAGTGTAACTGCATGCCCTCTGATTAGATGGCAGTGGGTATGTTTAGATTGAAACAAGGTAGTACAAGTAATAACAAGATAGTGACCTATTGAAAGGGAGTCTGTACAGTATGTGCCAACCAAAATATGGAGTTGGAGAGGGTATGACTTCAATTTAGAAAATATGAAGTAAAATAATTATTCAGAAAGCACGCAGTCAAATGCAGACGATACAAATGTTCATTATAAAAACCTGATTGTTTGTACCCTGTGCTTGTTTTTCTGGAACTCTCTGGTGGATTAGGATTTCATAAGTAACTAAGTGCGGCTGAGTATCCAACTCTCCATAACATTTCTCAACCTCTGTGGAATCCAGCCTGATTATATTGGTTGCTGTCACAACAATAGATGCTTTTATCTTCCACCCATTCACAAATTACAAGACTCATATCACTGTTTTGCTTGCAAATACCTGTAAATATTGTCATTGTCATGGGGAGGGGGCTGTTATGATTTATAAAAGAGAATAATAAAAAAGGGTACAATTCCATGTGTCTTTAAATTAGGAAACGTTGGGAATGAGGAAGTGGGAGGAGAGGGGAGGGAGCCTGGGAGGGCTAAAGTCCCATTCCTGAAATTCACCTGAACCCTATGAGCAAACATCGGTCAGAGAGAGGTCTCCTAGGCAGGCAGGCAGGCATGGGCCACCCTAGGATTGGGACAATGCATACATCCTAAATGGCACCCTATTCCCTATATAGTGCACTACGTTTTAACCAAGGGTAGTGTACTATATAGGGAATAGGGTGCCATTTGGGACAAAACCTATAAATGGGTTTGAAGGCATACAGTGAATATGTGAGTCAACACGCCCACAGGGCAGACTTTGTTTATGATATCATAGCATACTGACTGTGTGTCCAACTGAGTGTCCAACTGAATTTCTGACTACTTTATATACAGTATCTACTGTACACATATATATTTTTTAAATAATTTAAAACTTTGGTTTATTGTTTTGTGTCGTGTTGCAGGCAGCTCTGACAACAGAAACAACATGAGGGGCACTAAGTTCATAGAGTAATGGTGCATCTCAGAAATCCCTCTGTCTTCTGTTTATGGAGTACTGTACACAATTCAGTCTTCTGAGGCTTCATAGGCACTTCATATGCACTTCATATGCACTTCTATGCACATTGCATAGTCCTTTAGTTCTAAAGATTGTCATATCTTTCAATCACAGTTTACAATTGGAACCAAATAAAAAATACAAATATATTGTCTATTATATTTCCCCCGTGTTTGGGAATGACAAATGTTGAAATCCTTTAGACACATGAACAAAGTTATAATTATCTGCACTATTGACTGTTCAGTACAGAAAATGACATAATGAAAAGCAGACATGGAAGACTCCTTCAAACAGAACAGGTATGTACATATATGAAATATCTATCTACAAAAACCTATACAGTTGCTCAGGACAAAGTTAATATGATTGTCATCCAGTAGTTCTGATGGTTGTGCATTGCCGTTGATAATATACAGTATAGTGGGGATCAGATTATTCAGATCTGCCCATCATGAGTCCGGGCCCCATGCCAGAGGGAATCACCCAGTCCCCCATACAGTCCATCCCCACCACAGCCCAATGTAGCTGGACCGACTGAGGCAGATTGTGTCCTCTCGCCCCAGCCTCCATACGCCTTCATCTTTCCACATCAGATCACAGTAACATGTTAGTTCTTCATGGACATCCACTCCACCAGTCCTATTCTTACATTCCACAGCATGTAAGGCATAATGTGAAGATCCATTTGTTTTGTTCCTTGATAATGTCACAAATGATTGGCCACATAGAAGCGATCACTTGTCATTTGCACACATTTTCAATGAAAAGATAAATTAATCATGTTTTCTCAAGATTGTGTTTGTAGTGAAAAATCATACATCCTTGTTGTATGTCAGGGGAAATCCAGTTTCTCCTCCCTTCATTTAGGTGTCTATTAACGCAAAACCTGCAATGTGCATTTCTCTCCCCTTCTCTCACTCCTCCTCTCCTCTCGCCCTCCGCCACCGCCGCTCTGGATTTATTGACTGACTCATCGTCCAGTGCGCTGTTGCCAGTTATTAGGAGTTGTCATGGTTACCACAGTGAGTGGGTGGAAAAATGTGCTCCTGTTGCTAGGCACCAAGGAAGTCAGGTGTGTACTCTCACCAGGCTTGAAGAGGACACTGCAAAAAGAGAGACCGAGAGAGAGGGAAAAAAGCGTCAGAGTGAGTATATCACACAAACAAATTAAGAAAACCTATTCAATAACACAAGAAACAGTTTCTGGTGAGGATGTATTTAATATGTATTGTCATGATAATAGGTCCCATTTCCCCATGGTGTCAGATTCAGATTGGATGTAAACGGCTACAGCAGATTTATCAGCCCTGTGGCCTACTGCCTACCTACACCACACCTGACCAAATACATTCCACATCCTTCTTCCATTTCACTGAAAAACCTTGCTTCCATTCAAATGGCTTTTTGGAGATTGTTTGTGGAATTCATGTTTTCCTTTCGCTCAAGGGGTGGAGGCAGTTGACCCTGGTGTGACCCTCTGGCCAGCAAACAGCCCTACCTGATAAAGGTGGAGGCCAGCTGCTCAGACCACAGTCTAACCCTAAGTGGAGGTGAGTTTAACATGGGGTGGGAGGGGTGTCCTCAGCAAACAAGAGAGTTATAAAGTCTGAGCATATTGGTCATGTCATGAGAAGAGCCTACTGGCCTCTCTGCACCGCCCAGTCCAAATAAAGACCTGAGAGGCAGCCTGGAGGAGCCTCCTGTCTAAACGCTGGCTCGTTTAAATGCTGCTCCACCTATAAAGCTACAAATATACCATGATCTCATCAGAGCACAGCTCAAAACTAGACACCAATATGTTTAGGTTTATTTTCAATGCTCTGAAAAAACATTACTGATGACTGTCTTAGGTCTCGTTACTCAACACTGTAGAGCGATGGGTTCTACATACATATCAAATCAAAAGCCCCCGGTCAGTATCTTTCCAAAACCACTCTAATAAGGGGACAGTTTGCTTTCAAGCCAATCGGAGCATCTGCCAGAATGTTGCTCTGAGCGAGACATCTTAGCACTTCAGCCCGCCACCCAATGAACAGTGACAGTGCTGCGGCCGGGCAGCATAGAGTGCTCTGTCTCAGGCAGCGTGGGAAATTGAGCGTGTGAAAGCAAAGCACAGAGGAAGGCATTTCAGGCTAGAGCGATCACTGGGACCAGGGAGATGTAGGAAAGGGGAAGAGCTGTAATTACAACAAAAAACACCCCCACCCTCACCCTATACTCCCCCACCATCAACCCCCATAGCAGGGAAGTAAGTAGCAGGACACAAGCCTCCTGAACTTTGATTAACAGTGGGGTTAATTTCCTGATCAGGGCACTAGGTCTTGCCAGGCCAGGGAGCGACCAGCCCTCTTTCTCCCCAATGGAGAGGAAAGCGAAAGGAGGCATCATTAATCAAATCCCGTTCAGGATGAGGGCACGGGTGATTGATTGGTCCGGCCTTTCAAAGGAAATAGGAATTCTGAGGAGTATCCATACACCCGACTCCTTGGGCCAATGATTGAGATTTGTGGTCCACATGCTCAGACAAAAGCAGAGTGAACTGAGGACTAGGGTCAAACCCAGCATCAAAGCTAGAGCCTCACAAAAACATTAGCTGTGAAACCATTATGTGAATAAATAAAGATTGCATTGTTCAATATCTCATAAATCTGATCTCATATTGCCATTCATTGAGTTTAGATGCATAAGATGATGGATTACATGAATTAAGGTTCCTGTATCAGTCTGTATAAACATTTATTTATGCCTATATAGTAATCTAAAGCGCAGACATTTAGAATGCAAAATATGGTATATTGCACAGAAATATTCAGTTGAATGACCTTGGCTTTGGGACAACAACACATCACATTGGGGTGAATTCACTGAGCCAGTGCAGTTAAACTAAGTTTGCCTGGTATCAGATCGGTTTGTGTTCTTGCCAACTCCATTGCTGTCATTTTCAAGACAAATAGAGTTGGCATGATGGCACAAACAGACTGGCACTCGGGCTAAAACTAAGGGACTTTATTAAGTGACCATACTAAGAAAATAATATTTACCCAGGAGAGACCCCCCAGTTGCACCATCTTGTTTACGGTAGAATCCTAATGTAAGAGGGATTAAACAAGTCAACACACAATCACAACACACAGACCTGTGTGCAATCTAAAGGGCACCCTATTCCCTACATAGTGCACTACTTTTATCCAGAGCCCTATGGTGCACTATATAGGCAATAAGGTGCCATATGAGACACAGCCCTACTGTATCTAACCTAGTCTATCAGCCTACTGTATCTAACCTACACTATCAGCCTACTGTATCTATCCTAGTCTATCAGCCTACTGTATCTATCCTAGTCTATCAGCCTACTGTATCTAACCTAGTCTATCAGCCTACTGTATCTATCCTAGTCTATCAGCCTACTGTATCTATCCTAGTCTATCAGCCTACTGTATCTATCCTAGTCTATCAGCCTACTGTATCTAACCTAGTCTATCAGCCTACTGTATCTATCCTAGTCTATCAGCCTACTGTATCTATCCTAGTCTATCAGCCTACTGTATCTAACCTAGTCTATCAGCCTACTGTATCTAACCTAGTCTATCAGCCTACTGTATCTAACCTAGTCTATCAGCCTACTGTATCTAACCTAGTCTATCAGCCTACTGTATCTAACCTAGTCTATCAGCCTACTGTATCTAACCTAGTCTATCAGCCTACTGTATCTATCCTAGTCTATCAGCCTACTGTATCTAACCTAGTCTATCAGCCTACTGTATCTTTCCTAGTCTATCAGCCTACTGTATCTAACCTAGTCTATCAGCCTACTGTATCTAACCTAGTCTATCAGCCTACTGTATCTATCCTAGTCTATCAGCCTACTGTATCTAACCTAGTCTATCAGCCTACTGTATCTAACCTAGTCTATCAGCCTACTGTATCTAACCTAGTCTATCAGCCTACTGTATCTAACCTAGTCTATCAGCCTACTGTATCTAACCTAGTCTATCAGCCTACTGTATCTATCCTAGTCTATCAGCCTACTGTATCTATCCTAGTCTATCAGCCTACTGTATCTATCCTAGTCTATCAGCCTACTGTATCTATCCTAGTCTATCAGCCTACTGTATCTATCCTAGTCTATCAGCCTACTGTATCTATCCTAGTCTATCAGCCTACTGTATCTAACCTAGTCTATCAGCCTACTGTATCTATCCTAGTCTATCAGCCTACTGTATCTAACCTAGTCTATCAGCCTACTGTATCTAACCTAGTCTATCAGCCTACTGTATCTATCCTAGTCTATCAGCCTACTGTATCTAACCTAGTCTATCAGCCTACTGTATCTATCCTAGTCTATCAGCCTACTGTATCTATCCTAGTCTATCAGCCTACTGTATCTATCCTAGTCTATCAGCCTACTGTATCTAACCTAGTCTATCAGCCTACTGTATCTATCCTAGTCTATCAGCCTACTGTATCTAACCTAGTCTATCAGCCTACTGTATCTAACCTAGTCTATCAGCCTACTGTATCTATCCTAGTCTATCAGCCTACTGTATCTAACCTAGTCTATCAGCCTACTGTATCTAACCTAGTCTATCAGCCTACTGTATCTATCCTAGTCTATCAGCCTACTGTATCTAACCTAGTCTATCAGCCTACTGTATCTATCCTAGTCTATCAGCCTACTGTATCTATCCTAGTCTATCAGCCTACTGTATCTAACCTAGTCTATCAGCCTACTGTATCTTTCCTAGTCTATCAGCCTACTGTATCTAACCTAGTCTATCAGCCTACTGTATCTAACCTAGTCTATCAGCCTACTGTATCTATCCTAGTCTATCAGCCTACTGTATCTAACCTAGTCTATCAGCCTACTGTATCTAACCTAGTCTATCAGCCTACTGTATCTATCCTAGTCTATCAGCCTACTGTATCTAACCTAGTCTATCAGCCTACTGTATCTATCCTAGTCTATCAGCCTACTGTATCTAACCTAGTCTATCAGCCTACTGTATCTAACCTAGTCTATCAGCCTACTGTATCTATCCTAGTCTATCAGCCTACTGTATCTATCCTAGTCTATCAGCCTACTGTATCTAACCTAGTCTATCAGCCTACTGTATCTAACCTAGTCTATCAGCCTACTGTATCTAACCTAGTCTATCAGCCTACTGTATCTAACCTAGTCTATCAGCCTACTGTATCTATCCTAGTCTATCAGCCTACTGTATCTAACCTAGTCTATCAGCCTACTGTATCTATCCTAGTCTATCAGCCTACTGTATCTAACCTAGTCTATCAGCCTACTGTATCTAACCTAGTCTATCAGCCTACTGTATCTATCCTAGTCTATCAGCCTACTGTATCTATCCTAGTCTATCAGCCTACTGTATCTATCCTAGTCTATCAGCCTACTGTATCTAACCTAGTCTATCAGCCTACTGTATCTAACCTAGTCTATCAGCCTACTGTATCTATCCTAGTCTATCAGCCTACTGTATCTAACCTAGTCTATCAGCCTACTGTATCTAACCTAGTCTATCAGCCTACTGTATCTAACCTAGTCTATCAGCCTACTGTATCTATCCTAGTCTATCAGCCTACTGTATCTATCCTAGTCTATCAGCCTACTGTATCTATCCTAGTCTATCAGCCTACTGTATCTAACCTAGTCTATCAGCCTACTGTATCTAACCTAGTCTATCAGCCTACTGTATCTATCCTAGTCTATCAGCCTACTGTATCTATCCTAGTCTATCAGCCTACTGTATCTATCCTAGTCTATCAGCCTACTGTATCTAACCTAGTCTATCAGCCTACTGTATCTAACCTAGTCTATCAGCCTACTGTATCTATCCTAGTCTATCAGCCTACTGTATCTAACCTAGTCTATCAGCCTACTGTATCTATCCTAGTCTATCAGCCTACTGTATCTAACCTAGTCTATCAGCCTACTGTATCTAACCTAGTCTATCAGCCTACTGTATCTAACCTAGTCTATCAGCCTACTGTATCTATCCTTGTCTATCAGCCTACTGTATCTAACCTAGTCTATCAGCCTACTGTATCTAACCTAGTCTATCAGCCTACTGTATCTAACCTAGTCTATCAGCCTACTGTATCTAACCTAGTCTATAAGCCTACTGTATCTAACCTAGTCTATCAGCCTACTGTATCTAACCTAGTCTATCAGCCTACTGTTAGTGAGTGCTCAGTTCGGGGAGGGGGTGTCAGTGTCGGCTGTGAGGAAGATTTGGTGTGTCAGTACATAAAGAAATGAATCAAGCTGATCTCTAATGGGAGGTTTGCACAAGATACAGTACATAGCCTAACCTCTTCAAGCTTGGAATTGATTTTCAAGCTTTACAACTTACATTTCCAACCACCTATATTTCACAAACATTTTAGTTTAAATACAGTAACTTGTGCAAACATATCTCAGAGAGCAGCAAAAGGGATTATTCCTCACATTATATATGTACATGCTCTAATACACAGAGAGGTCAAATATCAGAGACTGAGGACAAACACTGAGCACAGACACTGAGGACAGACACTGAGGACAGACACTGAGGACAGACAGAGAGAGGAGACTGTATTGACTGAGTCAGGGCCTGGGTAGAGGGGGAGGGGCCTGATTGTGGCCTGTGTCAGGTGAGACTGAAGCATGTTAGTGACTGACCTGTTTGCTGGATGACATGGAGCTGAGAGTACTGAGGCTGTTGGCGTCTGTCACCACCATGGCTGAGGGAAACCGTGACTGGTGGGAATATTGCGTGGGCTCCTGCTTGTGAGGGTACACTGCCGTAGACAAAGACATAGAGAGAACGTCTCATTGTTCATTTTAACCCAATAGATTTGCCTTTATTAATGGGTTAGCATTAGGGTTAGGATTAGGCTACTTCTGTACATACTGAAATTGAGTTTCAAGCCAATCGCATATTAGCAGTAGCCTGGATGGCAGTTTCTGTACTCTCGTCAACTCCTTATGGAATTGTCATGCTAAACAAAGCATGTCAATGAGTGAAAAAGTATCTGGGACCAGGTTAAATCTCCATTATATCCCATCTATGACATGGCATTAGCAATCGTTTAGTGCTTACTAAGAGGCAGGTACTGACTGTGTGAGTGAGTCACGGTGGCCATGAAAGGCTGCTGGCTGGGGGACTGCTGCATCAGGCCATGCTGGTGGGGACTGTGGAGCTGCTGGGAGAACTGCACCGGCTGCAGAGCTGCAAGGCTCCCCGCCACGCTGTTGATCACTGGCACCGACTGGGACTGCGACGTGTTCAGACCTACAACAAAGAGAACCTCAGTGATTTGGCTCATGTCAAAAACATGACAATAAAAGCATGACTATATTCCCTATATAGTGCATTATTTTGACCCCTATTGGTCAAAAGTGAGTTGTGCGCCATTGGAGCTCAACCATTGTATTCATACGAACGCACAAGAAAATAATACAAGAATGTAAACAGAGGGGAATATGGGACATGCATGGGAAATGCAAAGCGCTGGCTGGTTGGTTGATTGGTTGACTCACTCTGTGCAATCGTCATGACTCCAGAGAGAGGCATGATGAGGTTTTGTGTCTGCTGGTGTGTATGGTGGGAGCTGTGGATGTTGGTCAGCGTGCTCACAGGTGGCAGGCCTCCACCTGACGCAGACATCTAGAGAGAGAGACACACTAAGAAACTTAGTGATACCATTCTGGACCAAGAATGAAGTCATGTACTGACAATATGCTAAATCTAACATGCTAACTGATATAAGGATGGTTAAATCAGGGTATAGAGTATAGTAAATCACTTTAGAAGTGAAACCAGATGTTCTCAGCAATGCAGCTCACACAGATAAATGTTGCATTAGTTCTGCTGTGTTTGTGTAACACTGTGTTTGTGTAACTCTGTGTTTGTGTAACACTGTATTTGTGTAACACTGTGTTTGTGTAACACTGTGAGTGGATGTGACACTGTGTTTGTGTAACACTGTGTTTGTCTGACACTGTGTTTGTGTAACACTGTGTTTGTGTAACACTGTGTTTGTGTAACACTGTGTTTGGGTAACTCTGTGTTTGTGTAACACTGTGTTTGTGTAACACTGTATTTGTGTGACACTGTGTTTGTGTAACACTGTGTTTGTGTGACACTGTGAGGGGGTGTGACACTGTGTTTGTGTAACACTGTGTTTGTGTGACACTGTGTTTGTGTGACACTGTGATTGTGTAACACTGTGTTTGTGTAACACTGTGAGGGGGTGTGACACTGTGTTTGTGTAACACTGTGATTGTGTAACACTGTGAGGGGGTGTGACACTGAGTTTGTGTAACACTGTGAGGGGGTGTGACACTGTGTTTGTGTAACACTGTGTTTGTGTAACACTGTGTTTGTGTGACACTGTGTTTGTGTGACACTGTGATTGTGTAACACTGTGTTTGTGTAACACTGTGAGGGGGTGTGACACTGTGTTTGTGTAACACTGTGTTTGTGTAAC
This sequence comes from Oncorhynchus masou masou, assembly GCF_036934945.1. Taxonomy (NCBI): domain Eukaryota; kingdom Metazoa; phylum Chordata; class Actinopteri; order Salmoniformes; family Salmonidae; genus Oncorhynchus; species Oncorhynchus masou. The sequence goes on from NC_088220.1 coordinate 63,469,821, forward strand.
TCTGTGTTTGTGTAACACTGTGTTTGTGTAACACTGTGTTTGTGTAACACTGTATTTGTGTAACACTGTGTTTGTGTAACACTGTGAGAGGATGTGACACTGTGTTTGTGTGACACTGTGTTTGTGTAACACTGTGTTTGTGTGACACTGTGTTTGTGTAACACTGTGTTTGTGTAACACTGTGTTTGTGTGACACTGTGTTTGTGTAACACTGTGAGAGGATGTGACACTGTGTTTGTGTGACACTGTGTTTGTGTAACACTGTGTTTGTGTAACACTCTGTTTGTGTGACACTGTGTTTGTGTAACACTGTATTTGTGTGACACTGTGTTTGTGTAACACTGTGTTTGTGTGACACTGTGTTTGTGTAACACTGTGTTTGTGTAACACTGTGTTTTGTAACACTGTGTTTGTGTAACACTGTGTTTGTGTGACACTGTATTTGTGTAACTCCAGTCATCTACACCGAGCAAATCCTGAGAAGGAAGACAATAAAAAAGAAGAAATCTGATGATAAAGTGTAAAAGCACAGACTGAAAGTAGTAGTGTGTATGCATGCGTGTGCACGTGTGTGTGTGTGTGTGTGTGTGTGTGTGTGTGTGTGTGTGTGTGTGTGTGTGTGTGTGTGTGTGTGTGTGTGTGTGTGTGTGTGTGTGTGTGTTCACGCACGCGAGTATGTGTTTGTGTAACTCTGTGTTTGTGTAACACTGTATTTGTGTAACACTGTGTTTGTGTAACACTGTGTGGGGATGTGACACTGTGTTTGTGTAACACTGTGTTTGTCTGACACTGTGTTTGTGTAACACTGTGTTTGTGTAACACTGTGTTTGTGTGACACTGTGTTTGTGTAACACTGTGTTTGTGTGACACTGTGGTTGTGTAACACTGTGTTTGTGTGACACTGTGTTTGTGTGACACTGTGTTTGTGTAACTCTGTGTTTGTGTAACACTGTGTTTGTGTAACACTGTGAGGGGATGTGACACTGTGTTTGTGTAATACTGTGTTTGTGTAAATCTGTGTTTGTGTAACACTGTGTTTGTGTAACACTGTATTTGTGTAACACTGTGTTTGTGTAACACTGTGAGGGGATGTGACACTGTGTTTGTGTAACACTGTGTTTGTGTAACACTGTGTTTGTGTAACACTGTGTTTGTGTGACACTGTGTTTGTTTGACACTGTGTTTGTGTAACACTATGTTTGTGTGACACTGTGTTTGTGTAACACTGTGTTTGTGTGACACTGTGTTTGTGTGACACTGTGTTTGTGTAACACTATGTTTGTGTGACACTGTGTTTGTGTAACACTGTGTTTGTGTGACACTGTGTTTGTGTGACACTGTGTTTGTGTGACACTGTGTTTGTGTAACACTGTGTTTGTGTAACACTGTATTTGTGTAACACTGTGTTTGTGTAACACTGTGTTTGTGTGACACTGTGTTTGTGTGACACTGTGTTTGTGTAACACTGTGTTTGTGTGACACTGTGTTTGTGTAACACTGTGTTTGTGTGACACTGTGTTTGTGTAACACTGTGTTTGTTTGACACTGCATTTGTGTAACTCCAGTCATCTACACCGAGCAAATCATGAGAAGGAAGACAATAAAAAAGAAGAAATCTGATGATAAAGTATAAAAGCACAGACTGAAAGTAGTAGTGTGTATGCATGTGTGTGCACCTGGGTGTGTGTGTGTTCACGCACGCGAGTATGTTTTCATATTCCCTGCCAGCTACTCTGAGAGGAGGGGATGGTCAGACAGTGGATGTATCTCAAATGACACTCTGTTCCCTACATAGTGCACTATGGGCCCTGGGCAAAAGTAGTGTACTATAGAGGGAATAGGGTTCCATTTGGGACTCAGTCAGTCATCTGTACGGTACCCATAGATAACAGCCTGTCTGCTCTGACCTGTTACACACTATACTGACCTGCCCTCCCTACAAAAAACTAACATCCTACTGACAGGAGAGGATGACAAATGTACTATGAATCATCAGGGATCTTCTCACTAAATAAAAAGGTTTGTTTTCAACTTTGTTAGATTTAAACATGGCAAATCTGGTTAGTGTCATAAACTCGTTATTATTCTGATACTAAGAATACAATATAATTGTTTTTTTGGCACCAGCGTTCAAGAGTTAGTCTCTGCATGTACTGTACTGTCAAGTTTCATTTTCACCAATCAAATATTGGACTAGGGCAGAGGGCTGAGTTTCTCCCCTCGCGCTCCCTTTTCTGAAGGTAGAAAAAACATTGAACATAATCAAGCGCTGTCGTCATTTCCCTGGCAGAGCAAGCAGTGCTGAGCGCTCCAATCTCCGCTTCTTTTTACAGGGCATTTAATCAATAAGTGCATAATGCAGAATGTTTCTTTGTCAGGTTTATCGGCTCAGCTCTGGACCTACCCGGTTCACATTAGTGGTGAAGGCGTTCTGTATGGCCTAAGCCAAGGCTTGCCGCCTGCCTGCCTATCTGCCCTTTCCACAGAGAGAAGCACAATGCTCTAACTGTTGTTCCCCACAGACTGTTCCATGGAAGTCTGGCTCCGGGACCTGCTTTATATGTCTATGGTTGCATACCAAATTATACCCTATTGCCTTATATAGTCCACTACCTTTGCCCAGAGCACTATGGTACACTATATAGGGCATAAATAATGCAGTACAGAGGGAATAGGGTTCCATTTGGAACGTACCTCATGTTAAACACAGCCCTGGTCCTTATCTAATCAGAGGCCAGGAGGGCCCAGGTGTGTTACTCACCATCTTGGCATCAGGTGACAGCAGACTGTGGCTGGGGTCCAAGCCACCCGGAGACACCTGCTGTAACACCGACTGGCTGGTCGACATGCTGCCATGGTGGTTGATGGTCGTCGAGGAGCTGACCTCACTGGGTCCCTGTTGGCTGTACCGCACTGGAGGAAGGGAGGGAGGTAAAGAGTGAGAGAAATTGACAGATTGTTAGATTGAGAGTTTATTTCTTGACCTAACAACATCTGTGTTACACAGGATAACAGTATATAGGGTAGAGAGACGGTAGCAGGCCTCTCAGTATGACTAAGTGTGCTATGTCAGCAGGTGCTCCAACCCATCAGACTCACCTGCTCTTTGACTCAAACAGGGAGAGTAAACAAACACACTGACCCCTCCACTGGTGCTATCAGCCCAGCTCAGCCAAGGCCATTTAGTGAGTACAATACACCGTACACCAGCCCCCCACAACCCCAGTCCTAGACTTTATGAACTCAAGCACCATTGTTTTTTAGAAAATCAACACTACAGCTTCAAAAACCACAAATACAATTATTTACATTCAATCCAAACATTTGTAATTCTCATTCATTCAACATTAAAGTCCTAAACTGCCATAGAGGCACCAGAGAGTCAAAATGCAGGGAGTTTTGTAGGTTATTCCAACAATGGGGGGCACAAAACCGGAAGGCAGATTTACCTAGATCAGTACATAACCATCCCTGTGAACCGGTTTGGTGTCTCTTATTTTGTTATTTTAACAGTGAAGTGAGGTAGGTCGGAAGCTTGTGTAGTTGAGCTTTGTAAACAAAAAGGGAGTAATGAAGTGGTCTACGGGACATTAATAAGGACCAGCCAACCTTTTGATACAGGATGCAGTGATGCGTATTAAAACTGTCACCTGTGATAAAGCAAAGGGCGCTATGATAGACGGCATCCAGTGGTTTAAGAGTAGTGGCTGCGACATTCCGATAAATGGTGTCACCTTAGTCAAGGACGGGCATGTAAAGTTGACTGTACAATCTGCTTCCTGCTGTATAGAGAAAGACATGATATATTTCTATAAAATAAGCCTACTTTAAATCTCAACTTTCTAACCATGTATGTTTTTTGAATGTAAAATTATTGTCAATCCAAAAGGCCATATATTTATAGGCGGGAATCTGCTTGATGAAAGAATCATCCATTGCATAAATGTGTAAGTATCTGAAATATTTCTATGAGAATTATAAAGCAGCAAACATTTAGTTTTTCCTGCACTACGTACCAATCTTAAATCAAAGCATTGCAGATCCAACATAGCCTGGTCAGCCGTAGGGGCAATAGTGTCATCTGCATACAGATCGATGTTACAGGCTTTTTCAGATAGACCAATATTATTTATACAAATAGAAAAGAGGACAGGTCAAAAAATAGACTCCTGCCGGACACCTTTTGTAATATCGAGGTAACTTGACACCATCAGAAAGCACACATTGTGTCTTGTCTGACAGATAGTTCCCAAACCACTTGTAATACGCCTGGTCGAGGCCCATTTTAAACAACCTTTGAATGAGTAGGGGAGGGTCGACAGTATCAAAGGCCTTGGATAGGTCTATAAATATGGCAGCACAGTGATTCCTACCCAGCATGGAAAGGATCCCTCTGTGCCCAGGTAAAGGTATGGAAGTGAAGAAATGCCTTCTATGTGCAGTATGTCATCAATAGGGAACCCTGTTATGTTCTCACCTATCCTTCCACTCTCCAAACACTTAGTCACTGAATTCTGTGACATCATTGAATGACCCATCTCTTAATCCCGTGTCTAGACCCCTTGTTGTCTCCCACCTCCATTGGCCACCGGGGGCCAAAGGAATGCTGCTCTCCTCCTATCAAATAGATGTTTGCCTGGCCCCCTTTGATACCAACAAAGCAAACATTACACATTTACAACCAATGTCAAACACATTCTTATCCTGTAGTCTCAGTCTCACACAGAGTCTCCCTCCCTCCCCCCTGCAGAGCAGAGCAGTGGGTTGTGACACTGGGCCAGTCCTAAATGGCACCCTATTCCCTATGTAGTGCCCTACTTTAGACCACGGCATGTAGTAGTGCACTATGTAGGGAATAGGGTGCCATTTGGGACAAAACCACTGTGACAGTGTTTACTCTCAGATCCCAGATCTTCCCTGTGCCCTCTGTCCCTGACCCACGCATGTCACCCTGAGTGCCCTGTCTGTCACAGTCCCAGATAGTCACAGACAGTCCCAGACAGTCCCAAACAGCCAGACAGTCCCAAACAGCCAGACAGTCCCAAACAGCCACAGACAGTCCCAGACAGCCACCGACAGTCCCAGACAGCCACCGACAGTCCCAGACAGCCACCGACAGTCCCAGACAGCCACAGACAGTCCCAGACAGCCACAGACAGTCCCAGACAGCCAGACAGTCCCAAACAGCCACAGACAGTCCCAAACAGCCACAGACAGTCCCAGACAGCCAGACAGTCCCAAACAGCCACAGACAGTCCCAGACAGCCAGACAGTCCCAAACAGCTACAGACAGTCCCAGACAGCCAGACAGTCCCAGACAGCCACAGACAGTCCCAGACAGCCAGACAGTCCCAAACAGCCACAGACAGTCCCAAACAGCCAGACAGTCCCAGACAGCCACAGACAGTCCCAAACAGCCACAGACAGTCCCAGACAGCCACAGACAGTCCCAAACAGCCACAGACAGTCCCAAACAGCCACAGACAGTCCCAGACAGCCACAGACAGTCCCAAACAGCCACAGACAGTCCCAGACAGCCAGACAGTCCCAAACAGCCACAGACAGTCCCAAACAGCCACAGACAGTCCCAGACAGCCAGACAGTCCCAAACAGCCACAGACAGTCCCAGACAGCCAGACAGTCCCAAACAGCTACAGACAGTCCCAGACAGCCAGACAGTCCCAGACAGCCACAGACAGTCCCAGACAGCCAGACAGTCCCAAACAGCCACAGACAGTCCCAAACAGCCAGACAGTCCCAGACAGCCACAGACAGTCCCAAACAGCCACAGACAGTCCCAGACAGCCACAGACAGTCCCAAACAGCCACAGACAGTCCCAAACAGCCACAGACAGTCCCAGACAGCCACAGACAGTCCCAAACAGCCACAGACAGTCCCAGACAGCCACAGACAGTCCCAGACAGCCACAGACAGTCCCAGACAGCCACAGACAGTCCCAAACAGCCACAGACAGTCCCAAACAGCCACAGACAGTCCCAAACAGCTACAGACAGTCCCAAACAGCCACAGACAGTCCCAGACAGCCACAGACAGTCCCAAACAGCCACAGACAGTCCCAAACAGCCAGACAGTCCCAGACAGCCACAGACAGTCCCAAACAGCCACAGACAGTCCCAGACAGCCAGACAGTCCCAGACAGCCACAGACAGCCAGACAGTCCCAGACAGCCACAGACAGTCCCAAACAGCCACCGACAGTCCCAAACAGCCACAGACAGTCCCAGACAGCCACAGACAGTCCCAAACAGCTACAGACAGTCCCAGACAGCCACAGACAGTCCCAAACAGCCACAGACAGTCCCAAACAGCCAGACAGTCCCAGACAGCCACAGACAGTCCCAAACAGCCACAGACAGTCCCTGACAGCCAGACAGTCCCAGACAGCCACAGACAGTCCCAAACAGCCACAGACAGTCCCAAACAGCCACAGACAGTCCCAAACAGCCACAGACAGTCCCAGACAGCCACCGACAGTCCCAGACAGCCACAGACAGTCCCAGACAGCCAGACAGTCCCAAACAGCTACAGACAGTCCCAAACAGCCAGACAGTCCCAAACAGCTACAGATAGTCCCAGACAGCCAGACAGTCCCAGACAGCCACAGACAGTCCCAGACAGCCACAGACAGTCCCAGACAGCCACCGACAGTCCCAAACAGCTACAGACAGTCACACACAGGAGACACCAAGCATCATATGTCTGCCATAAAAGAATGGGAGACCGTATCTCACTCAAAATAAAGTTTACCTTAGTAAAAACATGCTTTACTGCCCGTGAAATACAGCTAAATCAGACCAGAGAATTTACCATTTTCATCTTGACTGTATTTCATCCACTAACAACAAACATGTTGTCCAGTCTGTCCAGGCAGACCACAAGAGAACCACAGACAGACCTCATATTGTCTAGAACAGCACACTAGCAACCCCACAGCACTTGTTAACACCGCTACAGAACAATAACGCACTCCATCAGGCCCATGACCCCCATACCCTCACAATGGTAGAGGACTCATAAACAGGCATTTATCTCCAAGCTGGACATCCTGTCAAGTGTCAAGGGGAGAGAGGTGCTATTCAGGCCAGCTTTGTTTTCCTGTGTCAGGCAGTAATTCTGGCTGCAGGGAACCCCAATCCCAGTCAGGAAAGCTTCCGTTGTCTAGTCTGTCTGAAGCAATTGGTCATTTGGAAGGAGGAGGAGGAGGAGGGCTCCATTTCTGGGACACCAGTGGCGCGGCCAGCGGTGTCCACATACCAACCTATGCACCCCCAGTTTGTTATTGGGATATTATAAAGATGCTGTCAATATAGCTTGAGATTAAGAAATCTTTCTTCCTCAAAATAACGTTATATTAGAGACAAAAACAACCCAAAATTTAAACAACTACTGTACTTTCTAGCTGCTTGACATTTGGCCAGTTTCAGACTGTGTCCTACATCCACTCTTATTTACATCATAAAAAAAGTTTGCTAGCTCCTCTCTATCACCAAATAATTCTCAGCTGAAATATGGCTTGAGCTAAATCAACCACAATACCAATGCACACTGAGCACTGGACCAAGGGAGACTAGAAGTAGACCAGGGGAGGGGGAGAACCCTGTGAAGGGGAGTGATAGCGTAGGCAGCAGGGAGTTTCAGCAGGTTTAAAAGGCTTCAGTGCTCTGTGTGACCCATGTAATATCAAAGCCCCTCTTCCCATCCCCAGGCACTGGTCATTGAAGCTTTGGTGCATATGAGAGACCTCCCGGGTCTCTGCAGGACGTAGGCAGGCCTTGGTACCTCTCTGACCAGGTTGGGGCTCCCAGTGGTCAGAGCATGGCCAGGCAGTAGGCAGGCCTTGCCTCTCTATCCCTTGGCCAGGCAAACTCCCACATAGCCTTGGGTGACACAAGGCATTGAGGCAACACAACCTGCTCGCCATTTTTCCCTCCTATAATATGGTGTTTTACTCTCACTGTTATTAAATTAAATAGCACTGTTTTCAGAGGATTACCAAATGAATAGAACGTGCCCATCACACCAGTCTACCAGGTATTGAACCACACTCCCCTCACTGTCATCTTAATCTTACAGCTAAAACCTTTCCAGTGTGTCAGATTAAGTGGGAGATACCTGCATCAGCAGGCTTTGCCGTGTGAGACGAGGGAATATGCTAAAAAATGAAATATCAGCAGGTTATCAGGGGTTCAGTTCAATCTCTTAGCACATTCTGGTGAAAAAGATGCTACTGTTGCTGAATTATCTGGGTTGATTGGAACTTCAACGTCTTTATCTTAGCTTTGATGCAGGTCAACATAAAGGGAGGGCCTATTTAGAACTCTAGACCACACATTCAATATTATTGACACAGGAGTAGCAGCAAAAAAGAAAAGCCGCCCACCTCTATACTTTGCTGAGAGATGTATGAAACTGCTCCCTAAGCTTAGCTTTCAGATTCACCCTCAACGTGGCTGAAACGTTAATCTTTTAGCTTAAAATAAAACAATGAGTTTTTAATGGTGAGCGAGCTTTTCCTTTTCAATGATTATCACATTTTTGGGCTGCACCTCGACTCACATTGGTCGAGCGCCCTCTACTTATTTCTAGATTCACTCTCAAAGAAAGAATCATAACAATTATACACAACATAACAGTATGGTCGTGCCATCCTTTCCCATAACGTTTGGTGAAACACACACACAAACACACACGTATTGGCATCTGTTTCCTTTAGAAAAGGGTTCAATTCCAATTGCCTATTCTCAATAAAAACGTAGGTTGTATGGTTAAATGAACGATCCAAGGGGAAACTATGGCCCTAAAAGTGTTATGGCCTCAGACACATGGATCATTCAGCTGATGAAACAGTTTGATTAAACCAACAGTGTATGTAAATCACCTATTACATGTATGTATTAACATGTGACTAGTAACAGAAGATATCTATTTATACATTTGTTTTGGTTTGGTCTTTTACCAAACACTGACTGTAGAATAACCTCATCTTTCCCCCAAAAATACTATTTGACTGTTTCTCCCATTGTGACCAATGAAGTTAACTCACCCTTATCAACAGAAGTAAGAGAATCAATGAAAACTCCAGGAGTAAGAGGTTTTCCTTGATGTGACCTGATAGTGACCTCCCTCACATAACTGTTGCAGTGGCGCTGAAGGAGGGGGCTACCCACATCTCACTATAGGCTGGAGCACAAGGGGTCATCAGTCCTGTCTGGCCAGAAAAGAGCCAATACCCCAGAGGACAGCTCCTGCTGCTCTGGTCTGCAGAGCGCCCAGCCCCAGCCTCCCTCGGCCACTATACTGACGCCCTATAAAGGTGAGGGGGAGGCTTTAAAATAGCCCCTCCCCAAGGCCCAGCAGTGATAAATGAACCTAGGTTACAGTCACTGCAGTCTTCCAATACGCCACAGACAATAGAGACCCCTGCCAGGCTGGGATATAGAGAGGAGAAGTCAGGGGAGCCACTTATCAAAGGACTGGGAGATGTAGTAGCCAAGGATTTTAACTGTCCATTAAGCATGCATAACACAGGCCGTGGCCTAGCAACGCGATGAGGCAACCTGCTGGGGTGCTATTGTCAGGCCAGTGGCTGACACTGAAAAACAGCTGATGCTGTTGGCAGCACACCGGCAGGACACCTTTTAAGCAGGCAACCGAGGGCTAAGGGGAGCAAAGTACCTTCCGCTTCTGACCCTTAACCTATCCCTCTACAACCAGCCCCTTCTCTCTCCCCTCCACACAAGCCTATCATTGAACCTAGCTCCTCAATTTGAAACCTGAGGTCAATGCTTGGTCAGGTGTGCTGGTAAAAACCACAAGCAAACAGAGCATGGGCTAATGGGCCCAGTATAACCAAAGGTAAAAGAGCAACCCGAGGCAAACGGTTTGTTTTTCTAGAGAGTTGACCTCGTGTTCTAACTTGAAAGAACGACAAGGGGCTTTGATTGAGTCTCTCCAATCATTGCTTTTATGGAGGTGAGCGATGGCACTGAGGATAATGCTGTGCCGAGATATCAGCTCCATTTTATCTCCTATAGACGCCGGTAGATGGCTAAATTGCACTGAGTGCAAACAGCATTATGATGTTTAACGGTCAGTTTGTTGGATTTCCTCTTTACAACTTCAGGAACTTTGTTGATTCCCCAAAAAGTCACCATTGACCGACCAACCTTATGCTTATAGAGTGAATGTGGAAGTAGTGGTTATAGGTTCAACTAGTGCTGAATCCCTACGTGACCCTGCCCTGACCCTGGCCTGTCACAGGACTGCTGCTCTTTGTGCACTCTCCTGCTCCTGCCTGCCTGCTGACTTTGGAGTGGAGATTGCAGGTACAATGTGAATTGTTCTCAGTGTGTTGTCAAATATCAGAATAACAATGACATTTGCTCAGCTCCCTCAGTGACTCTTATTGATCACTTGCCCTCTCTCTTCTCTCTCCCTGATCTCATCAACCATTTTTCTCTCCTTCTTTTCACTCTTGCTTGGCGATGAAAATAAAATCATCCAATTATTTTGCCAACCATTGTTCTTCTAACTGTCAAAGACATGTCCCTGATCAGGATACCATAGTGATTAAATGCACTCAGATCATGGCTGGGACAGGTACAGAAAGAGGAAAGCCCACATTTTTTTATGATTCCATGATTGTGTGTAGGATTATATTAGATATAACAGCAGAGTAATGTACTGTGGTATGCATGTGGTGTGGAGACGCTACCTTGCATCTTACTAGGGGGGGATGCGCTGGTCTGGGAGCTGTGGTGGTGTGGAGAGCTGTGGCTGTGAGACAGGAGAGGGTTCATGCTGTGGATGGGTATGGGGTAGGCGTCCATTGCCAGCTTCTGACGGAAGGCCTCCTCCTTACGCCGGTTGGCAAACCAGTTATAGACCCGTACCTCAGTGACCAGGTTAGAGCCCAGCCCATGAGCTTTAGACGGAGACACCCCTCTCTGGAGACACTCAGCCCTATAGGAGGAGAGATTTAAATAGTATCAATGGAATAAAATGGAAAAGAACAAAGGGGAAATATAATGGTAGTTGCATTGGAATGAGAGTTGGATACAGTAAACAACGAGAGACATTCAACCCTGTCAAGATCATTCTAAGCTAGGGCCATATGCTGCTGTAATAATGGAGTTAGTATCAAATAAGATGTGCCAAACATTCAATTATTGAAAGGAAGAACAAAGTTGTGTCACTTTTTCCCAAATGGCACCCTATTCCCTATATAGTGCATTACTTTTGACCAGAGCCATATTGGCACCAGTGCACTAAATAGGAAATAGGGTGGCATTTGGGACACGCCCCAAAAGGTGTAACTTGCTCATTCTCCAAAGTGTCCTCCGCTCACCTGTTGCACTCCTCCACCAGAGCCTCTCGCTCCTCTTTGCTGGGGTTCTTCTGTCTTTCATAGGCCTGGTAGAGGATCTGTTGGGATGCAGGCCCCCATTTGAAACGGTTCCGTCTCATTTTCTTGCAGGAGGGTTCAGAGCCCACCTCCTCCCCTTGCTGCCCCATACCCTGACCAGGAGGGTTGAACTCTGGGAAGAAAAACAGCACCTGATCCTGACTGCCTTTGTCAGTCATGTTGTTGACAGAACCTTGCACTGCCTGGTTGAATTCTGGAAAATAAGAACAAGGTACATTTGATGCATCTCATGTCACATAAAAACATTGTATTGGCTGGAATGGAGACAAAATAAATCAATAAGACAATAAGACGAAATCAGGCATAATTTAATGAGGGACAATTTCACAATATGTAGCCTAGGTCCTAATGATAAATCAGGCACATTTGAGGCATAGGCTTACCAGAATATGATACTGACCATATGTAGAGCCGAAATATGACATTTATTTTCACGCAAATTGTGTTGTGGGAGGCCATTAGTATTATGACCTCTGTGACTCGAACTGTATCAAAGGCTGTGTGAGAAACTCAAATATTAACTTACGTCTTAGAACTTCCCGCTGTTTCCTGACATACCAGGTGTACAGCGCCGCTCGCTTCTGAGTTTTCATGGGCGTGCCTTTGTTGAGGTGCTGTGAGAGGTGAGACTGATTTAGTCCGGTTACGTCCACCACCTCGCGCTGTGGTATGTTGTGCTGTTGCATGTAGCCTTTAATTATGCGGGCGGCACGCCACGGGTCCTCACTGTGGTTACATAAAACACACATATAACACAATATTCGAATCACCTCGCTAAATACATGTTATTCGTTCTATTAGTAGCCTAATAGTGTTGTGTGTATAATGGCCTATAGGTGTTGGTGCTAAGTTAGCACCAACTCCTAGGTTATAGACCAGTATACACCATAACACTCATACTAATAGCCCTGCTAATCTAATGTATTATTCATTGGCCAAATACATTCCTAGCCTTGCTTCAGCACCAAGATACAGCACGAACATTTATTTCCCTTGGTTTATTCTATTCGTATTTCTCTAGGACTTCTTCTTCTTCTATCCCTGTTTTGCAAGGCCCCAATTGTTTTGGGGTTGGGAAAATTGTTAAGTACCCTAATAAACGACCATTAATCATTGTATTCAATAGTATGTAAATATTTCCAAAGGTTACGGATTTTACTGAGCTAGTGTAAATCGCCTGGATGACTTCAAGTGGTGTATAACTTAACTAAAAATACTTTAAAGTACTACTTTAGTCGTTTTGGGGGGTATCTGTACTTTACTATTTATATTTTTAACAACTTTTAGTTTTACTACATTCATAAAGGAAATAATGTACTTTTTACTCCATACATTTTCCCTGACAACTAAAAGTACTCGTTACATTTTGAATGCTTATCAGGACAGAAAAATTGTCCAATTCACGATCTTATCAAGAGAACATCCCTGGGCATCCCTATGCTGCCTATGATCTGGCGGACTCACTAATCACACATGCTTGTGTGTAAATTATGTCTGAGTGTTGGAGTGTACTTGAGTAATTCTCTATTAAGGTATCTTGACTTTTACTCAAGAATGACAATTGGGTACTGTTTCCACCACTGGTGAACTCATAATACGTTCAGAAACCTGAAAATACTCCGAATCAGGCCTATTTTCAATTCAGTGTTATGACTGTAGCTGAGGCGACACTGATGCATTTGAAAATCAAAATCCTAGACCTTGGTTTATACATTTTCCACTGTTCTTGAAATGTCAATATTTCATAGCAGATGTGAGATACTAAGGATATATGATACAGAAATATATTACAAATGCTACTAAATTAGGCTATCAAATAATCTAAACTAAGCACCAATAGGATAGGCCAGGGGTACATTGGTCCAGAAGCACAGTATTTTATGTCATCTGTGTCTGACGCACACTGACGTTATAGTCTACACATTTTCCCATTTGGACAATAGGTCCATAGGCCTAATCAAATCCAGACTAAATAATCCCAGAATCGAGTATGAATCAAATAAATAAATTGGTGATTTGGTTGAATAAGATCCATGTTGATTGCTTAAACATAGGACATTGATAATACATTGATAATAAATTGAATGTATCAATTCAAGGCTTCCATCCAAAAGTGCATTAACATATCGAAAAATACACTTGCACATGGGCTGAAATCCTCAGAATTATTCCAATGTTTCAATTATATCAACTATAAACAATTGCACAATTGCACCCAAGAATGACAGCTCAATAGGAGGCTTTATGTCGATAAAAAAATCAATATCTCAAAAGAACTTAAAAGGCCTAGAATATATGCGCAGCGTGCTTTAAAAATAATACAGTGAAATAACACTGACATGTATCCTGCCGTCACAGTCATCTCAGATTAACTATTGACTTCACATGGGTCATTTTTGCAAATCTACACACAACTGTTTGTTTTGGAGAGTTAAATCTGCGGGTTTATATATTGGTTTAGATGTTGGTTTATAACATTCGACAATGAATAACCAGATCTCCATTCACTCTAATCATACGACACTGTGTATCTTTCAGTTGATGATTTATAGAATACAATTAATAATAACTTAACTACACGTGGGTTAGTTTTGATTTTCTGCCGGCCACTTGATCATGTTACTAGCGTAATGAATGAACATTTATAAATGTATTTTAGAAGATAAATTAAGACAATAACAACATATACAAAGATTAAGTCCTTTATAGACTACATTCATAAAACAAAATAATATTTGCTTCAAGAAGTGTTGCAATATTTCACCCGAATATTCTTATTATTCTGATTCTTATTATTAGAGCCTATATCTAGTGCAACATTTAATCCTGCATAATAAACAAATGCGTGGGTGTGAATTCACTTTCTCTTCTTGCACTGCCATATATAATCTAAGTGAGAGAGATCGAGTAAGTTAATAATAAATAGATCTCGTTTAGTTGATATTTTGCTAAGGTAAATAAATAATAACCCGTGTGGATAATTAGTAACTAGAACGTGAAAGTACTACTGGCGCATTATTTTAAATTTGTAAAGACGGGGAACATATTGCCTTGCGCTTTACATTTAAATTCAAATGTGTTTTTACAGGAGTTTTGTCAGCATTCTAAAATACATACACGATGCAGATACACTTCTTGGGCGGAAGGTAGCGGTTAGAGTGGTTAGAGCGTTGTAACAGTATCTGACAAAGTAACAATCTGTCGTTCTTCCCCTGAACAAGGCAGTTAACCCACTGTTCCCCGTTAGGCAGTCATTGTAAATATAAATAAATATATAAACTTTTTAAAGACACTGAAATTACAGCAAAATCTAAAATAAGTAGGCATATCCATAATAACATATTTTTTGTTGAATAGTCCTAAATGTATGCAATTAAACATTTAAAGTTGTATCCACTTACGCTAATATTCGGTCAACTTCTGCCCTCTGCTCCGCTGCTTCCTCCGTGTTAAGCGACTGGAGTTCTTTTAGTATCGGTGGGGTATCGAAATCATCTCCGTCCTCGGACCCCTCGTCTCCCGACATTTTGCCCTTACCGTGCCCGTTGCTCAACGTTAGAAATACCGGCTTCGAATCCGAATCATTTCCGTTGATTTTAGAACTTGGCGGAGACATGTGTAGATTCTCCAACTTAACTCCAAAGCCATTCGGGCTAGGATCCATATCGTCCAACGCTTGGATCAGAACATCTTTGGTAACTCCGGAATCTAACAAGGCGCTCAAGAGCTCCTGTTGGAGAGATGTCAACTTGGACACCATTTTCGAGAACATTAAAAAAAAGTTAAATTCTGAACTAAAAGGGAGGCTGGGGAGAATAAAAACTAGAAAGTACAAAAAAAAAGTTCGATCTCTTCCTCTCGTGCTCCAGTGTTAATGTGAATTTCCTACTCCTGACACCTGCTCAGAGAAGCTGGTTCACTTCCCATTTGAGGAGAGTGATATAATTTGCCATGATGCTTTCAGAGGGCAGGGAATATAAAACATGGTAATTAGTGGGCTGGCTGATGGGGACTTTATGCAAATCGCCAGAAGAGGGCTGCACTGACGAACTGAAGCAGGTAGACCTGACAGTGTTTACACTGGAGCGCTGTTGCTTTTATTGGCTCTGCCTTATCAGCAACAAAACTTTCATGAACTTTGGACTCTGTTGTATAAAGACTTTGGTGAAAGAGGAGGGATGGTATACTTGTGATAATAATTACACTACTACTACTACTACTAATAATAATAATAATAATAACACATTGTAATTATAATAATATTGTATAGTCAATATCATATATTATTCGTTACAACATTTATCGTATCAACTGTGTTTACTTTTGTGGTTGTCATTAAATTAAACAGAAAAACATGCAAGCTACATAAATAACATGTATGTCACACAACGTGACACATTCTTAATTATTCACCTACTGTCATAACAAAGTACTCACACAAGCTCGATTATTTCATTATACAAAATAATCTGATTGTGATATGTATATATATATTATTTTTTTACATAGTTCCATAAATATATCAGACACGTCTTGGCCTATGCTTAACAGGTCTGTCAGTCTTGGGCTTGTATTTTGTTTTTCTATATCTTTCTCATAAGATTTATAGTCTAGAGGAATGTCTGACCATTTAAACCACTATTACAGTGAGTTGTTTTCATATACATCAGAATAGACATTAGAAGAGGAGGAGAGGTATCCATGAACAGATCAGCGCGGGAATCGTGGCCATAGTTCAAACGCTCCAGGCGCAGAATGATTGACCAGGCCAACAAGCAGGTGCAGCTGAATATCATTTTTATTTATTTATTTTATTTCACCTTTATTTATCTAGTCAAGTCAGTTAAGAACAAATTCTTATTTACAATGACGGCCTACACATCATAGTAAGCCTACATCATCGGGCAGGTTCGGTGACCTGTAGAACGGGGAGAACTAAACAAATTAACCAGGCTAATATCGAAGAGTTGGTTGGTATAGTCATAAGAGCAAAATGTGGCCTGATATTTTGATAATTTTGTATCCATATGAAAATATATTAATATTGCTTAGCATATTGGTTAACAAGATGTTGATTATATCATATCTGATACAGTGGTATTGCCTGCCAATAATTATACCGCCCTTACTGTCAGTGTAGTATCAATACTCGTGGTTGATCATTATATGACCAGAGGACAGAGCAAACCTACTATAATTGGTCTGCAAATAATGTTTACATTATGCCTATGTTACGCCCCACGTCGTGTCAGTAGGATACTGTTTATAAGCTAGGACTGCATTGAATTACTTAGACAATTCCTAATTGTATACACGTTTTCTTTATAAGTACGCATTAATCCAAGCAAATAAATTATTGTAGGCCAATATGTCATCCACAAGGCTGTATGACAACCGGCAGTGATTGGGAGTCCCATATGGCCGCGCACAATTGGCCCTGAGTCGTCCGGGCTGGTCGGTGTAGGCCGTCATTGTAAATAAGAGTTGGCAAGTCAGTTAAGAACCTAGTTAAATAAAGGTTTAAATAAAACAAAACAAAAAACAAGGCTGATCAAAAATAACTATATTTCTATTGTAACTTTACATAATGTCGGTTTCTTTTCCAGCCTTGTATTAGACAGCTGATTTCAACTAAAATTCCTATATCTATCTAACTATTGCATCAAACTATCTTTTTTAATTTGTTTTATTTAAATGTCCTATGCCAAAAAATATGTTGATTTTTAACCATTTCTAAAAGCTAATGTTAAGAGGGCTTTGACCCCAAAAGTCGTTGTGTTGGTCACGACACGTCTTCAGACGTGTGTCATTTGGTGTCATTACCCAACGCCTTTTGGGGGTCATTTGGTGTCACCGCTGCTATTTGTATCTGTGTCGCTGTCTTGTAAAGTTTTCCTGAGGCTGACACACAACTTTACCTGCACTTCGAACTGGTGTAAATCTCCATCGATCCATTCTGTGCAGCCCGGGTGGAGTTGATAGCAGAACCGTAACAGTTACAGATACATCCCAGTCTGTCTACATACAATACTGTCTCCTCCAATGACAAGTTTATCTGATGATGATAATATATATATTTTTTAACTTTCCAGACAGAATTGAGGGGAATTATTTAATTTCAAAATTATGGGCTCGAATTACTCGTTTTAGTCATATCCACTTCATATCCAGCCATATATATCATTGTAGGTCTATATATCATCGACAAGACTGATCAAAAATAAAGATATTTATTTTGTAACTTTGAACAATTGTATCAAACTATCTTATTTTTTTCCTTTTTTTATGTCCTAAGGCAAAAAGTTGTTGATTTTAACAATTTCTCAAAGCACATGTTAAGAGGGCTATAACCCCCCAAAAGGCGTTGTGTTGGTCATGACTCGTATAATGGTCTTGAGAAATGTGCGTAATTTGGTGTCATTACACAGGATAATGTAATGCAATCAATCTGCTTCTTGTCGCTGCTCTTTGTATCTGTGTCGCTGTCTTGTAAAGTTTTCCTGAGGCTGACACACAACTTTACCTGCACTTCGAACTGGTGTAAATCTCCATCGATCCATTTTGTGCAGCCCGGGTGGAGTTGATAGCAGAACCGTAACATTTACAGCTAAATTACGGTCCGTCTACATAGGAATGTTTGTTTTTTTACTTTCCAGACAGAATTTATGGTAATGAATTCATTTCGAAATGATGGGATCGAAAAACTTGTTTTTGTCATATCAACTTCTCTCATAATTAATTAGATAAGGGTGGCTCACTCAGGAAATTCATCATCTGAGGTTTGGTGGTATTGGCACTCGGCAGAGTTCCATGAAATGAAACATCTGAATAGACGAAGTAATTCGGACTTGACAACAAGACCTATGGTTCATATGAATAATTAATAAGTAGAGCTGTACTCAACATTGTCTGTCATGTCTGTCTCTAATGAATATGCATGAGCACCTACAGTACACTGTTAAAAGGAAGTGCTTTGTAACCCCAAAACTAGTGACAGCTGAGCTGCCACCAACTTGAAGGAGATGAAACCGTAACTTTGCGGGAGTATTGAAATACATCAACCTGAGACATTTTTTGGGGATGCTGCTCTTGCCTTTTCATTTGATAATATTGAATGTGGAATGGGTGCTGTCCTCATTGAAGGTCAATTTGTCTGACGTTTTTGATATCCGTTCATCACGATCCATTACACCACATGGCACAACAGCTTAATACCAATATGGAAATATACTTTTCTTTCTTTAAACATGCATACAACATTGTGTGAAAGGATTATAAAGTATAACCATTTTGAATTACCAACAATTCAAGTCAAGCGGCAAGAGTCAAGTGGCAAGATATGATACGCAAGGTGATTAAAACCAGACTTTCAATTAGTTCAATCACTCTATTGCCTCTCATTGCAACACAATCTCACACTCATTTCGTGCAAATATGTACAAAAAGTATTTCAGCAGATTTTGTGCGTTTCTGAGCGTTTTATGTAGCTCAATTCCTGTGAAAAGACAGATTTTTGTGCGACTTCATTTAATAGGAAAATACATTTTTCGGGGCAACCTTCGGAACAATCTTTTGAAAGTTATTATTTTTATTTATTTATTTTACTTTTATTTAACCAGGCAAGTCAGTTAAGAACAAATTCTTATTTTCAATGACGGCCTAGGAACAGTGGGTTAACTGCCTGTTCAGGGGCAGAACGACAGATTTGTACCTTGTCAGCTCGGGGGTTTGAACTCGCAACCTTCCGCCCCAGAGCAATGCATGACGGGCAATGGTGTTCAACACTGCTATTTTTGTATCCCCCATTTATTTATATATTAAAAAAATGACTGCGTTATTAACAACCCAATATTGTAAATCAACCAGGTTGTCACCGAAACAATTAGAATATAATAGTAGTATAATCGTTTTTTAAATTATTTTTATTAACGCCAATACTGTTTCTATGCTTGTTTTAGCTTAATACTTTGGGACACTGCATTTGTAGTGAGAAAGGCCCTTTTTTCATGCAGGTAACAGTAGTCCTACACAATTTTCTTCATAACGCATTTCATATTTAAACCAGTTAAACATAATGAGTACAGTACATGACAACTAGATACAAATATTCTATTAAAAATCATTAATACAAAAGTCAAAAGTCGGCTCTTACTTGAGTACCAACAAAGTGAGTGTGTGTATATGTATGTAAGTGTTTGTGTACCTGTGTGTGCATTACAATTTCGCATTATAAAAATGTATCTCCATTCCCCAATCAAATACCTTTATCGATACCACAAACAAAAATCTGTATTTCTTCTCAAATCTGGCAACCTTCATAAAATTCGACATAGCTTTGTATAAAATTAATTATGAAAGAAATGGTGTAATGTACATGAAGAAGTGGAATTATGAAGAAAATTGTGTAATTTAGGCTCCATTAAATGTTTGTAGTTTGCACGTTTTAGCAATTATTAACATGGTTAAATAGTTGTAAATCTCTGATTCATTTAGCTTTTGGTATATTTGGCATTTTTATACATATTCTGCATTTCCACTGAAAGCAATAATTAATCAACCCACTAGTGTAAATAAATGAACAGTACCTGTTATAAAACTAACATTTCTCTTCATAAATAAGTATGAGAAATGCTAAGTCTGAAGCCATTTGGCGTTGGGTCTCACAGTCCTTTAATAATGATACATGTTATATCAGCTTAAAAAGGGGTTATTTCCAACCTCTGGGGCATAACATGTTGGGCAGTGGTATAGGAGAGTCTGACACATAACCCCGAACTTGAGTTCAGTCTTCTCCAATGAGGACCAAGAGAGGCCTAGCTTCGTCCTACATGACTGGGAAAGGACTTGATTCTAGGCTGTAAGAAATCCTACAACCATCTCATTAGATCAGAACAGGATGGATCAACAGTGATTCATATTACTGGTTTGCATCCTTAAAAAAAATAGTTGTGTTTTTCTGCATAACACACATTATTTGTCTACCCATATGATGTGGATCATTGTCAGGTTATTAGATGTATACGCTTCAGTAACAAAAAACACCATGGTTGTAATAACACTTAAAACAGATTGTTTGTAAAATTGTAGAATGTGCTTGTTTTGTGTCCACACTGGTAAGTTAACTTATGGAAATGTCTGGTCACAGAGGATTTTCTTCTGAATAACTGGTCAGGGAAAAGTTCTAACTAGTTCTATCCATCACTCCCATTGTTGCTTATCTATTGTTGATCCCCTTAACAAGGCAGTTAACCCACTGTTCCTAGGCCGTCATTGTAAATAAGAATTTGTTCTTAACTGACTTGCCTAGTTAATTAAAGGTAAAATACAAATAAATAAATAAAATAAATTGTTCACTAGATATATTCATGTAATTACGCCCAACACAACGTTGGAAAAACAGAACGCTTACTACTAGATCACATAACTAGACATGAGCGGGACGTAATCCCAACGCTGCCACCAGTGTAGCGGAAGAAAGTGACAACTGCAACAGGGACTCTAACCAGGGCTCATACGTGGCAAAGTGAGCTCTAATGGCGTTGCCATGAAAGCCTAGTAGGCCTCTGGGCAGAGGCAGTAGTCCTACAATGCTGGCATATGCCTTGTTACAATAGCCTAAGTATATAACATGATTGATACGACCGTAATAATCATCATGAAGTGCCATAAGTGTAAGCCAACATAATTCATTATTTTACATTAACCTGTTTAACTGCATTGATATGGCTTAATTGATCATAGTCTAGACTGGTTATCGATGAAAATACCATGCAGTTGCACCATGGGAATTTAAACCAAACAAAATGTTTCCCCACATTTCCCATCATGAAAATGTATCCCCCTTCCCCAATCAAATACTTTCATCGATACTACAAAACAAACATTACAAATATAGCTTTTTACTCCAATCTGGGAACCCTCATAAAATCTGAAATAGCACCAGTATCCAAAAGTATTAAGTGAAAACAAGCATAGAAAACAGCATAAATAAATACAAAAATAAGGCTACTGCTATATTATAAGTATTTTGGTGACAACCTGGTTGATTAACAATATTGGGTTGTTAACATGTTTTTTACATTTTTATATATATAAATAAATGTGGGACACAAAAAAGGGCGGTATGGAACACCATTGCCCAAAATGCATTGCTCCAATAACTTTCATAAGATTGTTCTGAAGTTTGTCTCCCAAAGGTTTTTTTCCTATGCGTTAAGTCACACAACATTTTTTTCCCCCACAACGAATTAAGCCACACAAAAACGCACAAAATCTGCTGAAATAATTTTTGTACATATTTTCACAAATTGAGCTCTCTTTGGTTATCCTTATCATTTTTTAAAGTCTTTTTTTATTTAAACTTTATTTAACTTTATTTGATAAAATATGCATTTTGATTAACCTATTTAGTTGGATTTATTCTTAGATTATTTTGGTAAAATGAAATTAACAAATCATTAAAACAATTTGAATACGTATAAAAAATATATATTTTGGGGATATCTTCACACTTTATTGAGACAATGATGAAATGACAAAGGAGATACAGATAGGTGGAAGAAACAGACTGAAGGGTTGGAGCGGGAATTTGGTGGGGAGAGGAGTGACAGGTCTAAACCGGGTGCGTTATCACTAGACCATGCTGCACGACTTGCATGAATTTTTATTAATGATATATTAAATGTATTTTTTTTTTGTCAATTTCAATTAACCCCAGAATAATTTCTTACAGTGTGGTTGAGTGGGTAAAATTCCAACGAAATGTATCATTTTACTGTCCCTCCTATTTTTAAACTGTCTAAATAAAGCATTTAAAAGATTCTCTATAGGCCCCTATCATGAATCAATATTTAGGCTATAAACCATTTGCATTTCTAAACCATTGACTGAATGAGAAACACAGCTTTTGTGTTTTGATGCTGCCTTTTACATGAACTGAAACCCTCAAAAAGTGTTTTCAGAACACTCTTAAAAACATCAATATGAAGGTTGAAGAACCACTTTGGGTGTTTCAGAGTACTTATTAATTCCTGTTTCAAAAACATTCTGTGCATTAAAACACTTACATTAGGCTTTCCTTCAAACACCCTTCAAAACACCAAATCTCAGTTTAGGTGCACTATTCATGGTTCATTTCACAATCATGGTATTCTGAGACTTTTTACAGTGTAGTCCATTAATGATTTGTCTTTGTTTTTCAAAATTGCTTGCATTTTTTCTGCTCTTATGGATCCGCCCCTTTTTTCCCATTTTCGCCTAAAATGACATACCCAAATCTAACTGCCTGTAGCTCAGACCCTAAAGCAAGGATGTGCATATTCTTGGTATCATTTGAAAGGAAACACTTTGAAGTTTGTGTAAATATGAAAGGAATGTAGGACAATATAACACAATGGATCTGGTAAAAGATAATACAAAGAAAACATTTGTTTATTAATAACTTTTCATGTTCAAAATTGTGCACTCTCCTCAAACAATAGCATGGTATTCTTTCATTATAATAGCTACTGTAAATTGGACAGTGCAGTTTGATTAACAAGAATTTAAGCTTTCTGCCAATATCAAATATGTCTATTTCCTGGGAAATGTTCTTGTTACTTACAACCTCATGGTAATCGTATTAGCCTACGTTAGCTCAACAGTCCCGTGGACGGAACACCTATTCCGAAGAAGTTTTAAAGCTCTTTATGAAATGAAAACACTATAAAAGTTTCATACATTTTTATTAGTGTATAAAATAACTCAGTAGGAAAATAAAAACAGGTATGATTGCAACATTTCCTGAAGGTCATTATTTGTAGAAAATGTAAATGACTAAGGAGCCAGGCTCCTGTCATTTTCACATACCTCCAAAAGATCTGTCAACTATTAACAAGAAATAATAGCAAACAGCAAAAACTGTTTATCCAAAATGCAGTGCATCATCGGGCTTGGCTGTTGTGAAAGAAGCAAACTGTGTGTTGGAGCGTAGCGGATAACACTGACGGACACAGGATTCTCACATGAGTTAGTGACACAGGCAGGGACAGTTGGGCAACAGAGTCTGTTTCCCAAATGGCACCGTATTCCCAATATAGTGCACTACCTTTGACTACACTGCACTACTATGAGGCCGGGTCAAAAGTAGTGCACTGTACAGGGAATAGGGTGTCATTTGGGATGAAGACCATCAGAGGAGGTCAGCCATAGTCCTATTACAACCTCAGTCATATGCAGTGCAGTGGCCTCTGAGTTTGGTCTTCAAACCACTTCAGTATAACTATCTATATTTGGTTGTACTTTGGACTGATATGGACTGTACCACTGACCACTGTTACAGTATTCATTAGAATATTGAAATCAGATTCAGTTGAAATACAAGGACCACCACACTGAAGGACATGCAAATCATTACCCAAAATAGCTATCAATGGAGCCTAACAAATGGATGCAAATTGAAAACAGTGAGATTATTCAGGAGGACTGCTTCAATTACTGTTGGGAGTTGTATAAAACAACATAGAAAGAACAACAGTTGCACATTCATCCACATAGTTGTGACATGACAACACATGCCAACACTTTAATTTACCCATAAGAGAGAGTCTACATTGATAGGCATGTCGTCTCCATATTGTTCCGACAGTTGAGAGGATGGGATTGACTGTTGAGAGGATTGGATAAGACCACTGAATCACTCAACATGGGCTGATAAGAAAATGATCCCCAAAGCTGGAACAACAATACAACTGACAAATCACAGACATTCTTAATTAGATATACTCAATTTCCAAAAACAATTGGCCAATCGGATAAATCTCATCCCTAAAGTTCTGTGTTCCCTTCAGAAACCAACAAGATCATGAAATGGATCAACACCTGGTGTAGAAGAGGGACTGAGTATGAAAGGGCCAAGCCAGGATGTGACAGTCAGTGTGGGATCTGGATCCATCTGGTCTAGGCAAGTTTGCTGTCTACAGTTTTAATGGAAGTGTGATGAGTCCACAGGTTCTGGGATGAACTGTGAGTACAGGTGGTGACCAAAACTACGCTTGGCTGCCATTTCAGTCTTCAGTGACCTCTTCCCCCCCTAACACTCCTCCCCCTGACTTTACGATGGGTTTGGGGCAGACAGCGGAACGTTTGGAAACTCAAACTGAAAAGGGCAAACGCTTCATGTCATGTGCGTGAGATTCAGGAACCAGAGACCATGTCCCGTTCCACAGACTAATCTGGACCTTACCCTCCTCACATTTCACTCCCTGACCGCTCCCCGCTCACCTCTCCATCCTGAAGAAGGCTGGAGTCTATTGTCATTTTTTCACTGCCTCTCACTTTTGCAATATTATTCTATAAACACTCAGCACTGGTCTTACATTATATTTTCAAATTACATTCCGCATTAAGCACTATTACAAAATTCACACAGATTATTTTTTTTTGTGTGTTTTACGAATACATTGACTGGGTTTTACTTATGACCAACTGTTCTTACCCATGCCCTTTGTATAATGATATGTGGAGATAGATGTTGTGTTACCTTGGCATGGAACAGATCGAAGGGGCAATCATCCACACCTACATAACAAAGAGCCTGTTTCAGTAGCGTATGGTGTGTTTTGTCTGCTTTGGCACCGTGTGATAGGATCTATGTCTGTCTGTCACGTAAAAATATCACTGTCTTATCGCATGATTAACAAAAATCTTACCTCAATTTATCTAATTTAAACTAGGATGATCCTGTTGAGATAAGTAATCACCTTTCCAAGATAGTAAGAGGAGTTGTGTCATTATAACACAATTATCATACAATTCACACTTCCATTACACCAGTTTTCCTAAAGTTGGAACCAGATAAAACAACAAATGCAATTAATCAATCAAACCCTGGGGCACTCACATGCTAATAAAATGATAAATCCATTAGTTATTTGATTTATTAGAGCGGCAGAGGGGCTTTGATTGCAAAACATTGAGTTTCCATTGGAAACATTAGCAGCTTTGATCTCTGAGAGAGGAATGGGATTTCATCACTGTCCCTGTAAATCACAGGGAGATTTCAGCCAGTGATGTGGCTGATACCAACACACACCAGCATAGCTTACTTCTCATTGACATCCTGATAAGGTGATACAGGAGGACACTGAAGAGGAAAGTGATGAAAAATGCTGCTGGTATCTAGGCACGGCCTCCTCCCTATTGTTAAACATGACCTGTGGATGATCCTGGCCTGACTGAGGCCCTGACTGTCTGACAGCTAGGGACAGTGTTAGCTCTGTCAACACACATTGGAGAGGGTGTGCATTTCTGTGGACTTTTCTTGAATCAGGCCCAAGACATGAAAGTCTCTATGCCATGTTTGCTCTTATGGAGTGCAATTGAGTTTTTCCTCCTTTCTTTCTCTTTGTTACATCCTGTCAGATCATAGAAGCTTTGAGGTCACACCGTCATTCATCAGTGAGCTGCAGGGAAAACTGTCATTTCTCTTTCCTTCTATTATTCCCTCACCTCCTTTTACTCTCTCTCTCTCTCTCTCTCTCTCTCTCTCTCTCTCTCTCTCTCTCTCTCTCTCTCTCTCTCTCTCTCTCTCTCTCTCTCTCTCTCTCTCTCTCTCTCTCTCTCTCAACTAGAGAGTCATCTTCAATCATCTGACTGACAAGCCAGACTAGAACATGAGTTAAAGGGTTGTGCAGTAACATTAGCTTGCCCATCGGGGCAGTGCGACCCCTTGCATCATTCGATACGCCCCCTCTTCCCAACAGTCAGGAGCAGGCTGCTCCCGGCACCAGCTGAGACTGGCTGCTGCATACTATAGTACAACACACCACCACAACACCACACCACTGATTCATCCTGCTGTCAGACTGGGCCTGGCAGCCCTGCTCAAACTTGGCCCCTCACACTGAATCTCAGGGGAGCTGGTGCTATTGTATAGGGCAGGAGGCTACACAGCATAATCTATTGCTCAGTTTCAATGGTACCCTTAATACTTTCTAAAGGAGTTTACATCAGCACAGTACATAATGGTTTACCTTATAATAACATTTTACAACACGTAATACAAAACAGATTTGAGTAGATAACATCTTAAATTCACCCTACACGGTGAGGGGGTGTTTTTGAGGAACACCTCTGTCTGTCTGTATGTAACATACATAGTATACTCAGTAGAACCACAGGGCCTACAGCACCTTCCTATTCCCTGCATCCATTGCATCCATCCTCTCTAGCCTCCAGCTGCAATCAACTTGCTGCTGTTTTTCTGGCAAGCAGGCCGGTCGGCTGGTGGTCAATATTGACTCAGGGATTGAAGCAACAGCCACTTTGTCAGAGTATAGGGGGCCGGAGACGGTATCTCTATGACTCCCCAGGTGTAAACATGACATGGCTGGGCTTCTTACTGCTGGAAGTCAGGGATGGCAACAAGGAGAACATGCAATACAATCTAAAACACACACAATGTTACCCCCTTCCAGACACCTGCAACAATTTCATCCCATAGATAGGCATCAGGCTCAAGTGAACTGACTCCTTTGGGGTTAGCATGGCGGTGAACTGACTCCTTTGGGGTTAGCATGGTAGTGAACTGACTCCATTGGGTAGTGAACTGACTCCTTTGGGTAGTGAACTGACTCCTTTGGGGTTAGCATGGTAGTGAACTGACTCCTTTGGGTAGTGAACTGACTCCTTTGGGGTTAGCATAGTATAAGGTAGTGAGATGATAACTTACACAACTTACAAAGAGATCAATTAGATTCCATGACCTTTTACTGAGACTGAGACCAAGCTCATGTACTTAGCGGGTTCTTTAGATGATGGATGGATGACTTTCTGGCCCAATCCCAATTGGACCCCTAAACCCTACACCCTGTGCTCTTGTGGAGATCTAAGAGGATTCGACAGTTGTAAGTAATATGGCAATAGCTCCACCTTGCCCTCTGATAGCCTAGGTGGAAGTTTCACCATATTACTTCTACCAATCAAATCCTCTCAGATCTCTATAAATGCATAGGTAGTAGGGCTTAGGGGCCCATTTGGGATTGGACCTTCATGTAGACAAACTGGACAGAGAATGATTACTCTTTTGCATATTTACTGATGAACTGACCACAGTTACAGCCATGCATCAACCATAGAGATAAATAGAGGACTTCTCTTTGTATCTGTGCCATTATAGCGTATGTGACAGCATGGGCAGCGCCATTGATGCTTTCTCCATTTTGAAGTAGTCTATTTTCTTCTTCACGATTCGCTGATCCCTTCTGATGACCCGGTTGGACATGATTCCAACAGGGTCACCAGGAGGAATCAGCAAATGAAGTTGAAAGTCCCACCCAGACCTCTATTATTCTCTGTGGCATCAATTCAACTACTTCTTCCTGTGGTGCGTCCAGTTTGTTTGAACGTATTTTGCAGAATAGTTTGTACTGAATGACACGTTTCACCAAAACGTTCTTGTACGTTCTTGAACAGACTCCCATTTGGTGGGTGTGGCGAGATCTGGCTTGAAGCAATATGTGACGTATTTAAATGGCAGTGGACATACTGACAGCGTTCCCCAACCCACAACTCAACCCTTCCCTGATTTTGAACTGGTCACCACGTATAGCACCGTTTCCGTTCAATTGAACGTCTCAGAATGTAAAAATTTACTGAACGCAGCCCTGTTCCCTACAATTACAAACATCTGACCAATCAGAAAAGATAAAGTAGTTGCTAGGTAGGTAATCAATTAGCATTATAATTCCAAACAACTGATTCACCATATTTTAGAACTCATCAACAATAACTAAGAAAGGAATATGTCCCATAAAATATTCCTACAATCATATTGAGACCAAGACCAAGCTTTTAATTCCAAAGATTGTACGCACATTTCACAGGAAGGACTTTCACACGTTTGATACATTTACACAAAAGTTATCATACCTCAACTGTAATTATATTACACTTGGTGTTGTGTTAACACTTTCAGGTCTGCAGAAAGAAACACCTCAACTAATGCACTCCCAATTCATCTGGGTCCTGGCAGAGAAGTTAATAACATAGTCAGGTTTCATCCCAAATGGCACCCTTTTCCCTATAGTGCACTTCTTTTGACCAGAGCTGTAGGGGCCCTGGTAGTGCACTATATAGGGTGCCATTTGAGACGCAACCTCCCTCTCCAACAGAGTGACTCAGGGAAAACAAATGAGACCAAAAACACACACAGGTACATTGAGGCATGAGAAAAAAGGTAAAGGTGTGTGTGTGGCCCACCACCATCCAGGACCACCAAAGCTCTTTTTTTTCTTCAGGTGAAACAAGAGGTGTTTGTTCACCAACATTTAGTGAAAGGTCACAGTAGATAAATGTGTCAGTTTGGCTCTTGTCCACTGTTTGCCATGGATGACTTGTGCAGACAGCCATAGAGACCACATCACACTTCTCCTGGTGCCAACTCCTACTCAAGGCCTGCCTACGCTTTTCACCTTCCTCATCCATCAAAGCAGAAATCACCCACTACAGGACTACAGTACAGCCTCAGGCCGATCCAAACTGCACACTCCACATTTCTCTTTGTTTCAGAACAGTTCCTATCCATCTCGGCCTAAGGCTCTAAGGCCCCCAATTACACAATGGACCTCCATTATTCCTAAAAGACACATGGTCTATAAGATTGTCAGGTCTACATCCTTTGAGAGCAAAATTATGCTATGGTAGTTATTATGGTAATTATTAGTCTGCTCCTGTGTCCTGCAGCAAGCTGTGCAGTGCTCACACAGTGCTCACACACAAAGAATGAGGAAGACCCACGTCCCTGAGCCTGTGGAA
The DNA here is from genome assembly GCF_036934945.1 of Oncorhynchus masou masou. NCBI lineage: Eukaryota > Metazoa > Chordata > Actinopteri > Salmoniformes > Salmonidae > Oncorhynchus > Oncorhynchus masou. Next base: position 63,499,060 of record NC_088220.1, read on the forward strand.
GAAAAGGTAACCTTTGTTTTTTTATTGTGAGTTAGCCATTGGTGACACTGAACTAGTCAACTCTGAAGGCATTTGCATGATTATGCATGTGATTCAAATGCTCTACAGTGCTATGATGGAATATGCGGGCTTCAAATCAACGGCCAATTCCTGATAGGTCTCTTGAACAGCTGTACTGTAGAAGGCTTCTTTTGTACTACATGTGATGTCACAAAGGGTATCAGGCAGAGTACTACTGAAACTACATATGGCTTCACTGCTGCCATCTACTGAGGAATGAGCCAAATAGCTGCACTAAAACCAGACATGTAAGGCCTCAGCTAAAGTATCGCACAAGCAAATTCAAACCCTGAAAAGAAAAACAATCAATTTTCACTCTTTCTCTGTTTTCACACACACACACACACACACACACACACACACACACACACACACACACACACACACACACACACACACACACACACACACACACACACACACACACACACACACACACACACACACACACACACACACACACACACACACACGTGAGTATGCACAAGGCACACACACACACGCACGCACAAACACTCATAAATACATACAGTATCTCCATTGACCTCATTCAGATTAGACTGAAAGTAGAGTGTGCCAAGAAAAAGCTAGGTGTGGCGGTTGGTTGCTATAAATCTGCTGAGAGAAAACCGATGAAATTCTGACTTGACTTGTTAGATGAAAGGAATTCAAATCAGATACAATCCATTAGCTCCTGTTCTCAATGGTTAGGCATACATGACCTTAAATCCTGGAACAGCCTGTTACAAAATGTATAGCACGTTACAGTTCTTCCCAATTGCTAAAACACAATTTTGCAAACTAGGCTAGTTTTATCAAAATACTTAACACAACTTACAAAACCACACTTCCAAACTGCAAAATACCTCATATAGCCTACAAAATGAAGCACTGTAACCAAAACTACATATAGCATTATCAAAATCAAACGTTTGCACGAAATGGCACATACTTCATTCATATTACCAGATTTTTGTCTAACCAACTACACACTGTTGGGCATAATGAAAAGCACTCTCATCTTTAGTATGCTTTGCCATAATACTAAAATAGTTCAATTGTAGAAAATCTTCAGATGCACAGAAATATTGCAGATACACACACATGCTGTTGAAAAATGTATTTCTTTATTTTTCACCAAACAAGTCAGTGCAACATATGCACAGCAGATATATTTACATTGGACTGAACAAAAATATGCTCACAAAAAAACAGTAAACTGAAAGAGAAAATTGCAGAAAAAAGGTGTAGAAAAATGTATAGAAAAAAAGAGTCAAGAAAAATAATTAGGCAGCATCTTGCTGCACAGCTGGGTCTGGCCACAACACCTTGTCCACATCACAGGCAATATCTTCCCTTGCCAGACATCGAGGGAAGAAGCGCCTTGAGTGCCTTATCCATCCCTGAATCGCACTCACATCAATCTCATCACATGCCTCTTCCATAGCCTGCACATGAGGCCTGCGCACAAAGGGCTGCTGGTCGTATACCTTCCCACGCCCTGCCGAAAATAACTCTTCTATGGGGTTTAGAAATGGTGAGTATGGTGGGAGGTATTGCACAAGAAATGGTGGGTGGTCAACAAACCAGTTTTGGTCTCGGGCTGCATGATGAACGCTCACGTTGTCCCATACTACAACGTACCGGGTTCTTTGATGGTCTGCATCATTCAGCTCTGGTGGTATGAGAATGTTGTGGAGTCTGTCCAGAAATGTGAGAATATGGGCTGTGTTGTATGGTCCACGGTTGGCGTGGCGGTGGAGGACACCATGCGTATTGGAGATGGCAGCGCACATTGTGATGTTCCCACCACGTTGGCCAGGAACGTCTATAATGGCTCTGTGGCCAATGATGTTTCTCCCCCTTCTTCTGGTCTCTGCTAGGTTGAACCCAGCCTCATCTATAAAGATGAACTCATGTGGGATTGCATGAGCATCCATTTCCAGTACTCCTTGAAAACAAAGAACAAAAGCAGTCAATATGGTGTTACCCAGTACACTGGGAAACAATGTTGTGTGTAGTGTACTGCAGTCAATATGGTGTTATCCAGTACACTGGGAAACAATGTTGTGTGTAGTGTACTGCAGTCAATATGGTGTTACCCAGTACACTGGTAAACAATGTTGTGTGTAGTGTACTGCAGTCAATATGGTGTTACCCAGTACACTGGGAAACAATGTTGTGTGTAGTGTACTGCAGTCAATATGGTGTTATCCAGTACACTGGGAAACAATGTTGTGTGTAGTGTACTGCAGTCAATGTGGTGTTATCCAGTACACTGGGAAACAATGTTGTGTGTAGTGTACTGCAGTCAATATGGTGTTATCCAGTACACTGGGAAACAATGTTGTGTGTAGTGTACTGCAGTCAATATGGTGTTATCCAGTACACTGGGAAACAATGTTGTGTGTAGTGTACTGCAGTCAATATGGTGTTATCCAGTACACTGGGAAACAATGTTGTGTGTAGTGTACTGCAGTCAATATGGTGTTATCCAGTACACTGGGAAATAATGTTGTGTGTAGTGTACTGCAGTCAATATGGTGTTATCCAGTACACTGGGAAACAATGTTGTGTGTAGTGTACTGCAGTCAATATGGTGTTATCCAGTACACTGGGAAACAATGTTGTGTGTAGTGTACTGCAGTCAATATGGTGTTTTCCAGTACACTGGGAAACAATGCTGTGTGTAGTGTACTGAAGTCAATATGGTGTTATCCAGTACACTGGGAAACAATGTTGTGTGTAGTGTACTGAAGTCAATATGGTGTTATCCAGTACACTGGGAAACAATGTTGTGTGTAGTGTACTGAAGTCAAAATGGTGTTATCCAGTACACTGGGAAACAATGTTGTGTGTAGTGTACTGCAGTCAATATGGTGTTACCCAGTACACTGGGAAACAATGTTGTGTGTAGTGTACTGCAGTCAATATGGTGTTACCCAGTACACTGGGAAACAATGTTGTGTGTAGTGTACTGCAGTCAATATGGTGTTATCCAGTACACTGGGAAACAATGTTGTGTGTAGTGTACTGAAGTCAATATGGTGTTATCCAGTACACTGGGAAACAATGTTGTGTGTAGTGTACTAAAGTCAATATGGTGTTATCCAGTACACTGGGAAACAATGTTGTGTGTAGTGTACTGCAGTCAATATGGTGTTACCCAGTACACTGGGAAACAATGTTGTGTGTAGTGTACTGCAGTCAATATGGTGTTACCCAGTACACTGGGAAACAATGTTGTGTGTAGTGTACTGAAGTCAATATGGTGATATCCAGTACACTGGGAAACAATGTTGTGTGTAGTGTACTGAAGTCAATATGGTGTTATCCAGTACACTGGGAAACAATGTTGTGTGTTGTGGCACTGACGGAAACATGGATCACCACAGATAACACTGCTACTCCTACTGCTCTCTCTTTGTCCGCCCACGTGTTCTCGCACACCCCGAGAGCTTCTGGTCAGCGGGGTGGTGGCACCGGGATCCTCATCTCTCCCAAGTGGTCATTCTCTCTCTCTCCCCTTACCCATCTATCTATCGCCTCCTTTGAATTCCATGCTGTCACAGTTACCAGCCCTTTCAAGCTTAACATCCTTATCATTTATCGCCCTCCAGGTTCCCTCGGAGAGTTCATCAATGAGCTTGATGCCTTGATAAGCTCCTTTCCTGAGGACGGCTCACCTCTCACAGTCCTGGGCGACTTTAACCTCCCCACGTCTACCTTTGACTCATTCCTCTCTGCCTCCTTCTTTCCACTCCTCTCCTCTTTTGACCTCACCCTCTCACCTTCCCCCCTACTCACAAGGCAGGCAATACGCTCGACCTCATCTTTACTAGATGCTGTTCTTCCACTAACCTCACTGCAACTCCCCTCCAAGTCTCCGACCACTACCTTGTATCCTTTTCCCTCTCGCTCTCATCCAACACTTCCCACACTGCCCCTACTCGGATGGTATCGCGCCGTCCCAACCTTCGCTCTCTCTCCCCGCTACTCTTTCCTCTTCCATCCTATCATCTCTTCCCTCTGCTCATACCTTCTCCAACCTTTCTCCTGATTCTGCCTCCTCAACCCTCCTCTCTTCCCTTTCTGCATCCTTTGACTCTCTATGTCCCCTATCCTCCAGGCCGGCTCGGTCCTCCCCTCCCGCTCCGTGGCTCGATGACTCATTGCGAGCTCACAGAACAGAGCTCCGGGCGGCCGAGCGGAAATGGAGGAAAACTCGCCTCCCTGCGGACCTGGCATCCTTTCACTCCCTCCTCTCTACATTTTCCTCCTCTGTCTCTGCTGCTAAAGCCACTTTCTACCACTCTAAATTCCAAGCATCTGCCTCTAACCCTAGGAAGCTCTTTGCCACCTTCTCCTCCCTCCTGAATCCTCCTCCCCCTCCCCTCCCTCCTCCCTCTCTGCAGATGACTTCGTCAACCATTTTGAAAAGAAGGTCGACGACATCCGATCCTCGTTTGCTAAGTCAAACGACACCGCTGGTTCTGCTCACACTGCCCTACCCTGTGCTCTGACCTCTTTCTCCCTCTCTCTCCAGATGAAATCTCGCTTCTTGTGACGGCCGGCCGCCCAACAACCTGCCCGCTCGACCCTATCCCCTCCTCTCTTCTCCAGGCCATTTCCGGGGACCTTCTCCCTTACCTCACCTCGCTCATCAACTCATCCCTGACCGCTGGCTACGTCCCTTCCGTCTTCAAGAGAGCGAGAGTTGCACCCCTTCTGAAAAAACCTACACTCGATCCCTCCGATGTCAACAACTACAGACCAGTATCCCTTCTTTCTTTTCTCTCCAAAACTCTTGAACGTGCCGTCCTTGGCCAGCTCTCCCGCTATCTCTCTCAGAATGACCTTCTTGATCCAAATCAGTCAGGTTTCAAGACTAGTCATTCAACTGAGACTGCTCTTCTCTGCATCACGGAGGCGCTCCGCATCTGCTCTCATCCATCTAGACCTATCGGCTGCCTTCGATACTGTGAACCAGCAGATCCTCCTCTCCACCCTCTCCGAGTTGGGCATCTCCGGCGCGGCCCACGCTTGGATTGCGTCCTACCTGACAGGTCGCTCCTACCAGGTGGCGTGGCGAGAATCTGTCTCCTCGCCACGCGCTCTCACCACTGGTGTCCCCCAGGGCTCTGTTCTAGGCCCTCTCCTATTCTCGCTATACACCAAGTCACTTGGCTCTGTCATAACCTCACATGGTCTCTCCTATCATTGCTATGCAGACGACACACAATTAATCTTCTCCTTTCCCCCTTCTGATGACCAGGTGGCGAATCGCATCTCTGCATGTCTGGCAGACATATCAGTGTGGATGACGGATCACCACCTCAAGCTGAACCTCGGCAAGACGGAGCTGCTCTTCCTCCCGGGGAAGGACTGCCCGTTCCATGATCTCGCCATCACGGTTGACAACTCCATTGTGTCCTCCTCCCAGAGCGCTAAGAACCTTGGCGTGATCCTGGACAACACCCTGTCGTTCTCAACCAACATCATGGCGGTGGCCCGTTCCTGTAGGTTCATGCTCTACAACATCCGCAGAGTACGACCCTGCCTCACACAGGAAGCGGCGCAGGTCCTAATCCAGGCACTTGTCATCTCCCGTCTGGATTACTGCAACTCGCTGTTGGCTGGGCTCCCTGCCTGTGCCATTAAACCCCTACAACTCATCCAGAACGCCGCAGCCCGTCTGGTGTTCAACCTTCCCAAGTTCTCTCACGTCACCCCGCTCCTCCGCTCTCTCCACTGGCTTCCAGTTGAAGCTCGCATCCGCTACAAGACCATGGTGCTTGCCTACGGAGCTGTGAGGGGAACGGCACCGCAGTACCTCCAGGCTCTGATCAGGCCCTACACCCAAGCAAGGGCACTGCGTTCATCCACCTCTGGCCTGCTCGCCTCCCTACCATTGAGGAAGTACAGTTCCCGCTCAGCCCAGTCAAAACTGTTCGCTGCTCTGGCCCCCAATGGTGGAACAAACTCCCTCACGACGCCAGGACAGCGGAGTCAATCACCACCTTCCGGAGACACCTGAAACCCCACCTCTTCAAGGAATACCTAGGATAGGATAAGTAATCCTTCTCACCACCCCCCCCTTAATGATTTAGATGCACTATTGTAAAGTGGCTGTTCCACTGGATGTCAGAAGGTGAATTCACCAATTTGTAAGTCGCTCTGGATAAGAGCGTCTGCTAAATGACTTAAATGTAAATGTAAATGTGTGTAGTGTACTGCAGTCAATATGGTGTTATCCAGTACACTGGGAAACAATGTTGTGTGTAGTGTACTGTAGTCAATATGGTGTTATCCAGTACACTGGGAAACAATGTTGCGTGTAGTGTACTGTAGTCAATATGGTGTTATCCAGTACACTGGGAAACAATGTTGTGTGTAGTGTACTGAAGTCAATATGGTGTTATCCAGTACACTGGGAAACAATGTTGTGTGTAGTGTACTGTAGTCAATATGGTGTTATCCAGTACACTGGGAAACAATGTTGCGTGTAGTGTACTGCAGTCAATATTGTACTTACATCCACATATGCTCGTCTGACCTCTTTGTTTCTTTGAGAGTTTCTCTCAAATGGCACCTTATAAAGTTGTTTCATTCTGATTTGGTTTCGCTTGAGAATGCGAGCCAATGTGGACAGACTGACTCGTTGAATGTTGTTGAATATGGTGTTGTCTTGGATGATGTGGCTTTGAATTTCTCATAATCTGAATCCATTATTTTCCAAAACCAAGTTTACAATGGCAGCATCCTGTACCCCAGTGAACATCTTCCTTCACCATGGTTGTGGCCCCTTCCTCCTCCGTGGTTGTGGCCCCTTCCTTCACCATGGTTGTGGCCCCTTCCTCCTCCGTGGTTGTGGCCCCTTCCTCCACCGTGGTTGTGGCCCCTTCCTCCACCGTGGTTGTGGCCCCTTCCTCCTCCGTGGTTGTGGCCCCTTCCTTCACCGTGGTTGTGGCCCCTTCCTCCTCCGTGGTTGTGGCCCCTTCCTCCACCGTGGTTGTGGCCCCTTCCTCCACCGTGGTTGTGGCCCCTTCCTCCACCGTGGTTGTGGCCCCTTCCTCCACCGTGGTTGTGGCCCCTTCCTTCCCCGTGGTTGTGGCCCCTTCCTCCACCGTGGTTGTGGCCCCTTCCTCCACCGTGGTTGTGGCCCCTTCCTCCACCATGGTTGTGGCCCCTTCCTCCACCATGGTTGCGTCTCTCAGCTCTTTAGAAAAACAAAAAAAACAAAAATATAGGGCTTGGACAATGCAGCCTAAAGATATTTCCCCCACAGTAGAGTGAATTCTACAGGAAATGTGTGCAGTTAGTGTATGACATCAACCATTCATGAAGTAAACAGGTGTCACCCAACTGATACACTATGACATGGGGTGTACTACATAGTGTGAAATACATTTTGGTTACATACCTGTACTCCAGTCTAAATGTCCGGATGACACAGGCGACAGTAAAATGGCTCAAGTTGGGCTGCACTCTCTGTCCAGCCTCTCGCATTGTCAGCCCATGGTTGATGACATGATCAACTCAGGTTGCTCTGATTTCACTCTCTGTCCAGCCTCTCGCATTGTCAGCCCATGGTTGATGACATGATCAACTCAGGTTGCTCTGATTTCACTCTCTGTCCAGCCTCTCGCATTGTCAGCCCATGGTTGATGACATGATCAACTAAGGTTGCTCTGATTTCATTTGAAAGTTGTTGTCTTCTTTGGCCATGAACTCCTCTACCAGCTCTACCCCTACCTTTCACTCTTCCTCCCCCTCTCATTCTCACCCTCCCTCTTCCTCTTCCTCTTCTTCTCTCTGCAGGCAGCAGGGTAGCCTAGTGGTTAGAGCATTGGACTAGTAACCAAGAGGTTGCAAGTTCGCATCCCGGAGCTGACAAGGTACAAATCTGTCGTTCTGCCCCTGAACAGGCAGTTAACCCACTGTTCCTAGGCTGTCATTGAAAATCAGAATTTGTTCTTAAACTGACTTGTCTAGTTAAATAAAGGTAAAAAACAGCTTCTGTTGTTGTAAAACAAAAGGTGCTCACCTGTGGTCTTTTCATAGTGCTTACTTCCTGATTGAAGTGGTAACAATTAACCATTGAAGTTTTTGGCCAGGTAACACATGTATTGGCCAATTAGCTCATGTAGTGTCATTTTGAATGGCAGTGTTTTGAAATGGCAAACGTGACTTCATGTCAGATTGTTGTGTCTTATGCAGAGAACCGTGTGCAGTGCATTTAAAAAGTGTCATTTTCAATTGCAAAATTTGTGTAAAGTAGAAAATGTGTTTAGACTTTTGAAGACTTGAGGAGAGGTTTTGCTCTCTGTGTGTCAGTTTAAATAATTGTGCTGTGCATGTCATTTTAGTGTGTTAGCAATCGGAAAAAACTGTAAAAGCCCTCTTTATTTAATGATACATTTAAAGTAGTTGCAGTGTTACGTTATAATCCACTCCATTTGACAAGTTGACACAATGGACACAAAGAAAATGGCAGATAAATGTTCCCGAAAATAAATCCCATTGTGAAACTTGTGTAAAATCTATCTGGTTGATTGTTGAGACAGTTAAGAGACAGCAACCTTTTCTTGCTTTCTTGAGAAATAGTCTCAGTAATCTTTATTCCAATGCAATCCAATTTCCTGTTGTTGTGGATTTGCATAATGCAATCAGAGAATGAGGTGGGAGAGAGTGGAAGATAAATGGGACAAGGCAGAGTTTACTCTCCCAGAACTGATTCTAACAGGTGGATTTACTGAGGCAGAATCCTCCCTCATCTCCATGCATCACAAACACACACACACACACACACACACACACACACACACACACACACACACACACACACACACACACACACACACACACACACACACACACACACACACACACACACACACACACACACACACACACAGACACACTCACACTCACAATGGTTGGTCGATGCCCGGGCTTGTTGGTCGATACCCGGTCTTGTTTCAGTGACCCACAAACACTGATGCATGTTGGGGGTGAGGTCTGGCTAGGAGTCAGGAGTGCATGTGATTTTGGCCACCCTCCTCCTCCTATGCCTCCCCTTCCCCCTCTTTTCCCTCCCTCCCTCCCTCCCTCCCTCCCTCCCGCCCAATGTTTCCCTTTCTCCTCCTCCTCTCCACAATGAAAGATTCAGAGGTTATTAACTGCTTGGCTTCCTCTGCGATTAGAGCCGGGTTCACTGCCCCCTTATTAATGCAGAGGCACACACCACTGCCATTAGCAGCCATGAGAAGTGGAATGTTCTGACTGAGACCCTGCGGAGCAAACATCGGCACACAAACACACTCTGTGACACATGCATGCACACACACAAACATGTACACAAACATGTACACACACACACACACACACACACACACACACACACACACACACACACACACACACACACACACACACACACGCACACGCACACACACTCACACAGGCACACACATAGACAGACACACACACACATTGACTGCACAAACTTAGCATATTTACCACAGAGGGCACATTCTTTGGCACATAGGAGTAAGAGAGACTTATTTCAGTAGGCTATCATTTAGACCATAAGGGGTAGACCATAAGGGGTAGACCATAAGGGGTAGACCATAAGAGGTAAACCACAAGGGGTAGACCATAAGGGGTAGCCCACAAGGGGTAGACCATAAGGGGTAGCCCACAAGTTGTAGACCATAAGGGGTAGCCCACAAGGGGTAGACCACAAGGGGTAGCCCACAAGGGGTAGACCATAAGGGGTAGCCCACAAGGGGTAGACCATAAGGGGTAAACCACAAGGGGTAGACCATAAGGGGTAGCCCACAGGGGGTAGCCCACAAGGGGTAGACCATAAGTGGTAGCCCACAAGGGGTAGACCATAAGGGGTAAACCACAAGGGGTAGACCATAAGGGGTAGCCCACAAGGGGTAGACCATAAGGGGTAGCCCACAAGAGGTAAACCACAAGAGGTAGACCATAAGGGGTAGCCCACAAGAGGTAAACCACAAGGGGTAGACCATAAGGGGTAGCCCACAAGAGGTAGACCATAAGGGGTAGCCCACAAGAGGTAGACCATAAGGGGTAGACCATAAGGGGTAGCCCACAAGAGGTAGACCATAAGGGGTAGCCCACAAGAGGTAGACCATAAGGGGTAAACCACAAGGGGTAGACCATAAGGGGTAGCCCACAAGAGGTAGACCATAAGGGGTAGCCCACAAGAGGTAGACCATAAGGGGTAGACCATAAGGGGTAGCCCACAAGAGGTAGACCATAAGGGGTAGCCCACAAGAGGTAGACCATAAGGGGTAGACCATAAGGGGTAGCCCACAAGAGGTAGACCATAAGGGGTAGCCCACAAGAGGTAGACCATAAGGGGTAGACCATAAGGGGTAAACCACAAGAGGTAAACAATAAGGGGTAGACCACATGGGGTAGAGGGAAAAAGCACTGAGTGAATACTGGTACTACTAGGTAGGCCACAGGTTGCATCTCACTGGTTGGTGGGTGATCAAATACCTATTGCATGCAATAAAATGCAAATGAATTACTTAAAAATCATACAATGTGATTTTCTGGATTTTTGTTTTAGATTCCGTCTCTCACAGTTGAAGTGTACCTATGAAAAAAAATTACAGACCTCTACATGCTTTGTAAGTGGGAAAACCTGCAAAATCGGCAGTGTATCAAATACTTGTTCTCCCCACTGTATATGTTATAGGATAGAGGGTAGGTACTATTATACACTGAGTGTAAAAACCCCCATTAAGAACACCTTCCTAATATTGAGTTGCAACCCCACTGGCAGAACGGGTGTTGTATGTGGAGGATGAGGGCTAGGGGGGAGTGAGGCCTAAGAGGGTTTTATAAATAATCATCAACCAGTGGGTCTTGCGACAGGTATACAGAGATGACCAGTTTACAGAGGAGTATAGAATGCAGTGATGTGTCCTATAAGGAGCATTGGTGGCAAAGCTGATGGCCGAATGGTAAAGAATATCTAGCTGCTCGAGAGCACCCTTACCTGCTGATCTATAAATTAAATCTCTGTAATTTAGCACGGGTAGGACGGTCATCTGAATCAGGGTTAGTTTGGCAGCTGGGGTGAAAGAGGAGTGATTACGATAGAGGAAACCAAGCCTAGATTTAACTTTAGCCTGCAGCTTTGATATGTGCTGAAAGAAGGACAGTGTCCTTCTAGCCATACTCCCAAGTACTTGTATGAGGTGACAACCTCAAGCTCTAAATCCTCAGAGGTAGTAATCACACAGGTGGGGAGAGGGGTATTCTTCTTACCAAACCACACGACCTTTGTTTTGGAGGTGTTCAGAACAAGGTGAAGGCAGAGGAAGCTTGTTGGACACTAAGAAAGCTTTGTTGTAGAGGATTTACCACAAAATCCGGGGAGCCGCCACCTGAGTATAAGACTGTATCATCTGCATATAAATGGATGAGAGAGCTTCCTACTGCCTGAGATATGCTGTTGAAACTCTACAGCCTTAAAAATGAGCTTTGTAGTTTGGCTATAAACAGGGACAATATAAGCTGAAAACATGACAGTAGCAAGGATGACCTTTGGGTTCAAGTTCTTTTTCTGTCAGCAATTTATTTGTCTTGTCTGACAGCCACAGTAGCAGGTTATCTGTCCCTGTCTATGAGCTCTTTTTATTTCGGCTCAATGTTAATAGATCACTAAATGTGTGAGGAATCAGCACATTTACTTTTACCTCAGACACCAATCAATGCTGGTGTGGCCCCACAGAGAGAGGAGGACTAAATGGGAGCATTGTTGAGCTCACTTACTGTACAGGTACCTCATCCTCGTCCAGATATAGAAGACCACAATCCCCTTCAGTGCTATAAAAGATTGCATCTCACCTGAAGAACAACGATTTACAGTTGAAGTCAGAGGTTTGCATTCACCTTAGCCAAATACTTTTAAACTCAGTTTTTCACAATTCCTGACATTTAATCTTAGTAAGAATTTCCTGTTTTCGGTCAGTTAGGATCACCACTTTATTTTAAGAATGTGAAATGTCAGAATAATAGTAGAGAGAATTATTTATCTCAGCTTTTATTTATTTCATCAAATCCCCACTGGGTCAGAAGTTTATGTACACTCAATTAGTATATGGCAGCATTGCCTTTAAATTGTTTAACTTGGGTCAAACGTTTCAGGTAGATATCCACAAGCTTCCCACAATAAGTTGGGTGAATTTTGGCCAATTCCTCCTGACAGAGCTGGTGTAACTGAGTCAGGTTTGTAGGCCTCTTTGCTCGCATAAGCTTTTTCAGTTCTGCCCACATATTTACTATAGGTTTGAGGTCAGGGCTTTGTGATGGCCACTCCAATACCTAGACTTTGTTGTCATTAGGCCATTTTACCACAACTTTAGAAGTATGCCTGGGGTCATTGTCCATTTGGAAGACCCATTTGCGACCAAACTTTAACTTCCTGACTGATGTCTTGAGATGTTGCTTCAATATATTCACATCATTTTCTTTCCTCATAATTTTCCTTCCTTTTGTGAAGTGCACCAGTCCCTCCTGCAGCAAAGCACCCCCACAACATGACGCTGCCACCCCTGTGCTTCACGGTTGGGATGATGTTCTTCGGGTTGCAAGCCTCCCCCTTTTTCCTCCAAACATAACAATTGTAGCCAAACAGTTCTATTTCTGTTTCATCAGAGCAGAGGACATTTCTCCAAAAAGTACGATCATTGTCCCCATGTGCAGTTACAAACTGTAGTCTGGCTTTTTTATGGCGGTTATGGAGCAGTGGCTTCTTCCTTGCTGAGCAGTCTTTCAGGTTATGTCGATATAGGTCTCGTTTTACTGTGGATATAGATACTTTTGTACCTGTTTCCTCCAGCATCTTCACAAGATCCTTTGCTGTTGTTCTGGGACTGATTTGCACTTTTCACACCAAAGAACGTTCATCTCTAGGAGACAGAATGCATCTCCTTCCTGAACGGTATGATGGCTGTGTGGTCCCATGGTGTTTATACGTGAGTACTATTGTTTATACAGATGAACGTGGTACCTTCAGGCATTTGGAAATTGCTCCCAAGGATGAACCTTGAGGTCTTCGCTGATTTCTTTTGATTTTCCCATGATGTCAAGCAACGACGCACAGAGTTTGAAGGTAGGCCTTGAAATACATCAACAGGTACACCTCCAATTGACTCAAATTATGTCAATTAGCCTGTCAGAAGCCATGACATCATTTTCTGGAATTTTTCAAGCTGTTTAAAGGCACAGTCATCTTAGTGTATGTAAACTTTTGACCCACTGGAATTGTGATACAGTGAATTATAAGTGAAATAATCTGTCTGTAAACAATTGTTGGAAAAATGACTTGTGTCATGCACAAAGTAGATGCCCTAACTGACTTGCCAAAACTATAGTTTGTTAACAAGACATAGGTGGAGTGGTTGAAAAATGAGTTTTAATGACTCCAACCTAAGTGTATGTAAACTTCCGACTTCAACTGTACATTTATATGTATTCATATGTATACAACAGTGGAGGCTGGTGAGAGGAGCTATAGGAGGACAGGGTCATTTTAATGGCTGCAATGGATAAATGGAACTGTATCAAATACAACAAACCAATATAAACAACATTTGACTCCATTCCATTTACTGTTTCCTGCCTACCATCCAAATGATAACTCCACATGGAATAAGGACAGGTCTGATAAATGTGTTGTTCCAATCAGAAGATAAACAGAGGACCACATGGAACAGGTCTACTGTACACTACACCAGCAGACATCGGCTATGTAATTATCTAAAGCCTACAGTACATATCCATAACCCCTCCTATGGAAATAATGGAAATGTGTAGCTACTGTTCTCTATAAATGTAGGATACTATAGGCCTACTACTTACAAAGCTCTAATGTTGATCACAAGTAACAAATACTTCAAGAGCCCCCATTGGGTCTACTTTGCTTGTTTAAATTGGTTTAGAACTTGAACAAATACTAGTCTGGCCCTTTGCCACCTAATGTGAAACCTAAGTTATCTATTATAATATGAGTAAAGAGAAGAGCTTCACACTCAATCAACCATGGCGTCTGTCTTGTCCCTCTCTGACAGCTTGAAGCAGCTACAGTCACCTTCCACTCTGAGTGTGTGTTGTCACCAGACATGACTCTTACCTCGTGACAAATGATGATGATCTTCACAAGAGGAAATCAAGGTTATTTCTTGATTTCAAATAAGACACACAATAATATCATTAAATATTGACTGAAGATTTGTTTGAATAATAGCAGTACTGAAGTATTTCCACAGTCACTTATGAAAACAACTGTTGTCATAACCGACAGTTGACCGTAACAAACACCAGATTAGGTCTACCGACAGTTGATTGTAACAAACACCAGATTAGGTCAACATACAGTTGATTGTAACAAACACCAGATTAGGTCTACTGACAGTTGATTTTAACAAACACCAGATTAGGTCAACAGACCTAATTGTAACAAACACCAGATTAGGTCAACAGACAGTTGATTGTAACAAACACCAGATTAGGTCAACAGACAGTTGATTGTAACAAACACCAGATTAGGTCAACAGACAGTTGATTGTAACAAACACCAGATTAGGTCAACACACAGTTGATTGTAACAAACACCAGATTAGGTCAACACAGTTGATTGTAACAAACACCAGATTAGGTCAACAGACAGTTGACAGTAACAAACACCAGATTAGGTCAACAGACAGTTGACTGAGACAAACCCCAGATTACGTCTACCGACAGTTGATTGTAACAAACACCAGATTAGGTCAACAGACAGTTGACAGTAACAAACACCAGATTAGATCAACAGACAGTTGACTGTGACAAATCCCAGATTACGTCTACCGACAGTTGACTGTAACAAACACCAGATTAGGTCAACAGACAGTTGACTGTAACAAACACCAGATTTGGTCAACCGACAGTTGATTGTAACGATCACCAGATTGGGTCAACGACAGTCTCTATCAATGGGAAAGCATCTTAAAGGTCTTGGCCGGTGGTCCTTTGGCCTGGTGAAAACAGTTTCTGATATTCTCTATCATGTAGGATAATGTGTACCCATCTCTGACACTTTTCTGTTGGTAACTGATTCATTTTAATGGGTATGTTTTTGTGTGTTATCGTTGGCATCACTATTGTACCAAGTGAAGCGTGTAGTGCCATGATGATCACTGGGGGTCAGGGAGAATGTAGACAGATCCACCTGACAGTGATCAGGATGAGGATGAGTGCCAATGGAAGTGCCCAGATCAGCCCCCTCCCATTACCACCCCCTAACCCCCCTCTGCTCCCCCCACCTCCATGGACTCTGCCCGCTCTGTCTCCACGCTCCTCTGCTCATCCCTTAAATTAATTCATCTGCACATCTCTGTCCCTTTAACACCACATTAACCCCGGCCACGGGAGGCATCCTGTTGGAAATAAATGTCCCTATGTGACTCAACAGTGCAACATCAGTTTGACCTTTCCAACTCTACCCCTCAGCACCCCCTGGCTTTAGGCATGTTTCATCTGAATTTCTACACAGGGCCAATGCGTAACATACCCAACTGCCTGCTCATCGCTCCCTGCTCTCTAACATTTCACAGGGACCAGGTGTATGGGGAATGGGGAACAGGGGTTTTGAGATGGGGGCTTTGTGTCACTGTGCACCATCATTTCAACCCCCCTAGTTCAAGAAAATACATTCACAAAACCTTGCTAAACATGTGCTGTTGTGTAATGATAAAATATGTCTATTATTTCCATAGAGAGGGATGTCATTGAGCTGGGTCATGCTACACTGGCTGCTATCTGGAGGACAGAGAGGGTGTATTAGCGATGACTCAGGACAAGTCATACAGTACAGATTGAGACATGGTGACTGCACAGCTGCATCAGTAGCCCCTACCTGTGTGACTCCCCAGCCCCCCTGGCTCCCCCGAACCCCCACATGATCCCCTCAGTCTCACATCACACACACACACACACACACACACACACACACACACACACACACACACACACACACACACACACACACACACACATACTGTCATACAAACATTGAGAACAATATGGGTAAGTAACAACTAAATGAGATAAAAGATCACTTTTATAACACCTTTGAAATTGTAGCAGAGCAATCTAGAACCCACACATTATCTCTGACGCAACTTGTATTTTCTTGTAACTAAACATAAAGTATATTACTTTTGTCAGTATTTCTGTCCAAGCACACTATACCTCACCACTGTTTAAATGCTTCGAACCATTGCCCTCAAGAGGCATACAGTACATGTTAGATTCCAACACTATAGGGAAACTGTACTGTACTGTGTATTTGAGGATGTTTCCTATTCAGGAATCATTTACATAAATCTTCAATCTTGGAAACTTTTACCAGGAAAGGGTGAACAGCACTGATGGCTTGGCTGGCGGACTGTTTCAGTGCCTCTGCCTCCACTTCAGAGCAGTGCAGTGTAGGCCCTGCAGCCTGGGAGGCAGGGGACATCGAGCGGAGCCACACTTTCACAGTCTGTCCCACTCATAAAGAGTTGCATGGTTTTATGACCCCGTTGCTCAACATCATATGTCTCCACTGCCTGGATGTAGCCTGAGATAAGGCTGAGGAGAGAATGAGCCATGTGCTGAGCTCTCTGGCTACTCTCTCACTACTCACAGTTACACTACTCACAGTTACACTACTCACAGTTGAGTAGTACTGTACACTACACCAGCAGACATCGGCTATGTAATTATCTAAAGCCTACAGTACATATCCATAACCCCTCCTATGGAAATAATGGAAATGTGTAGCTACTGTTCTCTATAAATGTAGGATACTATAGGCCTACTACTTACAAAGCTCTAATGTTGATCACAAGTAACAAATACTTCAAGAGCCCCCATTGGGTCTACTTTGCTTGCTTAAATTGGTTTAGAACTTGAACAAATACTAGTCTGGCCCTTTGCCACCTAATGTGAAACCTAAGTTATCTATTATAATATGAGTAAAGAGAAGAGCTTCACACTCAATCAACCTTGGCGTCTGTCTTGTCCCTCTCTGACAGCTTGAAGCAGCTACAGTCACCTTCCACTCTGAGTGTGTGTTGTCACCAAACATGACTCTTACCTCGTGACAAATGACGATGAACTTCAATTAGATCAGAGAGAGGAGAGAGAAAATTCAAGATACAACGACAGCCCAGTATTGGAAATTGCTACTGCCAACTACACCAACAAAAGAGCCCACTGAATGAGACTTGTCTGATCCTGGCTCATAACAACAGCAGTCTATTTCATACCATGGCCTACTTACATTTCTTTATCAGAGGACAGGTCAACCAATAGCCCACTATACTGACCCTTTGCCATTTAGAACATTTCACTTCAATGAAAGGGGGACGGTAAAACCACTGAAATGCCCTTGTTGCTTGCAGATTCTATAAATCATGTCTTTATGATAAGCTAATTGCCTTCTCCTTGACAGCAGCTTGCAGTGAGGGCAGTTAAAGGGGCAGGATTACAAGACGATGGCCTATAAAGAGTTTAGCTCAGATTGTAAGTGGGTGTGAGGGAGGGAGGGAGAGGGAGGGAGGGAGGACTGGTGACTGGCTTTAGGTCAATAACAACTATTTTTTCTTCTGGATAATCTGAGACAGATAGCTACTTACTGTATCCCTGTGAACTATTCAAATATTCACTATTACCACATTGATAATCATAATTTATCAAGGAAAAGTCTGTCTGTCTGTCTCTCGCTCTGAGTGTGTGTGTGTGTGTGTGTGTGTGTGTGTGTGTGTGTGTGTGTGTGTGTGTGTGTGTGTGTGTGTGTGTGTGTGTGTGTGTGTGTGTGTGTGTGTGTGTGTGTGTGTGTGTGTGTGTGTGTGTGTGTGTGTGTGTGGACAAGGTAATAAAAGTGCAGCTATCTATCAAATACAAGTATTGCGGCCCCATGAAAGACAGCCTTTTCAACCTTTAACCTGTTTCCCACCTCGTCATGCAACATGTTGGCTAATCCCATCAAGACAGAAATCAGATTGGAGCTTCTTTTCACAAGTGTTTTAAAGTTGTTTGCTTTCTCCTTTATAGATTCATTTTATGATCACCTTTGCACTATAAAAACCATATCAGTGGGAGAACTGCTTGGATCCAGGGGTAAGTAAAACTGCTGAAACTGCTAAATACAATACATGGGAATATATCGCACTGAACAACCACAGACTGTTCCATAGTGATGCACAACATGTGAATGTTGTTTTGAAATTCCTCTCACCCTCTCATACACCATGACCAGTAATTCCCCCAGAGATGCCTAACTTGTGTCTTTTCATTAGTCTGAATGGGTTTATTAATGAGTTCATAACACATGAGTGATACTGGACCAGAGAGAAACTGCATAGCGTGACTGCCTCAGACTACTTCCTGCATTGCTTTGCAAAGAGCCTCATGGCTGTTGGCTGCCCAATCCATTCAGAGGAAGCCATTAGAACAAACGACTCTCGGGGGCAGCAAAGCAGACCGGGCATGACATTTAGAAATATAATCACCTCCCAGTCCCCTATGCAAGGACAAACCACACACACTGTCTGCATACAAACACAATGAAGACAAGGTGAGGTGAGGGACTTCTACTGATATCCCCATGCAAGGTCCTTGTTTAATCTACAAGGCTTCTGGACAGGTCCAGAATGAGAGATTAGACAATGAGGAAACTCTTGAGGAAGAAAGCCAACATTAGTTTTGAAACAGAAACTATCCCGATTCCCTTTACATACACTACCTGTTTCTTCCTGCCTCTCGACCAAACGCATCCACTCTGTTCTCCCTCACTCTCTCTCGCGCTCTTTGTCTTTCCCACTGGTGGCATCAGAAACTGTTAATGATTATTACCTTGTTCTGTTTCAGAGCCACCAGGCTGCCAGCTGACACCTGAGGGTGTGGAAAGGGGCTATTCCTCTTCATCCCAGGGTAACCCAGTGAGCCTAGAGAAGAATGATGTCAACTCTCTCATGGCTTTGTCACGTCCATTGTCCGGAGAGGACATAATCCCAGTAGCTGGATCCCTGATGTTACACCCGTGAGTCCTGCTCTTGCTATGAACCATTTATTGTCCAATAGAAGAAATAGGATCCTTGTTTTTTTGTGGTCAGTCTACTAACCAAGGAATTGTATTGTTTGTGTATTCCAGAAAAAAGGTACATACACTACTGTTCAAGTTTTAGAACACCTACTCATTCAAAGGTTTTTCTTTATTTTTACTATTCACTACATAGTAGAATAATAGTGAAGACATCAATACTATGAAATAACACATATGGAATCATGTAGCAACCAATATCTTATATTTGAGATTCTTCAAATAGCCACCCTTTGCCTTGTTGACAGCTTTTAAGAATCTCAAAAATAAAATATATTTTGTTTAATACTTTTTGGTTTACATGATTCCATGTGTTATTTCATAGTTTTGATCTTCTTCACTATTATTCTACTATGTAGTGAATAGTAAAAAATAAAGAAAAACCATTGAATGAGTCAGTGTTCAGTGACCAGTAGTGTATATTTTTCCCTTGTACACTGTCTGTCATCTTGACAAAACCATATTTTGATATCAAACTACTTAGAAAGGATGTCACTTATGTTGTTATTTTACATTTCTCTTCCTAAGACCATGACCATAGACGACCTGCAGGAACAGTCAGTGAAGGCGATTGACTGGGTGGTCAGTGTAGTCAATTAAGTGGTTCTACCTGCTATAGCCTTGTACCAGAGATGACATCAGCACTGGGCAAGATGGATGACCTCACTTTGGTCCACTTCTTTTGATGGCCGTGAAACCAGGAGACAATTTCTGTGACGATAATGGACCATGCCCTCTTCACATCTAAATTGGAGAGCCAAAGTGAGTTCCTCTCCGCAGAGGAGAAATCGGAGCTGGTCAAGGTGGTCGTTGGAATTATCGTTGACTAGCCTGGTTGCCTCTGCCCGGATGAGAACAGCGTCTCTGCAGAGTCATTGGTTGACAAAGTGATAGTGGCTTGTAACATTATCATGGTACTTAGAAATGATTATACAGTGCAGAAAACAATTATTGAGGAGGAAGAGGAGGGCATGGAGACGACCCCCTGCTGGTATGTTGCCTGAACCACACTTTGGTAAAGGATG
Organism: Oncorhynchus masou masou; assembly: GCF_036934945.1. Classification (NCBI taxonomy): domain Eukaryota; kingdom Metazoa; phylum Chordata; class Actinopteri; order Salmoniformes; family Salmonidae; genus Oncorhynchus; species Oncorhynchus masou. The sequence continues at coordinate 63,519,322 of NC_088220.1, forward strand.
CTGCCAGTTAGCTTGAGGTCATGAGAGCTCATCCTCAGGTCATCCCAATCCAGTCCACCATTGGTGAGGCAGTGCTGGGGAGAACTAAGGTACGGGATGCATATAAAGCCAGTCCTATTTCAGCCCAGTCTGATACATTGGCTGCTGTATGTATCACACACACACCAACCAATACTTCTCCTGAGTCGTTAATAATGTGCTGATGACAATATTGAGGTTAGTGACCCATAGCAACACCATTAATCACACAATACACCCATCGTATGATTGTAATAAATATGCTATAGATTATGTCTCAGTCATGTGCACATCCTTTATTTTGTGTTGTGTAAAAAAAAAGGACAAATTTGATACAGGAAGGATACATACTCCATATTGTTTGCTCCTAAATCAGCATGGTGAACAGAGCTGGAGCAGAGGATTTTCAATGTAAAATATGAGCTAATCAACATACAGCACCCATGAGTGACAGGTGAAACAGATCAGTCTCACTCCCACTCTCCCAGTCCATGACAGACTAATCTTTTCCTGCAGAGCCTATGATTTGTCTTCTTCTACCACCATCTAGTGGCTATTTAGTGTATGACGTTTCTAGAGTAGAGCCTGAATTATTAGATCAAATCAACAACAAAAATGGAACATGTGCCGAATACAACAGGTCTTCCCGTGAAATGCTTACTTACAAGCCCTTAACCAACAATAGGTTAAGGGCAGTAATAATCTAAGTATTAAAAAATGTATAATGATCAACATAAACGTGTGGCTAACCGGTTAAGACATGGAACGTGCACAGGACAGGCCTGAATGGACATTGTGACGTAAAATGCATCGCTTATGGAGGGAAATGTCCATACTGTAATCATTTGAGCTATTAAGCCAGCTAGTTGAGTAGACTGAGTCGGTATAGGCTACCTTGACCTTGATGTGCAAGACAAGTCATTGCGATGATGATATTTTGCAAGTGTATATACACCATACATACAAAAGTACGTGGACATTAGTGGTTTCAGCTATTTCAGCCACACCCGTTGCTGACAGGTGTAAAAAAAAATTGAGCACACAGCAATACAATCTCCATAGACAAACATTGGCAGTAGAATGGCCTTACTGAAGAGCTCAGTGACTTTCAATGTGTCACCGTCATATGATGCCACCTTTCCAACAAGTCAGTTCATCAAATTTCTGCCCTGCTAGAGATGCCCCTGTATGTGGTGTTATTGTGACATGGAAACATCTAGAAGTAACAACGGCTCAGCTGCGAAGTGGTAGGGAACACAAGCTCACAGAACGGGACAGTCGAGTGCTGAAGAGAGCAGAGTGTAAAAATCGTCTTTCCTCGGTTGCAACGCTCACTACCGAGTTCCAAACTGCCTCTGGAAGCAACATCAGCATAAGAACTGTTCGTCAGGAGCTTCATGAAAGGGGTTTCCATGGCCGAGCAGTCGCACACAAACCTAAGATCACAATGCGCAATGCCAAGCGTCAGCTGGAGTGGTGTAAGCTTGCCGCCATTGGACTCTGGAGCAGTGGAAACGTGTTCTCTGGAGGGAGGAATCACGCTTCACCATTTGGCAGTCCAGCGGGCGATTCTGGGTTTGGCGGATGTTAGAAGATTGCTACCTGCCCCAATGCATAGTGCCAACTGTAACGTTTGGTGGAGGAGGAATAATGGTTGGGGCTGTTTTTCATGGTTCTTAACGCTACAGCATACAATGACATTCTAGACGATTCTGTGCTTCCAACTTTTTGGCAACAGTTGTGGAAAGGCCATTTTTCTGTTTTAGCTTGACAATGCCCACGTGCACAAAGCGAGATCCATACAGAAATGGTTTGTCAAGATCGGTGTGGGAAGAACTTGCCTGGCCTGCACAGAGCCCTGACCTCAACCCCAACGAATGACTTTGGAATGAATTGGAACGCCGACTGCGAGTCAGGCCTAATCGCCCAACATCAGTGCCTCACTAATGCTCTTATGGCTGAATGGAAGCAAGTCCCCGCAGCAAAGGGGGGGAACAACTCTTTAATACCCATGATTTTGGAATGAGATATACAATGAGCAGGTGTCCACATACTTCTGATCATGTTGTGAATGAACACAGCTGCCACTTCATTAAAGCTGGTAGATGCAGTTTCTCATAGCAAACTAATCTTTATTACAGGCTATAGGTTCACTCATCACTGCATTCTCTACCAGAAACGTGGTTGGCCCGTTTGTGTCACGTTGGTCAATACATCGCTATGTTCCAATTTATAATGCCCTTTTACAAAAACTCCCACTGTACCTAACATCATTAGGCCTAATAACCTTAGACATATGAGTTACCCAGTCATTCAGGGCAGGTGGGGCAGAGCCTGTTTTGAGCCCCACCTGTTTAGCAAAAACAAACACTTAAAAAAAAAATACTATTTTTTTTTTTTACAAATGTGTTGCCTGTTTTGCATGTTATTTTGGCACTAATGTGTCACATGTCAGTTTGCAAACAATGCAAAAATATATATTTGAGTTAATTATATAAAGCGGCATACAAACATCTCTTTTTTGCTTTCTTGAGTACGGCAGCTCCCAAATGTAGGTGTTTCAGCCATGCTCAGTGCTTTCTGTGATGATGGGGCAGCCAGTGGAAAATCCAGAGCGTAGGGGTTGGTAATGTTCTCTAATTGCACGGTGATTGGCTCAGTGTTCTGTCACTCATGGGGACACTATGCCACCGCAAAATCTACAGGGGAGAGCTCAAAAATTAAATCCCTTTGGGTGCTGCCATAGATTTACATTTGAAGTGCCCATCCAAGAACGCTCAAGGTCATTTGCCACAGATAAAATGAAGTCAAATCACATATCTACCGTAGCTTTGATTGGACTGATGTCAACATCATACTTTCAAAATCTTAGCTAGTAAACTAGACAAGCAGTCATCATCATAAATCAAGTTGACAATCTACTTGCAAATCCTTTTAAATCCTTTTCATATGAAGACAAATTATAGATAAAACATTGGTGCTCATCGGCCATTGGACATAAACATTACACAACAAGTTTGAAATCTCAAATTCAATAATGAGGGGTTTGAAAGGAATCAGTGGCTAACTGCAAGCGTTGCAAAGCAATCACTAGCCCGGTATTCAGTGGAGAGTGTGTGTGGTCCAAGTGTGGATTTAATGGTCTCTTTTCCAAGCTTAAAAGGATAAACATTCACATGCAACACCATGGGCCAGAAAAGGTTGAAAACATTGGCCATGCTGTCATTCCAGCATAACTTCTGCCGTGTTCAAAACAACTGGAAACTCTGAAATCTCAGAGTTCAGTGAGTTCAAGACAACTAGGAACTCTGACAACAAGCTCCGACTGGGAAATACGTTTTGAACGGTCATCCAACTCGGAATTCCAAGTCGAGAACTCAGGCCTCTTTCTAGAGCTCAGACCTGAAGATCACTGACGTCATGATTCAACCTTGTTCCCAGCTGTTTTGAAAGCACCATAAATCCAGAGAATGACAGATTTTGATGACATTTGCCGACAAGAAGGACCGCCGCCCCACCTTCCTGTTAAAGTGAGTACAGCACAACAAGTTGAGTCAAAAAATTTATTGTATGCTGCTGCATAAATTATGTAATATGCCAGGGAGATATGAATACTGTAGCTAAGAAAGTCACAGTGTATGCTGTGTAGTAAGCTGTTAGTAGCTCATGTGCCTCACCCCAATAATTTGGTATATTCCCACCTCATAACTTAGCCTACTGTTCTGACTTGGTGGTGCACATGTAGCCTATAGACTGTTTTAGAGAAATGTCATCATAGAATATCGTAAGAGCTTTCATTGTCTGCTTATATGCCCCCTTTATTACAGTTTTGACTTGGTGTACAGGGAGAATACTGTAAGAATGGCCCATGTTCTGAATTATGTCACTGTACATTTCAAAAGTACGTAAATTCGAATCTGGTATCAGGATAAATATAACAATGAGTCACTGATTTTATATGGTGTAATTTTTATTAGCTAAGTAATAAATGGCAAATGCAACTTTCGTATATACGGGCTCTCTGTAATACCACGCAGGGCAGAACAGAGAACTGACAGGATGTACGTAAACAGTTGTTCTTATACTGTGATAGACATAGTTCCAACCCGTCTGTTGGCCTATCACAGTAGAGACTGGGCGTGGTTTAAACTTGCCCAGCCTATCGCAGGTGCTCAGGTGGGTCCCCGCCTCTTGGCGCTTCTTGGAGTCCTCCCTCCGTCGATGTATAGATCCTTACTGTTCTGGTATCGCAGCCTAGTTATAACAGTTGCTCAGTTCCTGCTATTGTGTTGTTCAGTATTTTTCCATCTCAGTTAAACCTTGTGATGACCACCCCTCCATATCACAACTTTGCAAGTCACACCATGTGCTCAATATTGTTACATACAAACACAAGGACAAAGCATCTGCTGGGCTGTTATCTACAGTTTTGCAACACACTAACAGGCAAGTAGCAAGCAGTTGTTTAATCTCATAATGATGCTCCAGTGCACAAATGCAGACACCTCACACAACCAACATCAAATAATATTTAATCATATATATACTAATGGCTATAATGTAAAATACAGAATCCAACAGGCCTTAGCTCGCTCATTGAATAAAACAATAAAAGGTCCTACTATGAGTATTTCGAATTTACTTTGGATTAGACTCTGTGTGGAGATTCAACAGGTAGGCTATGCAACTATGCAATATAACTATGTGCGACGCAGATGCGACGCAGAACTAGAACTAGCCGTACCGGTAATAAAGCTGTAGGTCGAGTGTGAAATCTTGGACTGAGCTCAAATTCAAATAATATTTTCCAGTGAGGGAGCTTTTCTTGTGGGGTCATTCACGAAATACTGTAGGCTGGCAGAACAAGCATGTGTCAGCACCATGGAGATCAGCGCTATGACTGGGCATTAAAAAAAGAACCTCATCATCAACGCTGCTACCATTGTGCTGAATGGTACCTGATCGATTTGTAAAGCGATCTGAAATGGTCTACACGTCACTTTAAATTATTTTACGTTTTAGACATGGAACATAACTTCCATTTATTTCTTAGGGTTTTGAAAATATAGAGCTATTTCTGTGGATAATAATATGGTTAAATAGATTTAATATGTGATTAAAAAGGCATTCATTTCTTTGGTGGGTAGGTGGATGAGGGGCGTGGTCAAGATGCGGAGTTGTACGTGACGCAATAATGTCAGACATTAAACGTCATAATGCAACCGATAGAGATCTTATTAATTTGTATTATAATTCCTAATTCTATGAAGCAACCTTCATGTAATGCCAGTTGTAGTTGAATTTTGTAGACATTGCAGGCAAAAACTGAATAGCTTTTTCTGTGTTTTGGAAAGGACCAAGGTTGATGCACTTCTGTGTAAGTAATACAAAATGTGGCACCCATTCAAACCCCTGCTTTGTGTTTTGTTGATTCCTCTATATCATTTCCCTGGGTTTGTTTTACAGGTCTTGTTTGGATAAACTGCTGCAGAAATGGAGGAAAACTGTAAATCTAAGAAATTACAGAGTCCCAAGCTCAAAGTAAGTCTCACTAACTTGTTAATTAACTGTCAAAAGTTGCTTCATGTGCTGTAATGTATCTTGCCCTGTTGTGGGACCATTACACTGTTATAAGCACTCATGTAACTTCATATGGATGGAGTGCGTGTAGTGGCAGTTGTAAAAATAAAAGCCAACTCTATAGACAGCAAAATACAGGTTGAGAGACTTGAAAGTTGCTGTTAAATGATTTATTACTCACAAGTTAATTGTCCATTGTCACACTGATCCAGGTGGGTAAATGGTCAAATAAAGCATTGTAATCCAGATGAGGTTATGCTATTCTGACAGGTGAACCAACAACAAGCCACACTAGATGTTATAATAAAAAATATATATCCATATACATACAGGTAACTGCCAAAATCATGCAAACACTTGAGTAAATGAAGGATATAACGTGTATTGAAAGCTGATGTTTCCACACATTTGTGGCTCCTGAGTTAATTAAACAATTAACATCCCATCATGCTTGGGGTCATGTATAAAACGCTGGGCAGGCCATTATATTGGCTACCATGGCTATGCCCCCATAGGATGACAATTCCTCCATCCATAGGGCATGAATGGTCACTGAATGGTTTGATGAGCATGAAAACAATGTAAACCATATGCCATGGCTGTCTCAGTCACCAGATCTCAACCCAGTTTGACACTTAAGGGAGATTCTGGATCGGCGCCTGAGACAGCGTTTTCCACAATCAACAAAACATCCAATGATGGAATTTATTGTGGAAGAATGTTGTTCCATCCCTCCAATAGAGTCACACACATTTGTAGAATCTATGCCAAGGTGCATTGAAGCTGTTGTGGCTCATTGTGGCCCAATGCCCTATAAAGACACTTCACACTTGTTAGTGTTTCCTTTATTTTGGCAGATACCTGTATTCACCATAATAAGACAGTTTCCATACAATTCTATACACAATAAGTACTTCTATATTAATGATATATTTCTATCCAATCCTCAGTCAACCAAACAATTCCCATACATTTGATTTTCTATACACAAAATGACTCTTACATACCAGACCCATTATTATTACGGCATGAGGCAAAACAATAAACAACGTCATTTCAATAGAGCCAAAAAGAAAATGACATCATAAACATTATACACAAAACTTGAAAAAAGTGAAGTGTCTCTTCGTGTGTGTGCATGTGTTGATCTGCAAGTCACAGGAGGCTGCTGAAGGGAGGACTGCTCATAATAATGGCTGGAATGCAGTCAATGGAATAGTATCAAACCATGTGTTTGATATGTTCAATCCAATTCCATTTATTCCATTCCAGCCATTACTATGAACCAGTCCTCCCCAATGAAGGAGCCACTGGCCGCATGTGGTGCAAGCATATGTGTGTTCTTGAGCTGAATGGTTAAGACTGGAACTGGTTTGCCAGGTCAGTAAGTCGTTGTTGTTGGTCAGTCTTAACAAGGTTTTTTTCAGTCAAGTGATTCAAAGTTGTCGTAAGTCTAGTAGTGTTCTTTGGTAACAGAATGGGTTAACTCATCTAGCATTTCCATCTTGTTCCATCTTTCATTGTTCTTCATCCTATTCTAAGTAGTCCCTTGTTTAACTTTAGGATTTGTTTTGTTCGTTGTGCTGTCCCTTCTGACAGTCACATTTTCTTTCTCTTTACTGTAGAGGTGCCACTGTCTCCACTGTCAGTGTGTGTGCTATGTTGTCCTGGGGCCAGTTCCCCAAAAGCATTTAAGGCTAAGTTCATCATTAGAACCATAGGATCCTATGGTTCTAAAATGAATTTAGTCTTAAGATGCTTTTGGGAAACCGGGCCCTGGTTTGTTTCTTGAGTTGAACTGTGTTCAGTCTTTCTTTCAATCCCTTATCCAGCTGTAGAGGTGGATTCTTGTTGATTTCAGTGTTGTCTGTGTTGAGTGAGGTGAGTTTAACTGGAAGATTCAGAAATGTCTCTTCAACCTCCTTGAGGGAGACTGAACCACTACTCCAACCTTTACATTTCAAAAAGACCTCTTCTGTAAAACCTTAATCTGTAGGATTGATCACTTCAAGGCTACCTTGTCTCTGCAGCTTGACCACTGATGGTTCTCGGATTTCACTCACACTGTCACTGTTTGCAGCAAACATTGAATTTACAGGTAGAGGCTGTGACTCTGTTTTCTGCATCTTTTCCATGCACCTTTGAAGTCCCAGGGCGCTGTCAGTGGGAGAGTGCTCTTTGTCCAAGGATATGTCCTTGGTTTCTTCTGCCTCAGTAATGGAGGTCAATACAGCTTGGACGCTGCACTTTGTCTCCGCTACGATATGATATATTTTATTGTCCATTTACAAGGATATTCCTTTTGTGAAGTCAGCATAAAAATACACAAACACAACACACTTTAGTACGGAAAACTGTAAAGTTAGTACACAAGTCACAAAAATTCAAAGTCTATGCTGCCTACAGCCAAACCGTGTATTGGGCCTGCATCTGTCCTATGTCCCATTGTTCAGCAGTCTGATGGCTGCCAGAGTGAAACTTGCCCTGCTCCTATTCTTGCTGAACAGTGGGACCTTATCTATTTCCAGAGGGCATCAGCTCAAAACATTGGGCAAGATTGTGTGTGGGGTCCTCACAAAGGGCCTCAAGCCCCCTGCACTGCAGCCCACAGAGATTGGACCCAAGGTTCACAGTCCAGCCTGAGGATAACCTTGTTAGCCACTGAGAGCCCCCCACACCAGGCTAGGAACCAGAAAGTCATCACACTCTCTGTATGACAGGTGGGTCTCGACCCCGCCCTGTGCAACTGGGTCCTGGACATCCTGATGGGCCGTCCCCAGGTGGTGAGAGTAGGTAACATCTCCACCCCGCTGATCCTCAACACTGGGGCCCCACAAGGGTGGGTTCTTTGCAAACGACACTACAATGTTAGGCTTGATTACCAACAGCGACGAGACGGCCTACAGGGAGGAGGTGAGGGCCCTCAGAGTGTGGTGTCAGGAAAATAACTTCCCAATCAATGTCAACAAATCAAAGGAGATGATTGTGGACATTAGGAAACAGCAGAGGGGGCAGCAGCCTATCCACATAGACGGGACAGTAATGGAGAGGGTGGAAAGTTTTAAGTTCCTCGGCGTACACATCACAGACAAACTGAAATGGTCCACTCACACAGACAGTGTTGTGAAGGTGCAACATCAACAGCACCTCTTCAACCTCAGGAGGCTGAAGAAATTTGACTTGTCACCAAAAACACTCACAAACTTTTACAGATGCACAATCGAGAGCATCCTGTCGGGCTGTATCACCGCCTGGTACGGAAACTGCTCGCCCATAACCATAAGGCTCTCCAGAGGGTAGTGAGGTCTGCACAAAGCATCACCGGGGGCAAACCACCTGCCCTCCAGGTCACCTACACCACCCGATGTCACAGGAAGGCCAAAAATATCATCAAGGACAAAAACCACCCGAGCCACTGCCTGTTCACCCCGCTATCATCCAGAAGGCGAGGTCAGTACAGGTGCATCAAAGCAGGGACCGAGAGACTGAAAAACAGCTTCTATCTCAAGGCCTTCAGACTGTTAAACAGCCATCACTAACATTGAGTGGCTGCTGCCAACATACTGACTCAACTCTAGCCACTTTAATAATGGAAATTTGATGTAATAAATGTATCACTAGCCACTTTAAACCATTCCACTTTATATACTTTTTTACATACCCTACATTACTCATCTCATATGTATATACTGTACTCTATACCATCTACTGCATCTTGCCTATGCCGTTCGGCCATCACTCATTCATATACAGTGTGAATGACAGGACTGTCACCGGCCCCAGTATGACCAGGTGGTGTCTTCAATGAGACCAGAGCACTGCTCAGTCGCTGATGTTTCTTTTGTCTCTGTATCGTCTCCATCCCCTTTCTTGTAGTCTTTACTTTCAATGTACATCTCTGGGCATGACTTGCTTCCATTATCTTCTAAGCAGAGAAAACAGGAAATGTGGATTTTGGATGTGGTGTGGAAAAGTTTGGTCAGGTTAGCTTGTAAGCTGATGTTTCTGGCATCTTTGTTTCCTTTATATATTTCATGATCCCTTTCCTTGTCTCATTTCCTTGGTTTCTCCAATACCTTGATTTTTGCTGCTCTGGATGCAATTTTGGTTTCCAATGCCAACTTATTTTTTTCTAGCTCGCAATTCATCTGGCTCCTTTCCCAGTGCATTTTTTTTCTTTATGTTAGTGGCACATTTCACGAAAGATGCGCGTTCAATTTCAGCTTGAGGTTTTAGGTGAGAGATAGAAGTAGCCGATGACCTTCTACTGGTAAAACTCCTTCCGCTTGACTAAGTAAAGCTAGGCAGATACCACTTGGAATGTCCATCATGCTCCTTGTTCTCCTTACACAGTAGTTGATGTATTGATGATGTTTTGCCCTCCTTACAACCCTTTGCATTGCAATCTCTTTGTTACATATTTGCCATTCAGTTTCAATGATGCAACAAACAATGTGCATAATGTTGCTAACAATTTCCACATTTCAACTTTATGATCAACCTGTCGGCAATCGTGACATGAATTAAAGTTTCATTTCATGCAGAGCTTGTCCATCCCATAGAATTAGGAATTAAAATGGACATGAACAGCATTGCTGGTCAGGGAGTTGATCTACCATGGTTTGTCAATGCTGATAGTGTAAAACAATGAATGTGAAGAATTTATCTGCACTGTACTTTTGTTAGCTAGCTAGCCAGTCATTTTTTGAGGGAAGATTCCATAAATCTTTCAAATTAACTGCCAATATGCCAACATTCCATTTACAAAAATGCAGTCAACCCCCAGTCATACACTGGCTGGAATCAGTTGATGATAGGACTTAGACAAGTTGTAAATGCAACAAGTACTGATATTGTATCCTAACAGCACTCACAGCTTTCCAAGAAAACAAAATCTGAGACATTTATCGTCTGTTTACATATATGTTAGAGGCTATTTATACAGGAAATGTGTATAATACCTGTATAAACTGTATTTGTAATTATATGACCATATTTTAGGTTTACTGTAATTCCATTACAACATTTCTGATACATCACATGCCTTACTTGTATTTTCCTGCATAGGTAAAAGCAGGAAACGCCTCACCTATGCCTCTACTGCCATTCATTCCAAATATACCAGTTTTCGATTTCTCCCTGACCGAGATGGCTGCCATTTTCACCCCATTATTTGACTTTGAGGGTGTATGGCATATGCCACTCTAGTAATTGAATAGGATCTCCATGGTCCTTCCATTCAGTTTGCGCATGGGACGTCCAACATTAAATTTTCACATGATCCGACAGACTGACATGAAGACACATTCCACAGCACTCCTAGCACAATCCACTCCACAACCAATTCCACCATGTCCACAATTCAAAGTTCCAATCTGCAATATTGCACATTCAAAATGAAGCCACAATATTCACTGCATGATTCAACAAAGTTCCAATATGCAACTCATTCAGGATTGCCACTACTTCATGGCAATTCCATAGTTCAGCAATTCGACAATATGCAATGCATCCAAATATTATGCATTAAACCACTTCATGGCAATTTCACAAAGTTCTAAGTATATTCGCATCATTAAATAGTCTATTGCACACAAGGCCTATTTTCACAGCATTTCCCCTTTTCAATATTCCACTGTTTCAAAATGCAATGCGTTAAATAGGCTGGGCCTACTTGCCGCAATTTCTCTCACCGTATTCCAAGCACATTGCATTCCAATATTCCAGTTCTATTTTCATCCAATGCAGTCCTAACATTAGCAGGGGAATATTTTTATTCACTTCAATCGAAACAGAGCGTTGCATTGTCCAATTCCATTTGATACAAGACAGTTTTCTACTAATGCAGAGGCGGTTCCAGAAATGTAAAAAGCCACTTCTATAGACGCCAAAATACATGTTGGTTGCATACGTGTTTCCGTTGAGAGACGTGAGAGTAGGTCTAAATTATATTTATTACTCACAAATTAATTGTCCATCATTTGTCACACAAATTTCAGGTTGGTAACTGGTCAAAAAAACTTTGCAATCCAGATTCAGGTTCGACAGCTTTCAAGTGATATGAGTGGCGAAAAAGTAAAACCCCAAAAGGTTAAAAAAAATGCTAAAGTAGCAGGTAAATAAAATCCGAATGAAACTGTAGAAAACTGGGTTGTAATCATTAGTCCAAACAGTTGTGTTATGCAACAAAAACTAGAGTTTCTATTGGATACATTCAGGTAGGTTCCTCCCTGTTTCATTCCGTTTGCTTCCGTTTAGGAAACGTTTTGCAACAGAATCAGCATAATGAATATGCCCATGTTGCTCTACATGGCATCTTCCAGTTCCTATCAGGCTTCAAATACCTGTCCTAATTAGCTCAACTGATGCCTTCTTTACCCATAACCCTTTAAGTTGTTCTAAAAGATGAACCAACAGCAGGTCCCTAGGTGTCATAATAAAAAATATAATATATAATAAGACAGTTACCATAATAGGTTTCTATACAATTATATGCTAATGATATATATGGGCCTAAGCCCCACCCACATACAGTTTTTTTTTAAATAGTAGCCCAGGGCAAAGTGAGAACCCATGACAGAATGTGAGTTCTAATTCTATGGTTAGAGCCTCTTGTCACTTGGTATTATCATGTCTTTGGTGAAAGTGTTGGTAACTATGTTGATGTGATTTTCTTACTGTTGTTGTTAATCTCAGGGCTTTGTGCCAAAGCCTCCATGTGGCCCCAGACCGAGCTGCAAGGCAAAGGTAGGGAGGGAGTTGAGGGGAACAGCTGAGGCAACCAAGGTTAGAGGGCAGAGGACTGCTGGAGTCTGCTCAGCGCTACCCCCTCTGTCAGCCAACTCTAGTTACAGTGAGTACTGATCAGGAATTCAAGTCTTCCAAATGGTTACATTTTGAAAGAGAACAATCCGGCTCATAAGTATTTTACTGGTTTGTGACCCACTGACACCGCCCCGGGTAGACGGAATAAGGCAGTACAAGAGTTAACACACACAGGGAACTTAATTCCCACACAGGAAAAATGTGAACATGGGGATAGTCTGATTGGCTGAAGCCACAAGCTGGAGGTAGTGATATCTCTCACACAAGGGGGAGAGCTAGATGACATGGGGCCAGCCAGACATAAACAAACAACACACACTGAAAATTAGTCCCACAGCGCCCTTGGCATGGGGATTTTTTTTTTTTTTTTTTTTTTTACCCACTTTTTCTCCCCAATTTCATGGTATCCAATTGTTTTAGTAGCTTCTATCTTGTCTCATCGCTACAACTCCCATACGGGCTCAGGAGAGACGAAGGTCGAAAGTCATGCGTCCTTCGAAACACAACCCAACCAAGCCGCACTGCTTCTTAACTCAGCGCGCATCCAACCCGGAAGCCAACCACACCAATGTTTCGGAGGAAACACCGTCTACCTTGCGACCTTGTTTAGCATGCACTGTGTCCGGCCCGCCACCGGAGTCGCTGGTGCGCGAGGAGACAAGGATATCCCTACCGGCCAAACCCTCCCTAACCTGGACGACGCTAGACCAATTGTGCGTCGCCCCACGGACCTCCCAGTCGCGGCCAGCTGCGACAGAGCCTGGGCGCGAACCCAGAGTCTCTGGTGGCACAGCTAGTGCTGCGAGGCGGCAGGGGGATTCTTTAACACATTTTGTTGGTAGGATTCTTAAAGATTCTATCCTGGAAGGATCCACCATTCACATCTCTTTTCTTCTCTTTCTGTAGACGTTCTTCCACCTATCAAACGCACAGTGACAGTCACAACACTAAAGACTACCGGTGGGTGACACAGTAGATAGGTTAACATTCTTTCCTATGGGATAGCCTGATTTGCTGGTATTTTTATGAATGACCATGTTCTACTTCAGAGCCACCAGGCCGCCAGCTGACACCTGAGGGTGGGGAAAGAGGCTATTCCTCTTCATCCCAGGGTAGCCCAGTGAGCCTAGAGAAGAATGATGTCAACTCTCTCATGGCTTTGTCACGTCCATTGTCCGGAGAGGACATAATTCCAGTAGCTGAATCCCTGATGTTACACCCGTGAGTCTTGCTCTTGCTATGAACCATTTATTGTCCAATAGAATAAATAGGATCCTTGTGTTTTTGTGGTCAGTCTACTAACCAAGGAATTGTATTGTTTGTGTATTCCAGTCAGCAGAGGTTGGTTAAGAAAGTGCTTAGAAAAAGGGTAAATATATTTGTTTTCATATACACTGTCTATCATCTTGCCAAAACATATTTTGACATCCAACTACTTAGAAATGATGTAATTTGCATTTTTTTCACCTCCCTACAACAGGACCACCAGGAGGCAGTAGGGGCCATCTGCCAGGTCTTGATTACCAGGGTGCAAGACATCCTCCATGAGACCTGCTATAACCCTAAAAATGCCAGGGACATCATCCAGAAAGGCAGGCTATATTCATAAGCTGTTTCACATATTACATGTCCCAATTCTGAACTGTAACACCAAGTTGTAACTTTGGAGACGTAGGCCAGATTTGGGCCAAAATACATTTACTGTCTGAGAAGATACTCCATAGTGCTGATCAAAAACAAAGAACATTTTAGCTTCAAAACAGTTTTAAGTGTGACTATGTTTTCTTAGGATTGGATTCTGGGGCTAGGGCCAAGGTTCCGGAGGTGACCAATGAGGAGGGCTGTGTAGGGAGTCCCACTCTGGTGGTGGACCAACCATCATGTCAGTTGGAGAGGATCTTCAGCCACTCCCTACTAGCTGGGTCCTCCACCTCAGCCAAGGCAGCATTGGGAGACCCTGCATATAAGGTGGAGGAGGTGAGAATTGCATTTCCATATGGCCCAGAGGCCAGACAGGACGTGCTGGAGAAGACTCCCTCCATCCTGGCTGAGGAGCACATTCTGCCACGCAGCCCACAGGGCGTCTGTAATCAACTCAGATGAAATGGAGGAAAACTCTAAATCTAAGAATTTACAGAGAACCAAGCTCAAGTCTCACTAACTTGTTTATTAACTGTAAAATGTTGTTAATGTGCAGTAATTTCTCTTGCCCTGTTGTGGGACAATTAGGATCATTATAAGCACTCATGTACTGTAGCTTTATATAGGTTGATTCTCAGTTATTTTCTCTACTCAAGACTGAGACCTGTTTGAACACCCAGGCGCTCCAGCACACTCCCTCCCCAGAACCTGGACTCAGTGAACTGAAAATTTCAGTTGTGGTTCCAGATGTGGTGTGTGAGAGGCAGCTGCCCACAAAGAACAACCCCTTGCAGGTAAGAACCAGAACCCATGACAAAATGTGAATTCTGATTCTAATTCTATGGTTAGAGCCTCTTGTCACTTGGTATTATCATGTCTTTGGTGAAAGTGTTGGTAACTATGTTGATGTGATTTTCTTACTGTTGTTGTTAATCTCAGGGCTTTGTGCCAAAGCCTCCATGTGGCCCCAGACCGAGCTGCAAGGCAAAGGCAGGGAGGGAGTTGAGGGGAACAGCTGAGGCAGCCAAGGTTAGAGGGCAGAGGACTGCTGGAGTCTGCTCAGCGCTACCCCCTCTGTCAGCCAACTCTAGTTACAGTGAGTACTGATCAGGAATTCAAGTCTTCCAAATGGTTACATTTTGAAAGAGAACAATCCGGCTCATAAGTATTTTACTGGTTTGTGACCCACTGACACCGCCCCGGGTAGACGGAATAAGGCAGTACAAGAGTTAACACACACAGGGAACTTAATTCCCACACAGGAAAAATGTGAACATGGGGATAGTCTGATTGGCTGAAGCCACAAGCTGGAGGTGGTGATATCTCTCACACAAGGGGGAGAGCTAGATGACATGGGGCCAGCCAGACATAAACAAACAACACACACTGAAAATTAGTCCCACTGTCACGGCCGTCGAAAGAAGTGGACCAAAGTGCAGCGTGGTGAGCATACATTTTCCTTTATTATGGAATGACACCAACAAAACAAGAAACAAAATGAACAACCGCGAAGCTTACAGGGCTATAGTGCCACTAACAAAGATAACATCCCACAAACACAACAGGGATAAAGGCTGCCTAAGTATGATTCCCAATCTGAGACAACGATAGACAGCTGTCCCTGATTGAGAACCATACTCTGCCAAAACATAGAAATACCAAAACATAGAAAACAGAACATAGACTGCCCACCCAAATCACACACTGACCAACCCAAAATACAGACATAAAAAGGCTCTAAGGTCAGGGCGTGACACCCACAGCACCCTTGGCAGGGGGATTCTTTGACACATTTTGTTGGTAGAATTCTTAAAGATTCTATCCTGGAAGGATCCACCATTCACATCTCTTTTCCTCTCTTTCTGTAGACGTTCTTCCACCTATCAAACGCACAGTAACAGTCACAACACTAAAGACTACCGGTGGGTGACACAGTAGATAGATCAACATTCTTTCCTATGGGATAGCCTGATTTGCTGGTATTTTTATGAATATGACCACGTTCTGCTTCAGAGCCACCAGGCCGCCAGCTGACACCTGAGGGTGGGGAAAGGGGCTATTCCTCTTCATCCCAGGGTAGCCCAGTGAGCCTAGAGAAGAATGATGTCAACTCTCTCATGGCTATGTCACGTCCATTGTCCGGAGAGGACATAATTTCAGTAGCTGAATACCTGATGTTACACCCGTGAGTCCTGCTCTTGCTATGAACCATTGATTGTCCAATAAAAGAAATAGGATTCTTGTGTTTTTGTGGTTAGTCTACTAACCAAGGAATTGTGTATTACAGGCAGCGGAGGTTGATTAAGAAACTGCTTAGAAAAAGGGTATATATATTTTTTCCTTGTACACTGTCTGTCATCTTCACAAAACATATTTTGATATCAAACTACTTAGAAATGATGACTCTTATGTTGTTTCTTTACTTTTCTCTTCCTAAGAACATGACCATAGACGACCTGCAGGAACGGTCATTGGAGTCCATTGACTGGGTGGTCATTGTAGTTAATGAGGTGGTTCTCCCGGCCATAGCCTTGTACCAGAAGTCCATAGACAACTTCTGCATTCGGCAAGATGAACGACCTCTCTCATCAGTGTCCCTTGGGGAATCTGTTACCTCTGGTAACACCAGCACTAGCCAGGGACGTGCAGATACGGATATTGTATGTTTCACTCCTAGGTTCAGGAGGGGAAGCCCAGGGTTGCTTCCCCCCTCCTCCCAGGGGTCAGGTAAAAAACGGATCTGCGGGGTTCTTAGGATAATTGCTAAAAAGTTCCACCTGCTGCTGAAGCTTAACTTGGAGCCTAGGTGTAGGCTTATGGGCCGGCATCTCCCAACGCTCCCCTCAGACATGGAGGATGAGCTCCAGAATAGGGCAGCTATGACTGTGGCTGTGATTCTGCACAATGTCCAGCTCTTCATGGAGAGTGATGAAGCTGGACCGTCCTCCCCTGGGGCTTTGTCCCTTCAAGGCCTTTACACCTCTGTCACTGATTACTTGGTGTCCAGAATGTCTATGATATCCTCCATGATGTTCTGGAGCGCATGTAGGAAAGCCAAGGAGAAGCTCCACGTTCTAACATCAGGCAGTGACTGCAGAATTCCTGGAGCATCAAGGTTCAACATATCAGAGTTGGCAGTCAACGTTTGTCGGGAGATAAAGGATGCAGCAAGCAAGGATCTTCCCTTCTCTGGTGCAGTAAATAGCTTCCCAGAGGAGAGAATGGCAACCACGAAGATGGGAGGTCTCATATTTGAGAGAGTTGAAGTCCCTCATGCTCTTCCAAGCTTCACGCCATCTCAAGGATGGACAGAGCAGGGATGGATCGTTGAGCACATTGGCTCAGCCCTAAGTGAGGACACTTTGGACAACATCACAAGCACTCCGTTGTTCCAGAACATGGACTACAGCCCAGCTACCACACCCTCAGAGGGAAGGGCCTCAACCCTGCACACTCTACAGGACACCATAACTCAGACAGTCATGGACCATGCCCTCTTCACATCTGGATTGGCGAGCCAAAGTGAGTTCCTCTCCAAAGAGAAGGAACTGGAGCTGGTCAGGGTGGTCATTGGAATTCTCATTGACCAGACTGGTGCCCTTCACTGGGATAAGACCTGCATCTCTGCTGAGTCGTTGGTTGACAAAGTGATAG
This sequence comes from Oncorhynchus masou masou, assembly GCF_036934945.1. NCBI lineage: Eukaryota > Metazoa > Chordata > Actinopteri > Salmoniformes > Salmonidae > Oncorhynchus > Oncorhynchus masou. The sequence goes on from NC_088220.1 coordinate 63,537,040, forward strand.
TGGCCTGTAACATTGTCATGGTTATCCTAAGAAATTACTATACAGCCCACGACACAATTATTAAAGAGGATGAGGGCATGCAGGAGCTCCTGGACCCCAACATCGATGGCTACCCCCTGCTGGTACAGTGCCTGAGCCACACCTTAGTGGGAGATGTGGCCTGTGAGCTGGAGGTCATGAGTGCCTTCAGTGAGGAGTCCCTCCCTATCATCACGCAGAGGCCTGTGGAGGTGATGCAGGCCAGCAGCCCTGCTAAGAAAATGGACGATACCCAGCCTCCCATCAGTCCCATTTTAGCCAGGTCTGAGCTTGACAGTAACAGCAGTGGCAGAAGAAGCCAGAACTTAGACAGAGATGCAGGCGTTACAGCCGATAACATCTTTGATGTCATTGTCAGGCTGGTCTATGCTGACAGCATCAGTGCAGATGATTGCGGGTTGTACAATCCTGCAGCTATGCCCCTTGGACAGATCCTGGCCTCAAGTAGGCTTTGTAACAGGATCTTCCGGGGTAAGATCCATTTATTTTCTAAAGAGATGATCTGCCGGGTGTACCAGTTGCTCCTGGACACCAAGATGGGCCTGGGGACAGCATGCCGAAAAAGCGGGTCGGAGCCTGTTCTCAAAGAAATGGAGGCCAACCCCAGGCTCTCCAAAAAGTTCTTCACAGACCTGATCTATTTTATCATAGAGCGGGCAATGAAGAATCTGGTGGAAAACTTATTGGGCTTGTCACACACCCCACCAGAAGAAGCACTACGGTTGAATGACAACTTGGCAACCTCATCCAGTGATGAGTCACTGCATAGTGACAACACCTGGTCATGTGGGGTGTGGGGTACTCTGGACATGGACTCCTCCAGTTGTTTAAACCAGGACCACTGGGAGGCAGTAGGGACCATCTGCCAGGTCCTGAGCACCAGGGTGGAAGACATCCTCCAGGAGACCTGCGACAACCCTAAAAAATCCAGGGACAGCATACAGAAAGGTAAACTACATTTATAAGCTGTTTCACATATTACATGTCCCAAATCTGGACTGTAATACTAAGTTGTAACTTTGGAGACGTATGCCAGATCTGCTGTCTGGGCTTCATACTCCATAGTGCTAAACATAAAAAATAACTTTTTTAGCTTTAAACCCTGTTTTCTTAGGATTGGATTCTGGGGCTAAGGTCAAGGTCCCTGACGTGACCAATGACGAGGGCTGTGTAGGGAGTCCCACTCCAGTGGTGGACCAAACCTCACATCAGCTAGAGAGGATATTCAGCCACTCCCTACTGTCTGGGCCCTCCAGCTCAGCCAAGGCAGCATTGGGAGCCCTTGCCCAAAAGGTGGAGGAAGTGAGAATTGCTTCTCCATATATCCGAGAGGCCAGGCAGGACTTGCTGGAGAAAGCTCCCTCCATCCTGCAGGAAGAGAGCCTGGCTACGGAGGACATTCAGCCACGCTTGGCCCACGGGGTGACTTTCATCAACTCAGAGACCCTCAGAGACATTGTGCAGGGGATCATGGGTCACCTTACATTCATGGAATCACTCCCAGCTGGGAGTGTGAAGGCTCCTTTCCAGCTCCAGTCGATGCTCTTCGACAACATACGGCATGTTCTGAAGTATATGGCCGGCATTGTCGTTGTATTCAGCCAACAGGAGAGCATTCAGTTTAGGGGTGATGATGCAGTGGCCGCCATTGTGGAGGCTTCTGCTGATAGACTATCACTAGAGGCAGAGGCAAACAGTGCCCAAATGCACAAAAATTGTGATATTGCCATTCAATGCATGGCTGAGACCATCGCATGCAGCATTTGTGATCACGCTGAGCTCTGGAAGTGGGAGGCCAGGAGCTCTGGAAGTGGGAGGTATACCCCCAGCCTCGAGGGAAGTGACAGCACTGTCTCTGAGGAGCTACTAGACAATAGGGAAGCCCTGGAGGCTTCAGCAGAGATGGCTGAATATGACACTGGCTCAAAGAAGACCAGTGTCAGATCAGAGATCTTTGAAGACGATGCTTGCTCAGAGAAAACCAGTGTCAGATCAGAGATCTTTGAAGACGATGCTTGCTCAGAGAAAACCAGTGTCAGATCAGAGATCTTTGAAGACGATGCTTGCTCAGAGAAAACCAGTGTCAGATCAGAGATCTTTGAAGACGATGCTTGCTCAGAGAAAACCAGTGTCAGATCAGAGGTCTTTAAAGACGACTGTGGTTTGGAGACAGACCACCACATGGCCGACCAGTCACTGGAGACCAACCAGTGTCTACTCAGGGCTGGACAGAGTGCCTTCTCACAGGTAAGGAGAGAGTCAGATACCTGAACCAAGTATCAGTAGGTAATTTAGTTATTGGGAGTTTGACTGTGATGCATTGACTCATATCTGTTTCTTTCTGCTTTCATTCTCAAACCAAGAAGGTGAATGAAGAGGCGGTGGAGACAGGACCTGAGACAACAGGAAAGGTGAAAAACGAAAAGAAGGTGAAGGACTTTATCTGACTCTTATTTTCTTGGGGAATATTAAGCCCACATGTAATGTAACAGGCGAGTGTCATTTACATTGTTTGGTTTGTTTTATTGACAGAAATCCTCTAAGAACAAAGGAGAAATAGAGGGGAAGAAACCATGTAAGAGCAAAGTGGCTCCCTTTGGCTCTGATGGTAAGAGTCGTAATATTGTTTTCTGTCAAAATATCCATCTGAAGGGCCTCCCGGGTGGCGCAGTGGTTAAGGGCACTGTACTGCAGCACCAGCTGTGCCACCAGAGACTCTGGGTTCACGACCAGGCTCTGGGCGGCCGCGACCGGGAGGTCTGTGGGGCAATGCACAATTGGCCTAGCGTCGTCCGGGTTAGGGAGGGCTTGGCCGGTAGGGATATCCTTGTCTCATCGCGCACCAGCGACTCCTGAGGCGGGCCAGGCACAGTGCATGCTAAACAAGGTCGCAAGGTAGACAGTGTTTCCTCCGACACATTGGTTCCTCTGACACATTGGTGCGGCTGGCTTCCGGGTTGGATGCACGCTGTGTTAAGAAGCAGTGCAGCTTGGTTGGGTTGTGTATCGGAGGAAGCACCTTCATCTCTACTGGGCCCATAGGGGAGTTGAAGTAATGAGAAAAGATATTAGCTACTAAAAAAACAATTGGATACCATGAAAAAGGGGTAAAAAAAAACTATCCATCTGTGTTCAAAATTAGGCTATTTTCCTAAATAAATACTATTGTAATGTGGTGATTAGGTCATGTGATGTATCCTGTAATCTGTTCAGGTGCAATGGCTGCAGATGAGAAAAGGAAGAAACCATCTCTCCTCCAGCACATCTGCAATGCCTTTGCAAGGGTCTTTTGCTTCTCCCACAAGAAAAAAAGTAGATTATTTCCCTCTAATGGAGTGAGAGCTGTGCCTGCACGACTTTTTAAGGCAGCACCTCAACTCTTGTTACCAGTCCCTCTGCTTACAGTCCTACAATAAAACACATTTTTGCAATAATCTTGTGTTGTTTTTAGCTCCTTATCTAAAGATGAGTGATCTGATATCACAGCCTTATCAACTGTTAATTTAAGTGTAGTTCAACTCTTTTACTATTCCCGTGGTAATGAAACAACATATTTCAACACTGTAAAACAACACATTTCACAGGATCTTTACAGTTTGTGATAATAACATATATATAACATTTATTATTTTTGTTATCCTTGTTTATGTAATTTGAGTGGAAATCGATAGTTGTGTTGCTGTGAGCCTGTGAAGGCAAACTGTGAATGACAGGTAGGCAGAGTGGATGTTGGTGTTACATCAGGGAAAGAAACATTGGCTCAGCTGACACATGGAACACAGCCTCAGCCTCCAGGCCCTGTTGCCTTGCCAACCCCATCCAGTACTGATACAGAGGGGGTTATGTATAAAACCTAGCTGTGCCAACGGAAATATTGGTTAGAGGAGAGTGGGGTAAATTGAGCCAAAGGGTTAGTTGAGCCACCCCTAGATGAGCTGTGGGGGCTAATATAGTATAAATGTTTGTCTTGGGGTAAGCTGAGCCAATGGCCACCATATCCCATACCAATGATTACATTTTGTCAGTTTTATTTATAATAAGTATTTTTGCAATGCATCATGCATATGAACTCAAGATTTATATTGTTTCAGAGCAGACATCATTCCCTGTGATTACAAATATAAAACAAGCAGGGGTCTAGCCCCCTTGAGGTTCTTGAGAGAGCAGCCAAGGAAGTGAGAGAAGGGAAAGAAGCCCATTTGAGCAGCAGCAAGGGATGAAAAATAGACTGAAGAGATACATTGCCAAAACAAAAAACATGTACCTGTGCATAAGAGCACTATAGAGTAGCAGAGGCACACAAGGTCTCATCTCATGACATGGAGTCTGAGCTATCAACTCACTGGGCACACACTGGGTGCGTTGAACCAACGTGGAATAGGTGTTGAATTCATGTCTGTGCCCAGTGGGAAGAATCACACGGACCAATTTCATGGGCTTAATAGCCACAAATGCAGAGAACTTGTCTACGAATTGGCATATCGAAACAACTTCCCTGATATTGAACAGAGACAAAAAAATTAGGAACACCTGCCTAATTAATTAAAAATATATATTTTAGGCAAGTCAGTTAACAACAAATTCTTATTTACAATGACGGCCTACACCGGCCAAACCCGGGCGATGGTGGACCAATTGTGCGCCGCCCTGTGGGACTTCCAATCATGGCCGGTTGTGATACAGCCTGGATTCGAACTAGGGTGTCTGTAGTGATGCCTCAAGCACTGAGATGCCACTCGGGCACAGCGGGGAGTTGCACCCCCTTTTGCAATCAGAACAGCCTCAATTCATTGGCGCATGGACTCACAAGGCGTCGAAATTGTTCCACAGGGATGCTGGCCCATGTTTAGAAACACCTGCTTTTCCTTTAGGAATACATGCTCTTTCCATGACAGACTGACCAAGTGAATCCAAGTGAAAGCTATTGATGTCACTTGTTAAATCCACTTCAATCAGTGTAGATCAGGTATTCTCAATCTGTGCTACGCTCAATGCCATCGGGGGTACGCCAAATAAAACTGTGATTCACATTTTCACATTTTCAAACACGACAGTTATATTTTCCAACGGGGTTATACATTTGGGTGATGCTTTTTTCTCGCCTGAGTAGCCTTGTTTCACTGCCAAAAATAAAATGAAACCATCTAGTGTTCAGCGATATTAACAACACAATGTTAATTACAGGTAGCCTAGTCAAATAATTAACATCCAATCACATTAACCATTACTCTCGCAGGAACCTTCCTTCTTGCGCAGACATTTAGAAACTAAACGTGACAATTTGAAAAACAAGCCAGAGGAGTTTGTGAGTGAGAATAAGATGACTTTTGAGTAGTTACACATGTTTAAAAGCAACAGATACCATTAATAAGAAGGGGCTAGAAGCATTTTATATGGTGAACTACCGAGTGGCTAGGACAGGCAAGCCCCATACTATTGTGGAGGACTTAATTGTTCTTGCTGCCGTGGATATGGCTGGGACAATGCTGGGGGAAAAGACCAAGAAAACTATACAGACAATGCCTTCATCAAACAACACTGTTTCATGACGCATCAGTGACATGGCAGGAGATGTTTTGAAACAGCGTTACAGCTGGATGAGTCAACAAACGTGGCTGGCCTAGCACAGCTCCTGGTATATGTCCGTTACATTTATGGCGGATCAATTAAGGAAGACATCCTCTTCTGCAAATGACTGGAAACCAGGACAACATGAGAGGATATTGTCAAAGTACTGGACAGCTTTGTGACGTCAAGTGGACTTTGGTGGTCAAGATGTGTTGGTATCTGTACTGATGGCGCAAAGCCATGACAGGGAGACATAGTGGAGTGGGAACGTGCGTGCAAGCAGTTGCTCCCGAGTTTTCTTTACTGACCATCATTTTCACTTGTCTGACCACTTGCATGATGATGTGTTTCTCACACAACTGGCCTATCCTATTATCTCGGCTGAATGATCTGAATCTAGGATTACAGGGACTCTCTGCAATTATATTCAATGTGCAGGACAAAATTGAGGCTATGATTAAGACGTTGGAGCTTTTTTCTATCTGCATTAACAAGGACAACAGACAGGTTTTTCCATCATTATATGATTTTTTTGTGTACAAATGAACTCAAGCTTACGGACAATGTCAAATGTGGTACAGCGAAACACCTGGGTGTGCTATTACGCAGGTACTTTCCCAAAATGGACGACACAAACAACTCGATTTGTTATCCCTTTCATGCCCTGCCTCCAGTCCACTTACCGAAGAGAGCTTCATCAAAATTGCAACAAGTGGTTCTGTGAAAATTGAATTTAATCAGAAGCCACTGTCAGATTTCTTAATAGGGCTGCGCTCAGAGTTTCTTGCCTTGGCAAATCAATGCCCTTTGCAACTAGGTACCTATGTGAGAATGGATTCTCGGCCCTCACTAGCTTCACCTGGAATGCTTTCCAACAGTCTTGAAGGAGTTCCCACATATGCTGAGCACTTGTTGGCTGCTTTTCCTTCACTCTGCAGTCCAACTCATCCCAAACCATCTCAATTTGGTTGACGTCAGGTGATTGTGGAGGCCAGGTCATCTGATGCAGCACTCCATCACTCTCCTTCTTGGTTAGAGGTGTGTGCCACTCTCCAGCCTGGAGGTGTGTTTTGGGACATTGTCCTGTTGAAAAACAAATGACAGTGCCACTAAGCGAAAAACAGATGGGATGGCGTATCGCTGCAGAATGCTGCGCAACACCATGCTGGTAAAGTGTGCATTAAATTCTAAATAAATCACTGACACTGTCACCAACAAAGCACCATCCCATATCATACCTCCTCCTCCGTGCTTCACGGTGGGAACCACACAAGCGGAGATCATCTGTTCACCTACTCTGCGTCTCACAAAGACACAGAGGTTGGAACCAAAAATCTCAAATTTGGACTCATCAAAGGACAAAGGGCCAAAGGACATTGCTCGTGTTTCTTGGCCCAAGCAGGTGTCTTCTTATTATTGGTGTCCTTTGGTAGTGGTTTCTTTGCAGCAATTCGACCATGAAGGCCTTATTAACACAGTCTCCTCTGAACAGTTGATGTTGAGATGTCTGTTACTTGCACTCTGTGAAGCATTTATTTGGGTTGCAAATTCTGAGGCTGGTAACTCTAATGAACTTATCCTCTGCAGCAGAGGTAACTCTGGGTCTTCCTTTCCTGTGGCATTCCTCATGAGAGCCTGTTTCATCATAGCGCTTAATGGTTTTTGCAACTGCACTTGAAGAAATTTTCAAAGTTCTTGACATTTTCTGGATTGACTGATCTTCATGTTTTAAAGTAATGATGGACTGTCATTTCTCTTTGCTTATTTGAGCTGTTTTTGCCATAATATGGACTTGGACGTTTACCAAACAGGGCTATCTTCTGTATTTTGTAATTGTATTTATTCATTATTTAACTAGGCAAGTCAGTTAAGAACAAATTCTTATTTAAAATGACAGCCTACCCCGGCCAAACCCTAAGCCGGATGACGCTGGGCCAATTGTTCGCCTCCCTATGAGACTCCCAATCACAGCCGGTTGTGATACAGTCTGGAATAAAACCAGGGTCTGTAGTGACGCCTCTAGCACTGAGATGCAGTGCCTTAAACCGCTGCATACCACCCCTACCTTGTCACAACACAAATGATTGGCTCAAACGTATTAAGAAGGAAAGAAATTCCACAAATTAACAGGCACACCTGTTAATTGAAATGCATTCCAGGTGATTACCTCATGAAGCTGGTTGAGAGAATGCCAAGTGTGTGAAAATCTGACACTTTTTGATGACTACATGATTCCATATGTGTTATTTCATAGTTTTGATGTCTTCACTAGTTTTCTACAATGTAGAAAATAGTAAAAATAAAGAAAAACCCTGGAATAAGTAGGTATGTCCAAATTATTTTATTTCTTATTATTACTTTTATTGTCCTGCAATGTTGCGGGGTACAGATTTTTACTATACCCCGCATTTACATCTACAACCCTGTGACTATTAATCTTCTAATCTACCAGTATTAATGGCTAGCAGGCTCAGACAATATCAATAATGACTATAGCGAAAGGGGAGGGTTGGTGACTTGTGGGGGAGAAAGAACCAGTGGAGGCAGCAACAGACAGGTAGAAAGTAGCAGGGGCCAGGTGGGATTGGGCCAGGTGTCAGGCTAGGGTGTCCTCAGTCACGGTCCTGGAGCATCAGGCCCTCCGGAAGGAGAGACAGAGAAAGAGAAAATATGAGGATTAGTGAGAGCATGCCTAAAACCATAGTACACCACATACACTAGGGGTAGAGAATAATCAGTAGTGTTGCTGTGGACACTAGATCATCTGACTGACACACACCTGTTTAACCTCGCTGTGATACTGTCGGCCTACTTACACTGGGGCAAAAAAGTATTTAGTCAGCCACCAATTTTACAAGTTCTCCCACTTAAAAAGTTGAGAGATGCCTGTAATTTTCATCATATGTACACTTCAACTATGACAGACAAAATGAGAAAAAAAATCCAGAAAATCACATTGTAGGATTTTTAATGAATTTATTTGCAAATTATGGTGGAAAATAAGTATTTGGACACCTACAAACAAGCAAGATTTCTGGCTCTCACAGACCTGTAACTTCTTCTTTTAGAGGCTCCTCTGTCCTCCACTCGTTACCTGTATTAATGGCACCTGTTTGAACTTGTTATCAGTATAAAAGACCTGTCCACAACCTCAAACAGTCACACTCCAAACTCCACTATGGCCAAGACCAAAGAGCTGTCAAAGGACACCAGAAACAAAATTGTAGACCTGCACCAGGCTGTGAAGACTGAATCTGCAATAGGTAAGCAGCTTGGTTTGAAGAAATCAACTGTGGGAGCAATTATTAGGAAATGGAAGACATACAAGACCACTGATAATCTCCCTCGATCTGGGGCTCCACGCAAGATCTCACCCTGTGGGGTCAAAAGGATCACAAGAACAGTGAGCAAAAATCCCAGAACCACACGAAGTGGACCTAGTGAATGACATGCAGAGAGCTGGGACCAAAGTAACAAGGCCTACCATCAGCAAGGGCATTGAAGATGAAACGTGGCTGGGTCTTTCAGCATGACAATGATCCCAAACACACCGCCCGGGCAACGAAGGAGTGGCTTCGTAAGAAACATTTCAAGGTCCTGGAGTAGCCTAGCCAGTCTCCAGATCTCAACTCCATAGAAAATCTTTGGAAGGAGTTGAAAGTCTGTGTTGTCCAGAAACAGCCCCAAAACATCACTGCTCTCGAGGATATCTGCATGGAGGAATGGGCCAAAATACCAGCAACAGTGTGTGAAAACCTTGTGAAGACTTACAGAAAACGTTTGACCTCTGTCATTGCCAACAAAGGGTATATAACAAAGTATTGAGATAAACTTTTGTTTTTGACCAAATACTTATTTTCCACCACAATTTGCAAATAAATTCATTAAAACTCCCACAATGTGATTTTCTGGATTTTTCCCCCCTCATTTTGTCTGTCATAGTTGAAGTGTACCTATGATGGAAATTACAGGCCTCTCTCGTCTTTTTAAGTGGGAGAACTTGCACAATTGGTGGCTGACTAAATACTTTTTGCCCCACTGTATGTTACTTTTCTGAGTCAATTCAGGAAGCATTCAATGTTCTGTGTTTGTGTTTACAATGGCAGCCAGCATTGAAAATAAAGAGATATGCAGAAAGATAATCAGCCTCTGTGTCCGTGGATCCTTTCTCTTAATGTATTGTTCATGTCAGTCAGGCCCTTCTTTTCAAAGAACCCTTACAAAAAAAGATTGCAGTCAGAGTGAAATATATTGACTCAGTACACTGTCCAAAATATCACAGTCGACTGCATTTACTGCACTTTTACTGCAGTTTTAAAACTGCAACCGATTTTTATAATCTGTAATTGAGTAAAATAACTAGTTTTGGTCTGGTCACAAGATAATCCAGAAAATTGCGGTAAACAGCATCACACTCAGGCAGAAAGTGAATGTTCTATTCTCAGCCAGGCCCATCTTTTAAAAGAAAATGTAAATGTAAACAGAATCTCTATTTGAAAATAAATAACCGTTTTGTTGTGATGACAAGAAAATTCTAACAGAATCAGGTAATGATGTCAGACAGTCAGGCATAAAAATCTGAATGTTCTATCATAAAGTGAAAACAATTCTTTTCCCTGGCTGTTTTGTCACTACACACCAGACGTGATCAGCACTCGCAGGTTGAAATATCAAAACAAACTCTGAACCAACTATATTCATTTGGGGACAGATCGAAAAGCATTAAACATTTATGGCAATTTAAATAGCTAGCTTGCTGTTTCTAGCTAATTTGTCCTGGGACAGGGTCCTCTACTCTGTTGCTTCTTCTTCTTCAGGCTGCTGCTTCTTCTTCGTCTTCTTCAGGCTGCTTCTGCTTCTTCTTCAGGCTGCTGATTCTTCTTTTTATTCTTCAGGCTGCTTCTACTTCTTCTTCAGGCTGCTGCTTCTTCTTCTTCTTTTTATTCTTCAGGCTGTTTCTGCTTCTTCTTCAGGCTGCTGCTTCTTCTTTTTATTCTTTAGGCTGCTGCTTCTTCTTTTTATTCTTCAGGCTGCTTCTGCTTCTTCATCAGGCTGCTGCTTCTTCTTCTTCTTTTTATTATTCAGGCTGCTTCTGCTTCTTCTTCAGGCTGCTGCTTCTTCTTCTTCTGCTTCATCTTCAGGCTGCTGCTTCTTCTTCTTCTTTTTATTCTTCAGGCTGCTGCTGCCTCTTCTTCTTCTTCTTTTTATTCTTCAGGCTGCTTCTTCATCTTCTTCAGGCTGCTGCTTCTTCTTTTTATTCTTCAGGCTGCTTCTTCTTTTTATTCTTCAGGCTGCTGCTTCTTCTTTTTATTCTTCAGGCTGCTTCTTCTTTTTATTCTTCAGGCTGCTTCTTCTTTTTATTCTTCAGGCTGCTTCTTCTTTTTATTCTTCAGGCTGCTTCTTCTTTTTATTCTTCAGGCTGCTTCTTCTTCTTTTTATTCTTCAGGCTGCTTCTTCTTTTTATTCTTCAGGCTGCTTCTTCTTTTTATTCTTCAGGCTGCTGCTTCTTCTTCTTCTTTTTATTCTTCAGGCTGCTGCTGCCTCTTCTTCTTCTTCTTTTTCTTCTGGTGGTTGGCAACCAACTTCAAGGTGCGTTACCACTACAGACTGGACTGGAGCATAGACCTCAGTTCATCTTTCAATCACCAACGTGGGTATATGCTCCTAAAAACCAATGAGGAGATGGGAGAGGTGTTAAGCGTCACAAATAGAACCACGTTCTATTTTAGCGTCTGGTTATGCAGATGCTCTTTTACATGCGTGAGAAGTGTGAGTGTAATGATTGAATAACATGTATGTGTACATTTATTTTGCAACTCTCGCGCACAGGACACGAGCGGTGTGGTCTGGTCAGGATAGAAACAATAACGACAGGTGTGATGGAAACAGGAAAAATTGTATTGTATAAATGCCGACAGATAACTTATTTGTTCAACATGGTGGGATATTTGGTGCCGGTAAAATTAATAATACGAGAAATGGCGGTGGAAATGCCTTTTTGAGCAAATATTGATATAATAACCATCATATTGAAGTAAACTTGGAGTCACACGATGATATGGTGTGTGGTCTTCCCACTACAACACTGGAAACCATGCAGTTTAAACCTATTAGGCTACAGATTAAATAATTTACGATGAGCTTCACAGGGTAGTGAAAATGCACGATGACCTTGATGCTCCTTTCCAATAAATATTTCAGGTCTTATTATGGTGACAAGATGATCAATGCTAGGCCGCTGTTTAATTAAATAAAATTATCGCTCTTATCCATAACCTCATCATGTAGACTATCCTACCTGCACAGTATACGCCTTCCTAATATTGATGGACATCCTTTTGGTGATGGACACTTGTTGATACACATGGGAAACTGTTGAGCGTGAAAAACCCATCAGAGTCGTAGTTTTTAACACAAACCGGTGTGCCTGGCACCTACTACCATACCCCGTTCAAACGCACTTAAATATTTTGTCTTGCCCATTCACCCTCCGAATACACATTACACAATCCATGTCTCATTACTTAAAAATCCTTCTTTAACCTGTCTCCTCCCCTTCATCTACACTGATTGCAGGGGATTTAACAAGTAACATCGATAAGGGATCATAGCTTTCACCTGGATTCGCCTGGTCTGTCTATGTCATGGAAAGAGCAGGTGTTCTTAATGTTTTGTATACTCGGTGTACGTGCCTACCTTGATGTGAATTACATGCATGTCACTGGCTTTTTATCTATTTGACCACAAGAGGGATACATCCTCCTATACTGTAGACAAACCACTGACAAAGTCACTGTTACTCACTGTTCGAAATACTCAACACCCACACATACTCTCAAAGGGACACTTATGCTTTCACTCTTATGCCCTCATTCTTTTCTGAGCCCTCCAGATGACCCTAATCAGTGAGCTCAAATCTCTCCACTAAAAATCCCTATAGTCACTGGAAACAGTGCACAATTACTCTGCTGAGTTTAAATGATTATTTGCAACCTTTCAACATTCTCATTTCACTGAAGGGCCAGATGGGAGGAAGAACATCAACATCCTCTGAGGTAGGCTAGTTCTGGAGGAACACATTTACTAACATCAGAGGCATACTCTGTGTGAGCGTCAGGTCTGTGTGTGAGCATCAGGTTTGTGTGTGAGCGTCAGGTTTGTGTGTGAGCGTCAGGTCTGTGTGTGAGCGTCAGGTCTGTATGTGAGCGTCAGGTCTGTGTGTGAGCGTCAGGTCTGTGTGTGAGCGTCAGGTCTGTGTGTGAGCGTCAGGTTTGTATGTGAGCGTCAGGTCTGTGTGTGAGCGTCAGGTCTGTGTGTGAGCGTCAGGTCTGTGTGTGAGCGTCAGGTCTGTGTGTGAGCGTCAGGTCTGTGTGTGAGCGTCAGGTCTGTGTGTGAGCGTCAAGTTTGTGTGTGAGCGTCAGGTCTGTGTGTGAGCGTCAGGTCTGTGTGTGAGCGTCAGGTCTGTGTGCACGTGCCTATGAGGGGCCAAGAGTTTCTTAAAAGAGATGCGATTTTGTATGAAATGTTTCCCTGTACACTGTGGCCAGTTTATTGGGTACACCCATCTAGTACCAGGTGGGACCCCCTTTGCCTCCATAACAAGATTAATTCTTTGGGGCATGTTTCCATGCCCCAAAGACCTACCCTGCTGAGGGGAGGCCGGCTCATGAAAATGTTTGGAATGGAGTGAATAGTTTCAAGCACATGAAAACCATGTGTTTGATACCGTTCCATTTATTCGGTTCCAACCATTACTATGAGCCCCTCCTCCCCAATGAAGGTGCCACTGGCCACCGATGGTGATCGCATGCCCCCTGGAGCCGTTTCTTGTTGTTTTTAACTGATAGGAGTGGAACCCAATAAGGTCACCTGCTACAATAGCCCATCCATGACAAGGATCAACAAGTTGTGTGTTCCAAGATGCCATTCTGTACACTACTGTTGTACCGTTATATGCTGTTTGTGGCCCACCTTTTAGCTTGCACAATTTTTGCCATTCTCCTTCAATACTCATCGACAAGCTGTTTTCTCCCACAGGACTGCTGCTGACTGGATGTTTTTTGTTTGTTGCACCATTCTCGGTAAACCCTAGACACTTTCATGCGTGAAGAGCCCAGGAGGCTGTCATTTCCCGAAATATTGGAACCGGCGCGCCTGGTTGCTTTGGTCACTCGTTTTGCCCATTCTTTATTTCTTACCCCTTTTTCTCCCCAATTTAGTAGTATCCAATTGGTAATTACAGTCTTGCAACTCCCGTACAGACTTGGGAGACGCGAAGGTCGAGAGCCACGTGTCCTCTGAAACACGATCCTGCCAAGCCACTCTGCTTCTTGACACACTGCTCGCTTAACCCGAAACCCAGCCACAGCAGTGTGTCGGAGGAAACACAGTACAACTGCCGACCGAAGTCAGCGTGTATGAGCCAGGTCCGCCACAAGGAGTCGCTAGAGCACGATGGGACAAGGACATACTGGCCAGCCAAACCCTTCCCTAACCCAGATGACGCTGGGCTAATTGTACACTGCCTCATGGGTCTCTCAGAGCCTGGGATCAAACCCGGGTCTATAGTGATGCCTCTAGCACTGTGATGCAGTGCCTTAGACCGCTGAGCCACTCGGGAAGCCGTTTTGCCCATTCTAACATTGAATGAAACAGTAACTGAATGACTCAATGCCTGTGTGCCTGCTTTATATAGAAAGCCACAGCCACATGACTGATTGTGGCTCATTCATTGAGTTCAATTGAGTTACAATTGGCTCATTAATTTCCCCTCCTCTCCCCTGTAACTATTCCCCATGTCACTGCTGTCAATGAGAATGTGTTCTCAGTCAACTTATCTGGTAAAATAAGGGTTAAATAAAAAACAAATAAATATTCTGCAAAAGAAAACCATTTTTGTGAACGACGTGGTGTACCTAATAAACAGGCCACACCATTGTAACACAACACTCAAGTCCATATAAGAAGGCAAAAAGGAAGACACAGTCACACACGATGATGAGTCAGTGCCCAGTGGCAGGGACATTGAGTGGGGTAAAAGAGCAGTCATCAGAAGGGAGCATAGTGTGCAGTACATAACAAGCAGCCTGGGAACAAGGACATTAGCATGTTTACAGCTTTAACAAACTTTAACTATATAATCTGTTTGAGAATCATTTCACATATATCTTACCCATATCACGTGGCATCAAATCAAATTGTATTTGTCACATGCTTCGTAAACAGATGTAGACATATAGTGAAATGTTTACTTACGAGCCCTTCTCAACAATGTAGAGAAAAATACAAAAATTATCCCAAAAAGATTGTACACGAGTACTAAATACACAATGAGTAACGATAACTTGGCTATATACTGTACATGGGGTAGCAGTAGCAAGTCGATGTGGAGGGTTAAGAGGTAGAGATATACAGTATATGTACATATAGGTAGGGATAAAGTGACTTGGCAACAGGTTAGATATTGCATATGGCAATATGATATGGCAGTTCTTAAAACATTTGATGAATAACTAGCTTTATCGGCTCTCTGCTTTTCAGGACTGTTCCTTGAATATGTACAATGTATTACTCTGAATGAGTTTCTATAATCAGGAAAACATCTACACACACTACATTACAAAGTGACTGTGACTGTCCAACAGTTCATTGCTGAATGACAGAACTATCTAGAGCAGAGTTTCCCAAACTCAGTCCTGGGGTCTCTCCTGGGTACGTGTTTTGGTTTTTGCCCTAGCACTACACAGCTGATTCAAATATCCAAAACTTGATTTGAATCAGCTGTGTAGTGCTCGGGCAAAACACTAAACGTGCACCTGGGGGGTGGGAAGTCTACTGAGTCTGTTGCAACCCACTTCAATGTACTGTATCTCATCCATTGTCTAGCTCTTTTGTTATTCAAGCCTTGGATAGATTAGCAGTGGAAGAAGAGATCCTTACTGAATGCTTCCCTCACCTGGCTGTCAGGTAACGGACCACACATTGAGGTGCAGTGTACAGTATACGCAGCTGGACACGAATAGTTACCATGCTGAGAAACAAAAGGCACCTTGTTTTCATAGTAACCACATGCATGTCTGTAATCCATTAAAAAACAAGGACATTGATTGTCAGTGCACGTTTCCCTGCAAGGTCTAGAGTAGTATTTGTGGTGAGATCACATCCACTGGCCACAGTCTGTCCCCACAAATAATTTAGTCACTTGTCCTTCACTTGGTCTTCCTCCTCTGTAGCCTTGCCTGCAATTGACCTCTATGCAGGACTAGTGTCTTCTGAACTAGGAAGGGTAACAAACTGCCAATTTCTTGAAAAAGCATGACTAAGATTAATATAATTAGGCCCCATTATCAATATTACTGCTCAGTTGCAGAAATAAACTATACTCAGGTTATTGGGGTTCAACAGTGTTCACACTTCAGTACTCCAGAGAAGCACATGCTGCCACCGTGGTTAATTCATTTGCCAGTCACTGCATTGTTCCTGTTTTGGGGTGTAGCAACCTTACTGAAATCTAATGGCCGATAGCCCAAAGAATGTGTGGTGGGTTCAACCCCCCATGGTTTCGCAGCAATGGCTACACATTCTACTGTATCGTCAAAGACATGGTTAAATAATCACTGCTGAAAGTGAACAGAAGACAAAAACAGTGACTTGATTAAACATTTTATTGACTAAATTAAAGTTAAACTTTACTGGGCACCTTTACCCCTTTAAAGGGATACTTTGGGATTTTGGCAGAGGCCCTTCATTTAATTCCCTAGAGTCAGAACTCATGGATGTAATTTAGATGCGTTAAAGCAATGTTTGGAAGTATGTGGTATTTACTAGCAACTTCCATTGATTGCACCAACACTAATTAGCATTTGCTTGCCAAACGATCTCCAACTTCCTTCATACTTGTTCAAAGGATTCCACACAGTCGGCTGAGGAAGTAGATAAAGGGCCTCATTGCCAAAAACCCAATTATTCTTTCAGTGAAGTGCAGTTGTACACCCATGCAGAGAAGAGGTATGCCTGTGCAAATCATATAGAAATGTGCATCAAACCATAGACAGACTTGAAACTACCAACAAAGCAGACAGTTAAGTCACTAAGATATGTAAGTCTACAAAAGGACCTGAATGCCAACATTGAGTCCTTTGTTGCACAGCCAGAATAGGTTCAAGTATGGATGGTGTCCCTCTGCAAATGGAACCTCCAAGCCAACATTCTAAAAACATCTGCATGTTAACATAAGAACGCAACAGGACATTGCCAACACCCTCACTATGCCAAATGAGATATGACTGGGAAATGGGATCGATAATAGCAATTGCAAATCTGGGAAGATGTGTCCAAATAGATTGTGCTAGTCTCACTTGTACCTTTGGCAATATACAGGCATTACAAACTGCTGTAGTAGTTCAAGGTCTGGAGCAACTCAGCACATTCAAACAGTAGCACAGAAGTCACAAAACAAAACAGCTCTCTGGGGTAAAGCAGATGCACGACTACGTTCTCTAGCTTTCCTTTATTATACAATCAAAGGCCACTGTTAAAGCATTTACAACTTAAGTATAACAAAATGTAGAACAGCATTAACAAAAATCTCTTCCAGTTGCATTTTATGGCAACTAGTGAAAGTAGTATTTGTACTGTAACATATACACATTAAATATGGTACATCTTAGTCCATGCAGTTGCGCACAGCCAGTTGTGTATCATCACGGTATGTTTTCATTTTAATATTTGAAGTGTGTGGGAAGTTGTGACATCAGCCACCAGTGCATTACAGTCCAGGTTGGGAGGAGAGGCACTCCAGGCCTCACAGAACTCAGCCAGACTTGAAGAGGAGGATGGCCACCTGCCCCAAATAGAAGTAGATGAAATGCTTTGTCTCATGAGTGACGTAGCTGCCGAAGTTCCTCCCAACAATACAATGCCATGTTGGGTTATACTTCTTGTCAAATTCCTATAGGGATTTATAACAAAAAACAAAAACAGGGCTTAAGTAATCCATGACTACATGAGGAAGAAAATGACCTCATGCAGCCCATATCATATTTTAAACAGCTTGCACCATGGAAGACAATTGGAATACACAGGCCAAAGGCAGCAGGCCTGACTGGGTTGATTCTACAGTATGCACATCTCACCTTCTTTATGTAGGCCGCAATGTCCTTCTCTATATTGTACTTCTCCATGGCCTGGGTAGCACAGTCCACTGCATCCTGCTGCATGTCCTCTGACATGTCAGCATTCTTGATTACTGCCTTCCTGTCAGTCATGATGCCTGCAAACAAGAACAAAACGTCACAACTAACGTTGTCACTATAGCTACAAAATTACAAGTCTAGTGAAGTGATGAAGCCTGAATTCACAGGCAACTCCAGGGCGGCCGGTAGCCTAATGGTCAGAGCGTTGGGCCAGTAACTGAAAGGTTGCTGGATTGAGTCCGAGCTGACAAGGTAAAGATGTTCAGTGGCAGAATGACAAGGCAGTTAACCGTTCCTAGACCGTTATTGTAAATAAGAACGTTCTTACTGACTTGCCTAGTTAAAAATAAAAAATAAACATTTCTTTAAGATCGCTTGCCCTTTGATCTTCACAGGTTAACTAACAGTCTTGTTTACTGTGAAAACCAAAGGACAAGCCAATTAAGTGCTGATACAATGTGGCAAACTCGGTTCTATCAATGTATGCGAATGTACTGGGCTTCTTTGTATTTCGACAAGATTACCTTGTGACAACGACCCTGTGTAGGTTAGGTACAATACGAATAGGCTACGGAGAAACTCGATACAGGTCGAATTAAATTACAAGGCAAAAATCACATGGCGACATTACATTAATACAATTTGGAATTGGTCCCCTGGATGATGCACAGTTCTAATCTAGTGCAAACGTCAATGTACATTAGTCAGCCGTTAAATTTCTACACAAATCCTTTAGATTATGGACGATTGAACAGGTCTGAGGGAGATCTGATTCGTGCCAATACCCTGCAGGTGGTAGCGACTGCGCATTAGTTCATACTCATATTTACGATTTAAATCAAAATAGTAAAAGTACACTACCTTGTATAAGAAACTTAGATTCAATAAAAAAATTTTAAAAAACTGAATCACCACCATCCATGCGAGTCAAGTGTGAGTGCGTGTAGGCTACTAAATAAACGTTGTCACTCACCTTGTGTAGGAGATGAAGCTACTTTCCACTTCGCGATCAGGTAACTCACCTTGATGGATATAAAGCTTTGTTTACTTGCTAGAGCGTGCTGCGACAAATTATTTTATAAGCTTTACTCAAACCAAATGTGGGAAACTGCCCTGCAAAATACCTCCCCCGCCCTAACACGCTGCCCTACGCCACTTACACTGCGATTGGCTGCGCTGCCACCTCTTCTTGTGTTGCGAGCATTTTCTACCAGCTCCTCTCTGCCAGCATCTTATTTCATCCCACAATGCATCGTTGACACTACATTGTGAGGTAGGTAGATAAGACCCCCTGGCAAACTCAGGTGTACGGAGTATTTATGCTCAATGTGTAATCTTATTGTTAGCAGCATCAATTAATGTATGCGTGATATCACATTATCTAGGCTATATTATTACATTGTTGTCTTATCATAGAAATACAATCCATGTTTCTACTGGACTTTATATTGACTTGTGTGAGATGTACACTGAATAAAAATATAAACGCAGCATGTTAAGTGTTGGTACCATTTTACATTGAGCTGAAATAAAAAAGATCCCAGAAATG
The DNA here is from genome assembly GCF_036934945.1 of Oncorhynchus masou masou. Classification (NCBI taxonomy): domain Eukaryota; kingdom Metazoa; phylum Chordata; class Actinopteri; order Salmoniformes; family Salmonidae; genus Oncorhynchus; species Oncorhynchus masou. The sequence continues at coordinate 63,556,390 of NC_088220.1, forward strand.
TTCAATACTCACAAAAAGCTTATTTCTCTCATTTGTTTACATCCCTAGTAGTGAGCATTTCTCCTTTGCCAAGATTATCCATCCATCTGACAGGTGTGGCATTTCAAGAAGTTTGTTAAACAGCATGATCATTACACAGGTACACCTTGTGATGGGGACAATAAAAGGACACACTAAAATGTGCAGTTTTGTCACAACACAATGCCACAGACATCTCAAGTTTTTCAAGGAGCATGCAATTGGCATGCTGACTGCAAGAGAATGTAATATTAATATGATTTAATTTGTTTTAGAGAATTTGGCAGTACTTCCAACCAGCCTCATAACCGCAGACCATGTGTACGGCGTTGTGTGGACGAGCGGTTTGATGACACCAACGTTGTGAACAGAGTGCCCCATGGAGTTGTGGTATGGGCAGACATAAGCTATGGACAACAAACGCAATTACATTTTATTGATGGCAATTTGTATGCACAGAGATAGTGACAATATCCTGAGACCCATTGTCATACCATGCATCCACTGCCATCACCTCATGTTTCAGCATGACAATGCACAACCCCATGTTTTAAGGATCTGTACACAATTCCTGGAAGTTGGAAATGTCTTGTTTCTTCCATGGTCTGCATACTCACCAGACATCAAGCAATTTCGCAGCCATTGAAGAGTGGAACAACATTCCACAATCAACAGCCGGATCAACTCTATTTTTTATTTTTATTAACCTTTTATTTAACTAGGCAAGTCAGTTAAGAACATATTCTTATTTACAATGACGGCCTATAATGGCCTAACCCGGACAACGCTGGGTCAATTGTGCGCCGTCCTATGGGACTCCCAATCACAGCCGGTTGCAATACAGCCTGGATTCGAACCAAGGTGTCTGTGGTGACACCTCAAGTACTGAGATGCAGTGCCTTAGACCGCTGCGCCACTCAGGATCCCAGAGACTGACTGGTTTTCTGATACATGCCCATACTTTTCAAAGGCATCTGTGACCAACCGATGCATATCTGTGCTCCCAGTCATGTGAAATCCATAGTTTAGGGCCTATTTCTATTGACTGATTTCCTTATATGAACTGTAACGCATTAAAATCTTTGAAATTGTTGCATGTTGTGTTTATATTTGTTCAGTATGTAAGCACATCTGCTTGAAATGACATTTTCCTGAATATTTTACATTTCCTCACTAATGCATACAACTCATAAACAGGTAGTTTTATCACTTATTGACAAGTTTATATTCAGTTATTTCATACAACCCACGAGGTCAGTTTCCTGATTAAGCCTAGTCCTGGTCTAAAAGGTGTGGTCAATTCAGAATCTCCATTGAAATATACTGAACAAAAATGTGAACACATGCAACAACTGCTAAGATTTTACTGAGTTCATAATGAAATCAGTCAATTTAAATGAATTCATTAGGCCCTAATCTATGTATTTCACATGCCTGATAATACAGACACGCATCTGTTGGTCACAGATACCTTAAAAGGTAGGGCTGTGGATCAAAAAGTCCGTATCTGGTGTGACCACCATTTGCCTCATTTCCTTTGCTTAGAATTGATCAGGCTGCTGATAGTGGCCTGTTCTCCCACTCCTCTTCAGAGGCTGTGCGAAGTTGATGGATATTGGTGGGCACTGGAACACGCTCTCATATACCTCAATCCAGAGCATGCCAAATATGCTCAGAGTGACATGTCTGGTGAGTATGCAGGCCATGGGAGAACTGGGACATTTAACTTCCAGGAATTGTGTAAAGATCCTTGCGACATGGGGCAGTGCATAATTATGCTGAAACATGAGGTGATGGCGGCGGATGAACGGCACAATGGGCTTCAGGATCTAGTCACGGCATCTCTGTTCATTCAAATTGCCATTGATAAAATGCAATTGTGTTCATTTTCCGTAGCTTATGCCTACCCACACTATAACCCCACGGCCAACATGGGGCAATCTGTTCACAACGTTGACATGAGCAAACTGCTCGCCCACTCGACGCAGTTTCGATGTACTGACAGATTCTCTAAAACACGGAAGGCAGCTTATGGTAGAGAAATTAACATTACATTCTTTGGCAACCGCTCTGGTGGGCATTCCTGCAGTCAGCATTCCAATTGCACGCTCCTTCAAAACTTGAGACATCTGTGGCATTGTGTTGTGACAAAACCGCACATTTTAAAGTGGCCTTTTATTGTCCCCAGCATACAGTGCAGCTGCGTGATCATGCAGTTTAAATCAGCTTCTTGATATGCCACATCTTTCAGATGGATGATCTTGGCAAATGAGAAATGCTAACAGGGATGTAAATAAATTTGTGCACAACATTTAGGAGAAATAGGCTTTTTGTGTATATGTAACATTTCTGGGATGTTCATGAAACCAACACTTCACATGCTGCGTTTTTTTACTTTCTTTCACTGTAAATTTAGTCCAGGACTAAAATTAATCTGTGTCCGGGACACCGCCCCATGATGTATAATGTAATACATTAGAGTAGGTCTACTGGGATATTCTTCAATTTGGCCTCTTATTACATCATAGGGCCATTAAGTTCATATTTTACATGACTTCAAATGAAAAACAAACTAAAAAACAGGTACGTCTTTTCAGGATTTTATTGAAAATGCTAAACTAAAAGAGTAAATTAAATTTAAGAAAGACAGACTAACTATACTAAATATAATCCCCAACCATCACAAATTTTAATCCCTTATTTACCAGACTCCTACGTCTCCTTCCATTCTTTGATCCAACTTCCTGGTCCTCAGTTTCCTTTTCTTACTCCAAAAACGTAAATAATCCTTATCCATATCCTTTGACTCTGCGCATATTTACCGCTCAAAAATTGAAATAAACTGGGCCATTCAAAAAGTTGCATCTAGGATTCCTTAATTAGTTCAATTGATTTGATTCCTGGAAAATGGATCCCGCTCCAAGCATCCATTCTTGCCTATCCCTTCCCTAAACGCTCCTCTGATCCGGCTCCAAGCATCCATCCTTGCCTATCCCTTCCCTAAATGCTCCTCTGATCCGGCTCCAAGGATTGGGATCCACTGAGCCACTCCTCCAATCAAAACCTTGAAATACCAGGAAAAAAAATCAGAGGGAAACCATTAGAATCATGTCTGATTTGGGCCCAGCCCACTTCTTATTTTGTGCACTCATGACATGTCACTACTAAAGATCAATTTGAAAATGTCAGTGAGCACCCAAACCATCAAATTCATACTTTAGAAAATGTCTAATATTTCTCAATGTTTAAGCTGAAACAAGCCCAGAGCCCCTGTCTAATATTAAAACAGCATCTATAAAAAATAATATTATATAAATGGTTCTTATGTAGCATTAAAGTAAAAAAAAAAGAAGGTACATTAAGGACCTTTGTCCTGGCACAAAACCAAAGACATACACTGTTTCAGTGCTAAAAAGGTTGCCAAACAATAGATAGGGCAGGTATATATATAGGATATAGAAAATTGTTCTACATTCAAGAAACAATCATGCATCCTGAAGCAACGACTTTATCAACAGATGCAAATAATCAATACTAAAGCATACCATTGCCTCGACCTGACTCCTCCTAAGATGTCCTATCCTGATCAAACAAATGAAATGTGCTCCACAACTTTTATTCCAAATCACTCTTTAATCCTTATCTTCAGATGTCTAAAGGAAGACACAAGGGTAAAATACAGTTTAGCAATGAGACTCCCGCCATCTCATGAAAAAGTACATACATTTTCCAACACTTACAAAAACATTGAACTTGTTAAGATCAACATTTTTGAAGTTCAGAGCAATAGGGTTTCAAATGTTGCAACATTTTTGGAGGAAAGACAACAGGTCAATTAAAATGAATTGAGAAAGGAGATCAAAACAAAAGGACTAAAGTAGGGAGGGTTAGGGAGGAAAGGTGACAGGAGGGGATACACCTACATACCAAGACCTTCCACTAGGACATCAGGAGATGGAATGCAAAAATTAAAATCTATAGTTGACTTCTGAAAAACTCAAAAGGAGGTAAAAACAAGTGGAAAGAGGAACTGCTAACAGGGGATCCACCAAAATGGCAACAGAGTTTAGGAACGGGAGCGAGAGCGGCTATGGCGTGGAGAGTAGCGAGGAGATCCTCTGCCACCACGGGTACCACCACCGCGAGAGTTGCTGCGGCTGCGACTGGCTGCGCTGCGGCTCCTGCTTCGACTGCGGCTCCTGGAACGGGATCTTCCATAACTCGGGCTGCGGGGACCATCTACTTTCACGCGAACGTATGCGGTCTCTCCCTGGTAGACACACAAAAAGAACTAGACGTTGAAACAAAAAGCATTTCCACCTCAAACGGTTCCTTCCATTGCATCAAAACAAGCCTTAAGATCTTGAAAGGCTGCACAAGTAGTCACTGAAAATGGGGAGAGGTTAAGGGGAAAGATTCAATGGTGTTGGTAGTCACTTTACTTACCTTTAACGAAAATATCATCCTATCCTTATAATCAAATCCAATAAAACCTAAAAGCATACCTCGTGTGATCGGAATTTGGTGTTATCCAGCTTTCGAACAGCGTAGGTCATGTCTTCTTTGCGCACAAACTCCACAACCCCAGTTCCATCTCTGAAAACGTCAGCATAACATACATCCCCAGCCTCACGCATGTGATCCTTGAGGTCCTGCCAGCTGCCACTCTGGGGAAGCCCTTTGAAGAGAAAAGCAAATAAATTAGATTTTTTACTCACTGATTACTTTCAACACTTTACTGAAATGGTACAAACTTGCTCAATAGATCTGTGGCATAGCAATATAATTCAGAATGTGCACAGACCAACTAAACCAGGCCGGTTCTACACAACCAGAAACAATGAACTAATGTGGAAGGAATGGATATCACTATTTAGCCGACCAAAAAAGACCAGTGCTTCTGTCTGGTGAAAAAGGAACTAGCCAATTAGACAGTAGCCTCTGCAGAGTCCCCAACAACCGGATGTTCTGGTTTTCAGGGGAAATGGAAAGACCACCTGTGACACGACTTCTGCTTTTGGAAGTTAAGGCGACACTCCATCTTGACCACTTCTCCACATTTACTGGATTGGTTGAACAGTGCAGAAGAGAAGCTCCCGACAGTTTATTTTCCTTCTTGTCAAGACCTGAGGTGCGTTCAGTACGTTCAATGCTTGCTACATTCTTGAACAGACTGAGGTTTGCTGGGTATGGTGAGTTTTTAAATGGCAGTGGCCATGTCGACAGCATTCCCTAAACCTTAACAGTTTTTCAACTGGCAGTTCAGTGCAGCAGGGGACCTAGTTTCAGGTGGTTCTTTTACACCTGCTACATTACAGTAGGTTAATCTGGCAGTAACACAGGGAGTCTATTTGTTAGTTAAATAGAGAAGACCATCAGCACAGTGTCATTGAAACATTAGACTGGTAAATTTTCAATTGCACAGTGCGGTAGTGCAACGAATGATGTATATAAAACCCAACCCACATTACACTAGGGTGGTGTTAAGTGACAAAACAAACAATGGACACTAGGCGAGAATTCCACAAAACTGCAATAAATCAAATACATTGTCACTCATTTCAATAATTTAGTCATCAAAATATAGAAATAATTTGAAAACATGAATGTGGAAGTTGTTAACCATGTGGAAGTTTGGATATTTACGTGATATGAGCCCAAATGTAAAGTAAGTGCTGTGCTTAGAACGATCAATTCTGTGGGACAGCATAAAAAACAATGGAACTCAATCTGAGTGTTCATATTTGCTCTTTGCGATGGGTATTCCTCACTACCAGAGTAAGATTGATGTGACATTGTATTGCCAACAGGTATGGGAATGTCCTGAGGGTGTTTTACAGTCAGACGTCCTGGGACTGCAATTTAAGGTTCAACGTTTTTCCTTCCTCTTCAGTCATTCCACAATGGTCTCAGACTAGACTGAACATAGTGAATGTAAATCCAGGACACTCAAATTAGTATGATATGTTACATTTGGTTCTTAAGGCATAACAGAAAGGAGGGTGGTTGGTTGGGGTGGATGGGCGACGTATAACGCCTAGCAACCCAAAGGTTGCATTTTCGAATCTCATCAAGGACAACTTTAGCAACTAGTTACTTTGTAACTATACTGAACAAAAATAAAACACAACATGCAGTGTTGGTCCCATGTTTCATGACCTGAAATAAAAGATCCCAGAAATGTTCCATATGAACAAAAAGCTAATTTCTCTCAAATTGTGCACAAATTTGTTTACATCCCTGTTAATGAGCATTTCTCCTTTGCCAAGATAATCCATCCACCTGACAGGTGTGGCATATCAAGAAGCTGATTCAACAGCATGGCCATTACACAGGTGCACCTTGTACCATGGGACAATAAAAGGCCACTAAAATGTAGTTGTCACACAACGCCACAGATGTCTCATGTTGAGGAAGTGTGCAATTGGCATGCTGAATGCAGGAATGTCCACCAGAGCTGTTGCCAGATAATTTAATGTTCATTTCTATACCATAAGCCACCCCCAACATCGTTTTAGAGAATTTGGCAGTACGTTCAACCGAACTAACCATGGCAGACCACCTGGAAACAAGCGAGCCCAGGACCTCCACATCCGGCTTCTTCACGCACGGGAGCATCTGAGATCAGCTACCAGGACCTCTGATGAAGCTGAAGAGTACGTGTGTCTGTAATAAAGCCCTTTGTAGGGGAAAAACTCATTTGGAGTGGGTGGGCCTCCCAGGCCAAGCCATGGCTGTGTCTTTGCCCAATAATGTGAAATCAATAGATTAGGGCCTAATTTATTTATTAAAATTGACTTATTTCCTGATATGAACTGTACCTTAGTAAAATCATAGAAGTTGCATTTATATATTTCTTCAGTACACTTAGCATGTTAGCTAACCCTTACCTTAACCCCTTGAGCTAGCTAACGTTAGTCACCTAATCAATGTTAGCAACAACAAATTGGAATTCTTAAGATATCATACATTCAGCAAATTCTTAACATTGTACATTTTGCAAAGTCTCAACACTCACGAATTGCAATTCGTAACATACAGAAGCAGTCAAAAGTATGGATACACCTACTCATTCAAGGGTTTCTTTTTTTTACTAAACTCAGCAAAAAAGGAAACGTCCTCTGCGTCAACTGCATTTATTTTCAGCAAACTTTACATGTGTAAATATTTGTTTGAACATAAGATTCAACAACTGAGACAAACTGAACAAGTTCCACAGACATGTGACTAACAGAAATGGCCCTAGCCCTCTGATCCAACAGGTCCCGGGCATGCTCAAGGGATTGAGATCTGGGCTCTTGGCTGGCCATGGCAGAAAACTGACATTCCTGTCTTGCAGGAAATCGCACACAGAACAAGCAGTATGGCTGGTGGCATTGTCGTGCAGGAGGGTCATGTCAGGATGAGCCTAGCAGAAGGGCACCACATGAGTGAGGAGGATGTCTTCCCTGTAACGCACAGTGTTGAGATTGAATGCAATGAAAACAAGCTCAGTCCGATGATGCCGTGACACACCACCCCAGACCATGACGGACCCTCCACCACCATCCCGCTACAGAGAACAGGGCTTGGTGTAACGCTCATTCCTTTGACAATAAATGCAAATCCGACCCTCACCCCCGATGAGACAAAAGCGTGGCTCGTCAGTGAAGAGCACTCTTTGCCAGTCCTGTGTGATACAGCAACGATGGGTGTGTGTCCATAAGCAACGTTGTTGCCGGTGATGTAAGGCAGGTCCTCACCAGACAACAGGCATACAAGCCCTTTGCCTCGATGACAGCTCTACACACTCTCAACCAGCTTCACCTGGAATGCTTTTCCAACAGTCTCGAAGGAGTTCCCACATATGCCGAGTACTTGTTGGCTACTTTTCCTTCACTCTGCTGTCCAATTGGGTTAAGGTTGGGTGATTGTGGAGGCCAGGTCACCTGATGCTGCACTCCATTACTTTCCTTCTTGGTGAAATAGCCCTTACACAGCCCGGAGGTGTGTTTTGGGTCATTGTCCAGTTGAAAAACAAATGATACTGGGACTAACTGCAAACTAGATGGGATGGCGTATCGCTGCAGAATGCTGTGGTAGCCACGCTGGTAAAGTGTGCCTTGAATTCTAAATAAATCACAGACATTGTCATCGGCAAAACACCATCACACCTCCTCCTCCATGCTTCACGGTGGGAACCACACATGCAGAGATCATCTGTTCACCTACTCTGCGCCTCACAGACAAGGTGGTTGGAACCAAATATATCACATTTGGACAGATCTCTCTAAAGACCATTGCATGTTTTTCTTGGTACAAGCAAGTCTTATCGGTGTCATTTAGCAGTGGTTTCTTTGCAGCAATTCGACAATGAAGGCCTGATTTGCGCAGTCTCCTCTGAACAGTTGAGACGTGCGTTACTTGAACTCTGAAGCATTTATGTCGAATGCAATCTGAGGTGCAGTTAATTTCAGATTTCCGAAGCTGATAACTAATGAACTTATCCTCTGCAGCAGAGGTAACTTTGAGTCTTCCTATCCTGTGGCGGTCCTCATGAGCCAGTTTCATCATAGCGCTTGATGTTTTTTTGCGACTGCACTTTAAGCTTTTCGGTATTGACTGACCTTCATGTCTTCAATAATGATGGACTGTCGTATCTCTTTGCTTATTTGAGCCTATCTTGCCACAATATGGACTTGGTCTTTTACCAAATAGAGCTATCTTCTGTATAACAACTAGAGGTCTAAAAATTAAATCGGCCTAACCGATTTAATTATGGCCAATTTCAAGTTTATAACAAATCGGTAATCTGCATTTGTGGACGCCGATTACATTGCATTCCACGAGGAAACTGCTTGGCAGGCTGATCACTTGTTACGTGAGTGAAGCAAGGTGCCAAGGTAGTTGCTAGCTAGCATTAAACCTATCTTATAAAAAACAATCAATCTTCACATAATCACTAGTTAACTACACATGGTTGATGATATCACTAGGTTAACTAGCTTGTCCTGCGTTGCATATAATCAATATAGTGCCTGTTAATTTATCACCAAATCACAGCTTACTTCGCCAAACGAAGTCAGGGTATATGCAACAGTTTGGGCCGCCTGGCTCGTTGCAAACTAATTTGCCAGAATTATGACATAACATTGAAGGTTGTGCAATGTAACAGCAATATTTAGACTTAGGGTTGCCACCCGTTTGATAAAATACAGAACGGTTCCATATTTCACTGAAAGAATAAACAGTTTTCGAAATGATAGTTTCCATATCAATGACCATTGGCTCGTATTTGTGTTTGTTATATTATAATTAAGTCTATGATTTGATATTTGATAGAGCAGTCTGAGCGGTGGTAGGCAGCAGCAGGCTCGTAAGCATTCATTCAAACTTGACTGTGTTTGCCAGCAGCTCTTAGCAATGCTTGATTACAGCGCCGTTTATGACTTCAAGCCTATCAACTCCTGAGATTCGGCTGGCAATACTAAAGTGCCTATTAGAACATCCAATAGTCAAAGGTCTATGATATACAAATGGTAGAAAGAGAACGTTGACGCATCATAGTACCTATAATAACTGCAACCTAACATTTCTTTACTGGGAATATTGAAAAACCAGCTTTCATATGTTCTGAGCAAGGAACTTAAACGTTAGCTTTTTTACATGGCACATTCTCCAACACTGTTTTTGCATTATTTAAACCAAATTGAACACGTTTCATTATTTATTTGAGCCTAAATAAATAAAATCGATGTATTATATTAAGTTAAAATAAAAGTGTTCACTCAGTGTGGTTGTAATTGTCGTTATTTCAAATATATCCCAAAATTGCCCGATTAATCGGTATTGGCTTTTTTTTTTGGCCATCCAATAAAATCGGTATCGGCGTTGAAAAATCATAATCGGTTGACCTCTAATACCAACCCTACCTTGTCACAGCACAACTGATTGGCTCAAACACATTGAGGAAAGAAATTCCACAACTTAACATTAAACAAGGCACACCTGTTAATTGAAATCCAATCCAGGTGACCATCTCATGAAGCTAGTTAAGAGAATACCAATTGTGTGCAAAGTTGTCATCAAGGCAGAAGGTGGCTACTTTATAGAATATAAAATATATTTTGATTTGTTTAACACTTTTTTGGTTACTACATAATTCCGTGTGTTATTTAATAGTTTATGTCTTCACTATTATTCTACAATGTAGAAAATAGTCTAAATAAAGGAAACCCCTTGAATAAATAGGTGTCCAAACTTTTGACTGGTACTGTAGGTTAACAATATGTCCACCTTATTTTAAATTAATGGGCCTACCATCCTGTTTTTTTTAAATTGAATTTAATTCCATATAGTAATTTGCGTAATAAGTACCTATTTTGCATAAAGTCGTATAAAAAGTTGATTCTAATATATGAAATTGGTGCAAACGTACTTTTGCACAAAGATTTGTTAATATGACCACCTTACCTTAACTTTTGGTCATAAATTACTGTAATTGTGTACTGACTCATTTGCATAACATCAGTTTAATTTCATACATTTTACTTGTATTTGAATCAACTCTGATTTATTGATTTAACCCTTATTTAACTTGGCAAGTTAAATTCTTATTTACAATGACGGCCTACACTGGCCAAATCCGACGACGCTGGGCCAATTGGGAGTCCTATAGGGCGGCGCACAATCACGGCCTGTTGTGATACTGCCTGGATTCGAACCATGGTGTCTGTGGTGACGCCTCAAGCAATGAGGTGCAGTGCCTTAGACCGCTGCGACACTCGCTACTGAAAATGACATTGCATTTGGCCACCCTACCTTGAGATATTGGGCAAAACCTGTTGAAATATAGACTACATACAGATGGAATTGAGGCCATTATTGATTTGGGATTAACAATGACCAGTCCACAACCTTTTTCGATCACTTGTAAATGAGATCTCAGCAATTGTAAATCCCTAACCTCATAGTGTTCCTGAGAAGCATGTCTATAAAATTGAGTACAAAGTATAATACCAAAAGCAGTTTCAGTTTTACCCTTAACACCCTAGTTACATGACTCACCTGAGACAATGACCCTATACTCGGAGCGTCTGGATGGCGGCCCGTATCTGCCTCTAGGAGCGCCACCAACCCCCCACCACCACCACCACCACCACCAAAGCCGCCTCTCCCCCCACCCCTTCCGCTCCGAGGGAATTCAACTCGCAGCCGATAACCGTCGTAGTCATAGCCGTCTCGTCCGTACACTGCATCGTCTGCGTCCCTGAAAAAGTGATAATAGAAAAGTATTGCTAAACAATCATCCACACAGCACTCTGCGGTGTGCCTCATTAGCATATTATGTTACCAGTAGTTAAACGACCCAACTTAACTCCACGATTTACGGCGATAAATCTTGGAGTTTGGTCGGCTAGCCACAAACAAAGACACCTTCACAACATGTAAATGCCGAAACGGAAGCAACTAGCTATCAGGCCAATTGATGTTACTGTACATTCCTAAAACGAAAATAGATAGTTACGGTAGAAACATGTGCAGAGAAGATTCACGTTGTCGCATGAGCAGATAACGTTAAAGCAGTGCACGAGTTGCTAACAAGCTAGCCTTTAACGTTAGCTACCTGGGATCTTCAAATTCGATGAAGGCAAAGGGAGGTCCCCCTCTCCGATTTTTCAAATCGATGTCTCGAATAGCTCCGTATTTGTAGAACACGTCCTCGACATCTTTAGTGCGAATATCAGGAGGTAGATTTCCGACATAAATTCGACAATCGTTATTTCCTGCGGGGCCTCGCACGACGCCTCCCGACATGTTAGCTAGCAAGCTAACGTTAGCTCGTTTATTTTAGCGGTAGGTTGAAATAAAAAGCGATTTCGCAAGACGGTATTCAAGTATATCACCGCCGATTAGAAATTAATTTGAGTATAATACACAAACACTGCTGAAAACACGAAATAAGGTATCACTCGCGCTTAAAGTTGTGTACTAGATAGCTACACTTCTCCCCGTTCAGAATCGCGCTTCTCCGCGAGGGCATTCATCAACACTAGAAATGTTCTCAGTAGAGAACTAGAAATGGCTACGTCCGCCAAATAAAATAGTCCATGGTAATACAATCTGTAAGAGATTGTCAGTATGCCTCCCTTATAGAATACATGTCAAATAAATTAACGCAGGTGTGTGATAATGGTATGATTACGCGAATAATTTCAGGTGAGCAGATTCTTAGATTATGATTGTTTGGACATTTTCATCTTGCAATTTTAAATCATCATTATTTATAATTTGGCCTAATGAGTAGTGTCCAGCAACCTATTATTATAGGTAGACGGCCTACACCAATAATAGTGACTTCACAAGTGAGTGTGCATCTAAAGTATACAGACACTACATTGATTATGAATTAGGACCTTGGAGCCTAATGTACTATATCAACAACCTCTCCCTCAACGTGATCAAGACAAAGGACATGATCTGGGACTACAGGAAAAGGAGGGCCAAGCATGCTCCCATTGTCATTGATGGGGGCTGTAGTGGAGCAGATTGAGAGCTTCAAGGTCCTTGGTGTCCACATCACCTATTATCATGGTCCAAACATACCAAGACAGTCGTGAAGAGGGCACGACAACGCCAAATTCCCCTAAGGAGACTGAAAAGTTTTGGCATGGGTCCTCTGATCCTCAAAAAGTTCTACAGCTGCACCATCGAGAGCATCTTGACTGGTTGCATCACCTCCTGGTATGGCAACTGCTTGCATTCCGACTGCAAGGGGCTACAGGCCAGTACATCACTTGGGCCAAAATTCCTGGCATCCAGGACATCTATACCTGTCAGTGGAAGGCCCTAAAAATTCCCAAAGACTCCAGCCACCCGAGCCATGCCACACGGCAAGCGGTACTGGAGTGCCAAGTCTAGGTCCAAAAAGCTTCTTTAACAGCTTCTACCCCCAAGCTATAAGACTGCTGAACAGCTAATCAAATGGCTACTCGGACTATTTGCTTTGACCCACCTCCCTTTTTTACACCGCTGCTATTCACTGTTTATTATCTATACATAGTCACTTTACCTACTGTACATGTACATATTACCTTAATTACATCGACAAACCTGTACCTCCACACATTGACTTGGTACCGGTAACCCCTGTGTATAGCCTCATTATTGCTATTTTATTGTTTCTCTTTTATTTTTTTACTTTAGTTTATTTAGTAACATTTTTCTTAACTCTTATTTTTCTTAAAATTGCATTATTGGTCAAGGTCTTGTAAGTAAGCATTTCACAGTAAGGGCTACACCGAAAACGTGGATGCTGATTAAGAGCCCCCAGCACTTCTCTAATTCAGAGGGCTTGGGTTAAATGCAGAAGACACATTTCAGTTGAACAACTGACTAGATATCCCCCTTCCCTTACCTGTTGTATTTGTCACACGTGACAAATACAACTTGATTTGATCATCAACTACAATCTTTGGGCCAGTAGATGGTGCCATGGAACAACGTATATGAAAGTAAATCAGACGACAAGCTACAAATAGCCTACAAGTTTATGTGTGAGGATAAATTAACTAAGAATATTTTCCAGATACACTACCGTTCAAAAGTTTGGGGTCATTTATAAATGTCCTTGTTTTTGAAAGAAAAGTAATTTTTTTGTCCATTAAAATAACATAACCTTTTTCAGAAATACAGTGTAGACATTGTTACTGTTGTAAATGACTATAAGATGGAATATCTACATGTAGGCGTACAGAGGCCCATTATCAGCAACCATCACTCCTGTGTTCCAATGACACGCTGTGTTAGCTAATCCAAGTTTATAATTTTAAAAGGCTAATTGATCATTAGAAAAACCTTTTGCAATTATGTTAGCACAGCTGAAAACTGTTGTACTGATTGAAGAAGCAAAAAAACTGCCCTTCTTTCAACTAGTTGAGTATCTGGAGCATCAGCATTTGTGGGTTCGATTACAGGCTCAAAATGGTCAGAAACAAAGCACTTTCTTTTGAAACTTGTCAGTCTATTCTTGTTCTGAGAAATTAAGGCTATTCCATGCGAGTTTTATTGCTTCTTTATTGCTTCTTCAATCAGTACAACAGTTTTCAGGTGTGCTAACATAATAGCAAAAGGGTTCTCTAATGATCAATTAGCCTTTTAAAATGACGTGGAACACAGGAGTGATGGTTGCTGATAATGGGCTTCTGTACGCTTACGTAGATATTCCATAAAAAGTCAGCCGTTTCCAGCTACAATAGTCATTTACAAGATTAACAATGTCTACACTGTATTTCTGAACAATTTTATGTTATTTTAATGGACAAAAAATGTGCTTTTCTTTAAAAAACAAGGCCATTTCTACGTGAACCCAAACTTTTGAATGGTAGTGTAGGTATTCTGTTAAAGTCAAGAACTGGATAACATTCTCAGAGTTGAACCCTATGGTAGAAAATAATCTAAAAATAGTGCAATGTGTAAGTAGGCCTACTCTTCGGTGCAGTTACAACAAATCAAAAAATGATGACTAGGCCTAATCTCTCCTGGACAGACTATGGAGCATGAGCATCTGACCAAATTACGGGATATTTTAATCATGGTGTAACCGAGATTAATTAATGAAAAATAAAACCAGAATTCTCAGATTGTTTCAACTGAACTTTAATTTATTGTCATTATGATTTACTTTTGCACGACAGTATTTGATACATCACTTGCATAGAGAGCAATACTTAGCTAAATCACAAAAATAACATTTTACACCTAACAGTATTTACTGTAAGTCCAGATGTCCATGAGTTCATCCAAAACGAGAAGTCTTTGGAACTCTGTGCCACTATGAAAGAACACCCCATTTCTACAAACTAGTGTCTTCACACAGCTATTTCGTTTAGACACACATCTCTAATACACAGCCTGAATGTGGAATGGCAGTATGGTTTCTTAAAAAAAAACTGTAGTTCTCCATTCTCATCACACACAATAGGCCTACACCGCACACCCTTTCTGACGCTTATCCGAGTATGCAGCAGTTTGGAAGGTGGCTTTACATGGCAAAAGATCATTCTGAATCTCATCGAAATATGTAATGAAACAACCAAACATCAATTAAGTTTCACTTTCCTACTACCACAAGAACATGTTGTCATCTCAAAGGTTACAATAATATTGTTGAAAGTGTCTAATCAAAGGCCATCCTTCAATGACTAATTTCATTAGACCCTTATATCTAGTGTGTCCACCAATGTGCAACATTTTTTGAATTACCAGTGTGTACATTCAAATAACTATACTATAACTCCTAGAATACAGATCGAAGATAGCATATGTCTACGATTGGCCAATTGGTATGGCAGTGACAGCGGACTATGCTATTGGTTGGCCAAAGCTGGAATCACTGGCTCATTAGTATGCATGATTGGCCACATAGATCTGGTCGGATTCACTGTCCCCGCCACCAGTGTACTTCCCCTGACAGGCCAGGCCATTCACCTGATAGTAAGAGAATAGGGGTGGGGGTATGAGGGGCAAACACACAAACACTGTTAGGAGCAAACTCACTTAATGTCAACTGAAAACATAGATCACTTCCTCAAATGACCGTTCCACATTTGAGAAATTGTGAAATGTTCTTAATAGCATTGTCCAGTTTTTATTAAAAACAATATTAAGAAGAAATATGTTCCTCAACAATGCTTTCGTGCTAAAAGACAAATGCCAGGTTGATTAAGAGTCTGAAAACAGAGTGATGTACATGCCTCTGCTCGCTTGATAAACTGCTCAGTTGCAGCACTCTCATTCTCTTTATGTCCCCGCCAGGTTTTGAGTGCGGACACCTGCAGGGCTCGGCCGTACGAGAAGGTGAGGGTCCAGGGCTTCACCAGGGAGCAGTTGTTGATGGCATTCAGGTGGACAGAGGCCTCCTCTTCACTCTGACCCCCAGAGAGGAACGTCACTCCTGCACACACAGAAAACAAATAGAGTGAACAGTCAATGGATTTCTATCAGCACCATAAGTGCTTTACAAACTGCCAATAAATTAACCTATGTTCAATATGCCAAATCACTGGTATAGTGACTGAATCTGACACTAGTACTGTATATTATCTCTTTCTGAACTTCTCTGAGAGGCCTATGACCCTACCCGTGACAGCAGGAGGGACGGTGCGGCGCAAGGCGGTAACTGTTGCCATGGCGACCTCCTCTGCGCTGTATTTTGTGGGGCAGCTGTGGCCAGGAGTGGCCATATTGGGCTTGAGCAGAGTGCCCTCCAGGTACACATGATGGTCAGACATGGCCTTGTACAATGCAGCTAGGACCTGCACAACATGGGGAACACATGGAACATGATAAACTGGCAATGTTAGAAATACATATTACACACTAACAGGTTACAAGTTGGGGTACGGTCCCACCTTCTCTGTGACATACTGACAACGCCTCAGATCATGATCTCCATCAGGCAAAATCTCTGGCTCCACAATAGGCACAATCCCATGCTGGGTGACAGAAAAGGGACATAATTAGCATCATGATTAGAAGGTGATGCTGATGTTACGTACTGTAATTATAATATTTTCTCATACCTGACATTGTGCCTTTACACTGCGTTTGCGGAGTTCTTACCTGCTGGCAAATGCTTGAATATCGAGCCAGAACATTTGCATTCTCTTCAATGCACAGTTTAGAGGGGGTGGCCTCACTGATCTTGAACACACAGCGCCACTTAGCAAAGTTTGCCCCATCCTTCTTATACTGAGCACAGCGTTCTGAGAGCCCATCCAGTCCTACAGGATGAGAAAGAGATGAATAAGGCTGTGAAGGATTGGGATTCACCAGTGACTGGCAGACTACATTTTGTAATTGTCAAATTCAGATAGTTTTGATGATCAGATTGAGTGGAACCCGAGGGGTCTCGGCCCTACCCTGAGTGGTAGATTCTCCATTGGTTCCTGCCAAGGGGACAACACCCTTGTCAACCTGAAGAAAAGGAGGTAGAGCAGATAATAAAATACAAATGAAAATGGTCAATCCTCCCCTTCACACTGATCTTCTCTTTGTCTTAAAGCCAGCTCATTTTCATCCAGATGGTGTTGATATTAATAGCAGCTATTCTATCCATAGCACTGCCATCCATCAGGGGTAGAACTCCTGATCAGAGTGTATCTGTACTACCCTTTGGTCTCCATAATGTTGAAACCTGCTCCCTTCCTGGGCCTGTCCATTGGAGCATATCAAGTAGCCTTATGCTCCATATTCTCATTAATTCCTTCCCTCACGAATGTTATATACAGTAGAAGTAGGGTCAAGACGTATTCTTGCCCAAGCTAGAGACCAGAGACATAAAACATACTTCAGATATCACCATTGGCCCTTTTGAACCCTGTGCTCATACATTACCTTGATGCCCACAGTGATGCCCCTGTCCTTGATCATCTTGACGAAGGGCGTGCCGTCGTCAGCGTGTTGGTACAGCGTTTCGTGGAAGAAGATGACTCCTCCGATGCAGCTGTTGATGCGGTCGTCAGCACTGAAGAGGATCTGGCGGTACTGCCGACGGTTCTCCTCAGTGTTCTCAACCCCTATCTGGTTAAGGCGCTTCGCCATGCTGCCTGTTTCCAGGAACATTAGAAAAAGCATGTTCACAGTCTGGTAAACCTACAATTATAAAAACAGAATATTCTATTGGACACCATCCTGTACCACTGCTTTGTAGAGGGTTCTGTCAAGCACCACTGGAAATGAAGATTTGTCTAATAATAATTTGTCTAATAATTTTCATTATGATGGTTTTCCAATGCATAGAGAAGATGCAGAGCTCCTTACTGACCCACAGACTCATCAGCAGCCAGGATGCCCTTCCCTGGAGTGACGATACGAAGGGCAATCTCCTGGAGCTCCCTCTTCTGACCACTGGAGAGGGCTGGGAACTGGTGCGTCATCCTGAGAGATGGTCGATCACACAACCTGCATAGGGATATCATTAGATATCAGATCTTGCACATCTTTGCTGGTCTAAATTGATCAACATTCACTCAGGGAACTATTTAGCTAGAGACATAGATCAACAGTAGGGGCATATCTCTCCCATCCAATGGAGTAAAGCACTTAAGTAAAAATACTTTAAAGTACTACTTAAGTAGTTTTGGGGAGTTTCTGTACTTTACTATTTATATGTTTGACAACTTTTACTTTACTACATTCCTAAATAAAATAATGTTATTTTTACTCCATACATTTTCCCTCACACCCAAAAGTACTTGTTACATTTTGAATGTTTAGCAGGACAGTGAAATGGTCTAATTACATGTACTTATCAAGAGAACACATGGTTATCCCTACTGCATCTGATCTGGCAGACTCACTAAACAAAAATGCATTGTTTGTAAATTATGTTGGAGTGTGACCCTGGCTATCCGTAAATGTTAAAAACAAGAAAAGGGTGCCGTCTGCTTTGCTTAATATGAGGAATTTGAAGTAATTATACTTTTACTTTTGATACTTAAGTATATTTTAGCAATTATATTTCGTTTTCATACTTAAGTATATTTAAAACCAAATACTTTTATACTTTTACTCAAGTAATATTTTACTGGGTGCCTTTCACTTTTGCTTGAGTCATTTTCTCTTCTATTCTTTACTTTTACTCGAGTATGAGAATTGGGTACTTTTTTCACCACTGCTCCCATCCTCTGAAATCCCAGTGATTTTGGCTGAGTGACTGTCCTTATTGGCACATTGTCAGCTGGGATTAGGGATGTGTGGACCTTTGTGCTGACTATGCAGCCCACCAAACAAATAGCCCAGGAGGCACAAGAAAGGTGAGGGAATTCTGTCAGTCCAAACCAGAGAGTTTTTCAGAAATATTACCCTGGTTCTGTGTAGCTGTAGTAGCAACATCAAATTGGCAAGTGAAAAAAAAACAACTTAGGAGGTAGTAAAATTCACATAGAGACGATACATTTCTACTGTATGAGTACTATTTATTGAGAGCAGAAGGCCCCTAATCACGCTTCCCACTTGCTGATGTAGCAGCGCTGACTACAGTGATCTGTGGGGTAGCACAATGCATTTGTTGATTCATGCATTCATACCACATCCCTTGATAGTGGGTATGGCAAATCATCATGTCAACACAGACCCTCAGCTTTCGCACTCCACTGTCTACAATAACCAAGGAAAATAAAACAATAGCCAGTAAAAAAAAGTAAATCTACCACTTATCATCATGTCACTCCAATCCAGTCTTTTAATTTGGTTCAGTAAATTGGAAGACAAATAACAATCCATTGTAATATCTTTAGTTTTCCAAATAAAACATAAAAAACATTACTTTAATAGCTTCATCCGCATCTCTGTGTGCCACTCATCCAAAAGTTGAACATTCATAGTAGCTCAATATCATATTCTCTATCCTGTTTCCTAAAGCTTGCTGAAATGAAAAGTGAATGTAAAAAAAACTGAAGAACCTTACCTGACAGGATGCTAATTCAGAATTCACTTTTTCACTGCAGAAGTGATAGCCACTGCGCTGTCTGACAGACTGCTGCTCCCTTGTATCCCACTCAGCTCTGTGACCTCCAAAACCAACACCTCTAGGGCGGGGCTTAATGACAGGGTGGGGCTGGTTGATGTATAATAAATAAATATGGATGAATACATTCAACAAGAGGAGGCTGTTTGGAGGAGCTATAGGAGAACAGGCCTATTGGAATGGCTGGAATGGCATCAATGGAACGGAGTCAAACAAGTTAATGTGATGTGTTTGATACCATTACATTGATTCCCATCCTCCTGTAGCTCATCCTACCAGCCTCTTCTGCATTCAACATACACTCTGCATTCAACATAAACTTATCCATCATTCCAAGTCTTTACAATAATAATGATACACTTGTTTTGCAGGTACAGTTGTCCCAATGGCAGTTCAATCAATAGTTCAGTGGATGAAACGAAGCTAATTAATCATTCCAAACAACAGTTTTGTGTTTCTCTACATTGTTTTCACATAGAAGTTAGATTTCAAGAAGCCCATTTGTGTACACCCAGGTTCATTGCAGTATGTTGGCCCAATAACGCTTTTTTTAAAGCTATAATAACTCTGAACCCTTCAGCGCAACCTCATTTAAGTGTTAAACCAATTTGCTCACTATTTTCCTCTAATTAGTTGAAGTCATAGACTTATATAATTAGGTTGAACTATGCCTTAGGCACATTTCTGAATCTCTTGGCAATTCAGACCTCCCCCTAAGACCCAGAAGAAAAGCTGAGTCTCAGAGCAATTCAAACACTCCTATGCATATCTGCATTATGCATTAGTAGTAAATAATGTGTATTAGTAGGTTCAGAAATAGTGTTTCCAGGTTTCCAGTGGATGGAAATGATGAAATATAGAACTGTGACATAGATAAGAGAGAAATGGGGTCAGAAAGATTTTTTTTATGTGAACAAGATATAACAACAATCAATGTTTGAGTAGTTTACAAAGGTCGATAATCAGGTCCATCACATGAAGATCAACAGTGATAGGCTACATTGTCTTTATGGTGGCATTTTCAGTTGTTACATTTCCACTTGAAGTGGTTGGATAAAATGCATATGTAAATTCTATAAAGAATGACATGCATTTGACAGTAAATACTTAATTCAATCATGCAGGCATTATATAAATTCTCTTCAAGTGTTTGAATTTGATCCTTTATTTGGGAAGTTGAATATCTCCCATTTTCTGTATAGAAATGAGAAAATACGTGTTCCCACTTTTCTAGGACATCTCACTTGTTCTAGTGTTATTTTATGGGGCTTCTCCATCCCTCCCTCCATAATTGTGTCAGTGTGCTAGAGGTGTCTACCAATGTAAAGATGTGGGTCACTGGACTAACACCACAGACATACTGTACCAGACCTGTTTAAGACAAGGGCCTGAAGGGGAATTCATTGTCAGACCACAGAGAGAGGAGCCCACTACACCTTCCTATTCAGGAGACATTTTAGGAAGATGACTGGGACTTGTGCTTAGATTATATTTAGCCGTCTCCATTGGGGCAGTAGCTATTTTTTTCTGTTCGAACCTAATTAAAACATTTAATGACGATGCTTTATCTGGTCTTCAATTTTGACATCCTATTAGGTTGCTCCCTTAAGGATTTCTCTGTGTTCTCAAGAGTTTTACCAAATAGGTCACCGTCACCCCAAGGTCTTGGAAAAAAGTTGGTGTTGTGTATCCAGGTGTAGTGCAATATAAATACTGTACAGTATGTCTTAACATAATATATTAAATATGCCATTTAGCAGATGCTTTTATCCTAAAGGATTTACAGTAGTGTATCATCCATACATTTTCATATGGGTGGCCTGGGCCCCAGCAGGAATCGAACCCATGACCGTGACGTTGCAAGCTCCATGAACCACACGAATTTCAGAGGAAAAACCATTTGAAATATCCAATGAATGATACTCTGTAAGATGTATACTTTTCTGTTTGGTAACAATAAACGGAAAGCCTCCTCTTGTATTGTACTGGCTCAAACATGTGTATGTTCTCTGCTGTCATGACTGATGATCAGGTGTCTGAAGTGACTCAGGCTGGAACAGCTAACATCATCTAACCTAAAAAACCTGTGGAACTAATCAACTCTTTTTTAACACTTCAAGTGGCTCCAAAGAAGAGGCTCTGCTTAAACGTACACATTTCCTTTGGTATTTCTCCTAGTATATCATGACAGGAGACAACTCCATCGTGAGTTTATAGGGGTTTTCATTATTCAGCTGTTACTGTGGTTGGGTAAAACACATCAAAAATTAGTGAAATCTAATGAGAAATGGGTATACAGCAAGACTTTGTGAACAGTCAAAGGCATTGTGATCAGTCACACAACAGTCAATCAAATAATTGATGGCCTAGGCAATCAAACATAAAATTACACAGAAGAAAATATTGTTAAAAAAATATATGTGAACGGATTTTCAGGAAAATAGAGATATTATTATATAAATTTAATGACAAAGGTAAAAGGTCAAACATGCAGGTGGTTGATCCACATTTTAAAATAGTGTGCTGTTACAGGCAGTGCCTTGAGAGGCTTTGAGTTTCAGTACTGTTAATCTCAATGGGAAATATGATTGTTATAAACCCTTTTTGGTAAATGGTGGTTTTCAGTGTATTAAAGCTCATCTATATTTATCACCCCATTAAATGGGTATGCAAAGAGGTATACAGAGGAAGAGAGGGAGCCAAATAGGTAAAGTAAATAAAGAAAACACAGTCGTGGTCAAAAGTTTTGAGAATGACACAAATATAGATTTTCACAGAGTCTTCTGCCTCAGTTCATATGATGGCAATTTGCATATACTCCAGAATGTTATGAAGAGTGATCAGATGAATTGTAATTAATTTCAAAGTCCCTCTTGCCATGCAAATGAACTGAATCCCCCCAAAACATTTCCACTGCAATTCTGCAGAAGGCTTCAGGGTGCCCAAGAAAGTCCAGCAAGCTTCAGGACCGTCTCCTAAAGTTGATTCAGCTGCGGGATCGGGGCACCACCAGTACAGAGCTTGCTCAGGAATGGCAACAGGCAGGTGTGAGTGCATCTGCACGCACAGTGAAGTGAAGACTTTTGGAGGATGGCCTGGGGTCAAGAACTTCTCTCCAGGAAAAACATCAGGGACAGACTGATATTCTGCAAAAGGTACAAGGATTGGACTGCTGAGGACTGGGGTAAAGTCATTTTCTCTGATGAATCCCCTTTCCGATTGTTTGGAGCATCCGGAAAAAAGCTTGTCCGGAGAAGACAAGGTGAGCGCTACCATCAGTCCTGTGCCATGCCAACAGTAAAGCTTCCTGAGACCATTCATGTGTGGGGTTGCTTCTCAGCCAAGGGAGTGGGCTCACTCACAATTTTGCCAAGAACACAGCCATGAATAAAGAATGGTACCAACACATTCTCCGAGAGCAATTTCTCTCAACCATCCAGGAACAGTTTGGTGACAAACAATGCCATATCCAGCATGATGGAGCATCTTGCCATAAGGCAAAAGTGATAACTAAGTGGCTCGGGGAACAAAACATCAATATTTTTGGTCCATGGCAAGGAAACTCCCCAGACCTTAATCTCATTGAGAACTTGTGGTCAATCCTCAAGTCAATCCTCAAGAGGCGGGTGGACAAACTCCAAGCATTGATTATGCAGGAATGGGCTGCCACCAGTCAGGATGTGGCCCAGAATTTAATTGACAGCATGCCTGGGTGGAGTGCAGAGGTCTTGAAAAAGAAGGGTCAACACTGCAAATATTGACTCTTTGCTTCATGCAATTGTCAAAAAAAGCCTTTGACACTTATGAAATGCTTTTAATTATACTTCAGTATTCCATAGTAACATTTGACAAAAATATCTAAAGACACTGAAGCAGTAAACTCTGTGGAAATTAATATTTGTGTCATTCTCAAAACTTTTGGCCACGACTGTACAGTGCATTCACAAAGTATTCAGACCCCTTGACTTTTTCTACATTTTGTTACATTACAACATTATTCTAAAATGTAATGAATACATTTTTCTTAATCTACACACAATACCCCATAACGACAAAGCAAAAACAGGTTTTTATAAATGTTTGCAAATGTATATAAAAAAAGTATTCAGACCTTTTGCTATGAGACTCGAAATTGAGCTCAGGTGTATCCTGTTTCCATTGATCATTCTTTAGATGTTTCTACAACTTGTTTGCAGTCCACCTGTGGTAAATTCAATTGATTGGACATGATTTGGAAAAGCACACACCTGTCGATATATGGTCCCATAGTTAACAGTGCATGTCACAGCAAAAACCAAGCCATGAGGTCAAATGAATTGTCCGTAGAGCTCTGAGACAGGATTGTGTCAAGGCACAGATCTGGGGTAGCGTGGCAAAAAATTCAAAAATTCAGCATTGAAGGTCCCCAAGAACACTGTGGCCTCCATTCATAAATGGAAGAAGTTTGGAACCACCAAGACTCTTCCGAGAGCTGGCTTCCTGGACAAACTGAGCAATTGCGGGAAAAGGGCCTTGGTCAGGGAGGAGACCAAGAACCCGAACACTCCAACAGAGCTCCAGAGTTCCTCTGTGGAGATGGGAGAACATTCCAGAAGAACAACCATCTCTGCAGCAGTCAACCAATTAGGCGTTGATGGTAGAGTGGGCAGACGGAAGCCACTCCTCTGTAAAAGTTTGCCAAAAGACACCTAAAGCACTCAAACCATGAGAAGCAAGATTCTCTGGTCTGATGAAACCAAGATTGAACTTTTTGACCTGAATGCCAAGCGTCCCATCTGGAGGAAACCTGGCACCATCCCTACAGTGAAGCATGGTGGTGGCAGCATCATACTGTGGGGATGTTTATCAGCGGCAGGGACTGGGAGACTAGTCAGGAGGGAAAGATGAACTGAGCAAAGTACAGAGATACACAGGACCTCAGACTGGGGCGAAGGTTCACCTTTCAACAGGACAACAACCCTAAGCACACAGCCAAGACAATGCAAGAGCAGCGTCGGGATAAGTCTCTGAATATCCATGAGTGGCCCAGCCAGAGCCCGAGCCAGATCGAACATCTCTGGAGAGACCTGAAAATAGCTGTACAGCGACGCTCCCCATCCAACCTGACAACGCTTGAGAGAATCTGCAGAAAATAATGGGAGAAACTCCCTGAATACAGGTGCGCCAAGCTTGTAGCGTCAAACCCAAGAAGACTTGAGGCTGTAATCACTGCCAAAGGTGCTTCAACTAAGTACTGAGTAAAGGGTCTGAATATTTATGTAAATGTGATATTTCAGTTTTTATATTTTTATACATTTGCTAAATTTTCTAAGCCTGTTTTTGCTTTGTCTATATGGGGTATTGTGTGTAGATTAAGAGGGAAGAAAACAATTTAATACATTTTAGAACAAGGCTGTAACGTAACAAAATATGGAAAAAGTGAAGGGGTCTGAATACTTTCCAAACGCGCTGTACAGTAGCTTTTTCACAACCAAGTATACATGCGGTACAAAGTATATATCAAATGTTTCCATTAATTTGCAGGCAGTATTGAGGCAAAGTAGAACAGGCATATCTCATTCACTACAACCCTGAGCTGTAGCCAGAGCCTGGCTCAGGTCAATGTTGGCCAAGGTAGGTGACAGGTCAGTGGGGCTGGTAGGGGAGTGGAGGATGTCACAGTCAAAGTTCTGGAAGTAGTCCATAGACAGGCCCCGCATTGCTTTGACTGGACGATCAGGATGGTTCTTCAGTTCAAGAATTAATTCAACAGGTCTCTTCTGTAGTAGCTGAGAGTCAAAGGAAGTGCCATGGAAAAACACCTGCCTTTTGAAGCGCTCCAGGTTATGCAGGCGATGGGCTGGGTTCTTGCATAGGAGCTGGAGTCACAAACAGGATGGAGAAAGAAAGAAAAGCACTGAGAATTTGTTGTGATGGTATTTTGTTGATACTCCGAGACAATCCTACTACAGATGACTTCTGACCTCTGTGAGCAGAAGGGCTAGCGCAGGCCTGAAGGTCTTGGGTATGGAGTATGGGCAGTCTCTGACCTTTCTCAGCATGTTGCAGTGGTCTGGCTCTGGAGGTACAGGGAACTATGTAGATGACAGAATTAGCACCAACAACATCTCTAGACTGGCATTTAGATTTGCATGACAGGACAGCTTAAAATAAGAAGAAAAACAACCTTTCTGACAGCTATTACATAATCACATATTAATTTAATTAAGATGAACTGTGGTGGTGACCACACCTTTCCAGTCACCATTGAGAACAACAGAATGCCGAGAGACCACCAATCAGCAGCATGGCTGTAGGGACCCCCACTCAGGACTTCAGGAGCTGTTTGGACAGAGGACCATCCCAGTGAGATTATAATAGGTGCTTCATGTGTAGTGACCATTAACTTTGCCTGATCCCAAGAATCTCACCCATGTATTGGATTGTCCCACAAATTGTAAATGCTCTTGCGCCCCGCTCAAGACGGCGAGAAAGTCCAAAGTCAGCTAAACGCAGATGACCTGCATCAAACAGATACAGCAGTATTTTACATACAGTACTTTACAAATCCAATTCCCGTTATTCTACCTGACTAATATGAAGCTTAAACTACTTTCACCATAGAAATTATATCTTCGAGAATATTCCCAACAACAACAACACTGGTGTCCACTGTATTATAAGGCCCTCTAGTGTTGTCTTATATTTTTTGCAGTAGAAAGTAAACTAAACCATACGTCAAATGTATGCATGTGTAAAGAACGTCACGATGTTTGCTTAGCGAGTACAACTTCCTCCCGATTCGGCCTGGTTGCGAACTCGGGATCTCTGCCTCACAAAATACACGTGACCGTCCACCTTCAAGTGGCTTAGCTGATAGCGCCACCTCAACAGCTAGCTAATGAGACGGGGCAAGCAGGACACTTAAGGCTGAGGAGTACGTTTCACACATCCCCATGTGCTACACATGCATGACTGTTCTGTAAACTGCTTTGGATAAGTGTCTACTAAATGGTTTATATATGAATATATTATTTAAGCCAGCATTACCTTGGTCAGACAGAAGGACATTCTCCATCTAAAAAATACAAAATAATCAGATGATTATAAACTTTCCAGTGAAGTTGTAAATATGAGTCATTTAGTTGTAAGATTTATGTACAAAGAATAATGTTCATGATCAAAACAAACGTTCACACCTTCACATCCCTATGCATGATCCCAAAGTCGTGAAGGAAACCTACCGATCAGACACACCCATTATAATGAGTAAAGGTGAAACTTAAACAATGATCTCATACACATTTTTGGAGAATATACAAGTGTACACACACTTGAGGGACACTCACCCAAAGCACAGCCTAGCTCTGCAGCGAACACCCGAGCCTCATCATCCCCAAACTGGCCCTTCAGTATCCAGTAGGTGTACAGGTCTCCAGTACTGCAGTACTCACACACTGTAGGAAGACAGACACAGTCACACACAATGATCCATCTTAGTACATAACAAGGCTATGTACAGTACACTGATCCACGGCTGGGAGTAGATGACCCCTGCTGAAACACAAGCACTTGAAAAGGAAGGAGCAGTGGAAGAGAGAAGCAATAGGAGAACATTAATTTGTCAGAAGTCACAGAGTTGCAAGTTTTTTAAGGCTGGGGGAAGCATAGGAAGGGAAAGGGCTGATGTTGGGGAAGGAGCTAAGTGTCAGTGAGAGACACAAATGAACTCAAACATGCCTTTATCCACTAATAAAGGTGCGATTAAAAAATCTAAAGGAAGGGAAATTCGGTTCAGAGGCCACAGGACTGCATGATACACACTAAAATCTCAGTAGATGGCAGTATAATTCTTCAGACGAGTCATGGGGCTCAGACTGAGGAGACAACAGTAAATAGCAGAAAGGCCAGATAATGCCATAGTTAACACTCCTGCTAGGGAGAGTGAGACAACCCATTGGGCACACACTGGTTGAATCAACGTTGAACTGACGTGCCCAGTGGGAAGCTATGTGAGACACAGGGAGGTTAAAGAGAGGAGCGGATAAATAGGGATCTAGCTATATCACATTAGTCACTCACTAATGAAGAGGTGGCGCTGGGTCTGCCAGCAGTCCTGCAGATTGTGGAGGAATGGGTGGCTGAGCTGCCGCTGCAACGCAACAGGCAACACACACAGCAACAGTGTGGATGTCAGCAAAGACACTCAGTAGAACTAAATGTGATTTAGGAGGGATCTGAATGTAACCAGGTATTTTCAACGATGGCAAATGTTTTTATTTTATTTTTGTTCAGCAAAAGCTCCATGGGACCATGTTTGTTGTTGTATAGAAGCTCATAGGGATAATTGTCATAGTCATTGTTAGAGCTCAGTGAGTCATAGTTTAGGGATAACATGCTGGAAACAAAGTCAGGAGCTAAGCTAGGATAGCAGCCTTACAGGTCATCCTGCTGTGTGACCTACCTGAATGATGACCTCCTCCTTTGACTGTTCCAGGACCCCATGCTTCAGTATCTCAGACTTGGGTAAAACCTGTAGAGCAACACAATACAATAAAATGAAATGCAGGGTAGGAATAGAATACACTAGATGTGTGTAGATGTCACATGAAATATAGTGCTGGTAAAATGTGATGTGACAGGAGGCTGAGGAGACTCACCTTAACGGCATAAGTCTTCTCCTTCGACCTATCCTTTACTTTCAAGATAGGACCAAAGGAGCCTTTGGCTATGAAGCCCAGGATCTGAATGTCATGGAGAGAGTGAGATTCAAATGTTGCAATATTATTCAATATCATTCAAGGTAGGTTTCACACCAGATAGACCATAATATCATTTATCCCCCCCCCCCCCCCATATAGAATAACCAAGAAGTAATAAGTTACTGATTTATCGGTTGTTTGCCTATCAATGAATGATTTCATTACATCTGCTGAGAAGACAACGTTTTCATCAAAGATAGAAATCATGTGTGGTCCAGGTGTTCAATCCAAATGAAGTTAAGGAGGACTACCTGGAAATCGTCTTGCCCAGTAAATGTACGGTGTGGGAACTCAGGCAGAAAGACAGAGATGAAGCCAGGGAGAGTCGACTCCATGCCAGGCTTCTGAGGGCTGTGTCCTGGGGGGAGGAGGTCCTCAGGGATCGGGGCTCCGCTGCCGAGCACCATGCCCTGTGTGGCCAGAACAGCTGGGCCAAGGTGGCGAAGTCCACCAGTAAAGGATATTCCAATATTGGAGAGAAGGCCATGCCAGCCTTGATTGCGTCGTCTCTCCTGGCTTGGCACCCGTTTCTACATTGAGGACAGCGGCTTTCTAATTAGTGATGGTTCTAATTACAAGTTGTGCTTTGAGTAGCAAGTAACTATAGCTAAATGTCAAACATCTGTTGATGTTACTTACTGGCATATGCCACACTCGAATCATG
Organism: Oncorhynchus masou masou; assembly: GCF_036934945.1. Taxonomy (NCBI): domain Eukaryota; kingdom Metazoa; phylum Chordata; class Actinopteri; order Salmoniformes; family Salmonidae; genus Oncorhynchus; species Oncorhynchus masou. Next base: position 63,585,323 of record NC_088220.1, read on the forward strand.
CAGGACTAAATCAGCATTGGATAGAGATTTCACATGAACATGTGCCAACATAAACGATTGTTGAAGACATTCATTAAAAACATCTTAAAGATCAGCCCCTTTTTAATTTTTTTTTGCCTAAAACGACATACCTAAATCTAACTGCGTGTAGCTCAGGACCTGAAGCAAGGATATGCATGTTCTTGATACCATTTGAAAGGAAACACTTTGAAGTTTGTGGAAATGTGAATTTATGTGAATTTATGTAGGCGTATAACACATTAGATCGGGTAAAAGAAAATACAATGAAAAAAACATGTTTTTTTGTACCATCATTTTTGAAATGCAAGAGAAAGGACATGTCTTATTCCAGTGCAGTCGCCACTAGATGGCAGCAGCGTATGTGAAAAGTTTTAGACTGATCCAATGAACAATTGCATATCGGTTCAAAATGTATCTCGACTGCCCAAATGTGCCTAATTGGTTTATTAATACATTTTCAAGTTCATAATTGTGCACTCAAACAATTGCATGGTATTCTTTCCATGTAATAGCTACTGTAAATTGGACATTGCAGCTAGACTAACAACAATGTAAGCTTTCTGCCCCTATCAGATATGTCTATGTCCTGGGAAATGTTCGTTACCGACAACCTCATGCCACATTAGCTTAACCGTCCCGAACAAGAGAATTTCCCAGCAGCCACAGTGAGCCACTCCCCCGTCCCTTTTAATATAACTCCCCAATGACCCTTGGTGCTCATCACCGGTTTATATTCGCTGAACTCACGTGTTTCTAAACGCCAATATTGTCGCGAGCTAGCGGCTAGCCTACTATACAAAAGGTATAAATGTATCACTTATGTGGAACAGACCGAAGATTTGTAGGCTAAAGCAGTCTGAATAAACATGTGATCAAACCTGATAACGTCATAGACTACGTCTGAAGATCTCTTACCTTGTGTTTACTTGAGTTGTTGCCCATCACATTGCTTGGTAAACCTCGATCAAACCCACATCATTATTTTCCCAATTGGTTAGTTTTAACACGGTCTTACAATGCCTTGTAAAACATGGAGCGCACATTCCTGACCCGCCATGACTGAACAGCGCGCAGGGTGGGTCTGATCATCTCGAGAGACGAATGATAACCTCACATTCGATGGTATTCTACAGAAGGCGAAATTCCGCTCCAGTTCACCCTGTCAGATGAATGATCAAATCAGCCACTCACATTCCACTGGGATAACGGCTAAAATCAAAACGCCACATTTCTGTTAACCAATCATACATCTAATTACGAAATAAATTATAAATTAACGGTGTAGTGACCTTCTGAGAACATACATGATACATTCAGCTATAAGAGACATTAGAACAACTATTTTATTGACAAACATTTATAGTTACATATATGGTGCTCATTTCATTGAGGTATAATCAAAAACTTTTTTTAAATATTTTGACAGAAATATTTGACATCTTGCACTTTAAGGAAGCTGTAACTGAATAACAAACTCAGTAGGTGTAGGTACAGTTGTGATTGAAAAGAAATAACCATGGTTACAAAAATATCTGAAAATACTTTGCTTAAAAAGTGCTGTAGTGTTAAAATTTCAAAACATTATCAAGACAAGCTGCAACAAAATTATTTTTGCAGAGACTATCAAAGCTGACAGAATAACTGCCATAAAATAGAAAACAAGAACATATTTTCGCACAGATATGTTTAGGAACTGCAGTATAAAACGTAAGTCTGCTGTGGCATATATGTTGTTGGAGAAGTCTCATGCAGGGTACCAAATTATATATTTGTGATCTTTTACAGGGATGCACTTCCCAGTCAGTTTGACAGTATCATACAGACTTGAGTAAAATTCCAACAATATAATAAAAGTACAAGGCTAGAATATATATCCCCTGTACTAGTGAATCAGGCATTTCTAACTGTTGCAACAGACAGCATTTCTATGGTTGTCAAGGTGCTTTCATTTGAGATTAAAATGTTTTACAATCTACCTGATTTACATTTGCTTGAGGATACAGTATTCCTGAACCAGCAGGAAACAATGCTCTCAACAAATAACATTAGCTGCATCTTAAATGGCATCCTATCCAATATAAAGTGCACTACTTCGGCATCCTATCCTCTAAAGTAGTGAACTATATAGGGAAGAGGGTGCAATTTGAGACAGTCAACATATAAACTATGAAATGTTCTAATTGATTTACAGGGGAAATGAGCAGAGGGTGAAACTAAAATAAAATACCCATCACCCCAGTCATGCTATTAATGCAACAAGTATAGGCTGCTGATTCTGAAAGTTCAGGACCATATGTGATGCATTGAATGAAAATGAAATGTTTAATGTATGGCACAAAAAAACAAAAACAAGAAAACAAAGATACATTTGGTCAATAAGACCCTGGCATGTTTTTAGCAGAGAAGTGGGCCCCGTATCCATAACACCTCTTAGAAAAAGAGTGCTGATCTAGGATCAGTTGTTACTTTTAGATCATAACAAATACAATTATATGGACAGGAGGGGATTTGATCCTAGATTAGCACCCCTACTCAGACACATTGAATATGGGCCCTGGTCATACATGAAAATACATGCTTTATTGGACAGCAGTTGAGAGATAATTATTACATACTTTCTATATAGTTTTGTATGTTCAAATATGGAGTGGAGTAGTTTATCCTAAAATAATAATTTCAGCCATCGTGGGCCATATTTAATTGGCTGGCGTGCCGGACTTGGCTCGCAGGCGGTAGTTTGTCCCCCTCCAGGTAAGAAAGAACAGGGTGTGTTTTATTATCAGTCTGTTCCCCATAATGACCTGCTACCTCTATCTTCACACCAGAGCATACAGTATTCAACCAGGTCAAGTGTCATCAGATAATACGCTAGTAAAGACATTGACCTCTCCATGATTCCCTGGGCGTGTGCAACTGTAGCTACCATAGACAGCATCCCAAATGGCACCCTATTCTCTATACAGTACACTACACTACTTCTGACCAGGAACCATAGGGCCCTGTTTGAATGTAGTTCACTATGTGAGGTATAGGGTGCCATTTGGGACACTTACATAGACTAGAGCGCAGTGGTCCAGTACAGTACTGGTTCAGTGTGAGTGTATGTGGGCCTATGGGTCACTTGCGTCGGCTGAAGATGCTCTTCTTGCTGGAACTCTTGTCTGAGCTGCTGAGACCGATGAGGAGTCGGGCCTTCTCATCCTCCTCCTGCTGCTGCTGCATGCTACTGTCTGACTTCCCCTCAAACGCCTTGCTCCGAGAGTCAGAGCCCGACGCCGGCTTCAGACGCAGCTTCTCCTTTATCATCTACACACAGAGGGAGGGGAGGACACATGTCATAGGTCACTTCAGAAAATATGAAATAACATATGGTTCAAGAACTCCTTTATCATCTATGGATGTGAAAAGGAAAAAGTGACAAATATATAGGACATATGACTGAAGTAACCTATACATAGTCTATATTGTGAGAGCTTTAGGCAGGGATTGGCATTTTTGCAGCTTGAAACATCATAAAGTGCCATTTTTGCCATCAAACTGCTACTGTAGGACATGACCGTGTTGGTAATGAGAGAGGCCAAGGTTCTATGCAGTATGGAGTAGGATGAAGTTGCCCCTATATGCTGACCCTGGGTTAGTTTGGTATTTCCCCAAATAATGGTCAAGGGGAAGGGGAGGCTGATCCTTGATCTGTATCTAGGCGAACTTCACCCCACAATGGTTGGGTTAGTAATAAGCGGGACAGGGTTCAGTGCAGTACCTGTGCTACCAGTGCTTTCCTGCTGTCCCTCTTAACAGCCATGGCAAAGTCCAGCCAGGTCCACGTGTTGTTGTGGTACTCCAGACAAGGTAGAACCAGGTTCAGATCCTTCCAGTCAACACTGCTTTTCTCTCCCTATGTGGACACACAAGCACAAAATACATAATGAAACTGCATTGTCTAGGAGTTATAAAGTACAACAGTTGTTCATATAATTCTACAATAATCATATCTTCATTACATGTCTGTGTTTATTTATCTCCCATTTAATGATATTACATATTCATACACGAATATTACATTTTCAATATTAAACATTCAGATTCATTAAACATTTACTCAAATCAGCTATGGGATTATGTAATCTGGAAGACAATGCTGTCATTGGAAAATAACGATTATTTTGCAAATCCCTGAAGACATGAAATTGAAAAATCGGAGGATTAAAAACGTCATCCAAGTCACAAAAAGCCAACAGTGTGAGAAGGTTAACATATACAAACAGATAAAACACATGACAACACACGAGATGTTGAGGTATTTTTTCCAGTCTGAGAACAAAACATGTGACCTGGTATGGGGTCAACACAGAATCATGACGACATCTCTCTAATAATGGCTGAGTGAGATTTGTTATTTTACCTTTATTTAACTAGGCAAGTCAGTTCAGAACAAATTATTTTTTTCAATGACGGCCTAGGAACAGTGGGTTAACTGCCTGTTCAGGGGCAGAACGGGAATTTGTCAGCTCAGGGATTTGAACTTGCAACCTTTCGGTTACTAGTCCAACACTTTAACCACGAGGCTACCCTGCCGCAACATCTCTCTTCGAGGGGAATGTTTATTTATGAACTCACTGACATGTATATAGAATCAATAACTGGCTTGAATCAAAGCATTGAGTACCGTTCTCCTTTCGCTAGTTGCAAAATCCAGACAACTTCTGGTACATATCCAGATTTTCCAGAAATGTTGCTACCCTTAACTTCAGCACATGGTGATACCTACCTTATAGCTGACACACAGGGGAACCTGGGGGATCTTGATGTAGATGAAGGAGTTATTCATGGCTGCTCTCTCCTTCATCTTGTCGATGTCATCTACAGGATGCTAGGTAGGGAAATAAGACATACTTCAGTTTCAATACAGTATGGAAGACCAAAGGCTGCATCTGAAATGGCACCCTAAATACTCATCATAGTTCACTACTTTTAAACAAGGCCCATAGAGCGCTGGTCAAAATAAGTATATAACAAGAAAGCTGGGAAGTGCTTGTGAAAACAACGAGCCAATTACCCCAGCAGATGTAGCTGGGTGGCAACAAAGTACGGCTGTATGAACATTGGGGATACATCAACACAAAAGACACATATTTTCTAATTTCTCATAAAAAAAAATAAAAAAATAATAAAAAAATACCTCAACAGCCTTTCGGAAGGACCTCCTGACCCCAGATGTACGGTTCAAGCCCTGGGTGACCCCTTTGCTGGGGCCCATGACCCCCATGGTGTCTTCCGAGAGCTGCCGAGGCTTGATGACAGGCATGCCTGAGATACAATTTACATTAGTCATTTAGCGGACACTCTTATCCAGAGCGATTTACAAGTCACTGCAAGTGTAGTAGGAACAACAACCACATAACATAGTAATTGTAGTTATACACCCTTCTTTGAAATAGCCGCAATCAGTAGAACCAGTGCCAGGAAGAAAAACAAATGTGGATGTGAGTGCAAGAAAGACAGCAGCAGCACCACCACCTCTGAATGACTCCACCACCCCATCAGAGTCCACACCCTATACTCCTGTAACTCTGCAAAATGTCCAATAGGGCACCCTATCCCCTTTATAGTGCACTACTTTTGACCAGGGTCATAGTGCACTATGTAGGGAATAGGTTGCCATGTGGGATGCACAGTCTCACACAGCCCTCAAGGTCACAGTAGACCCAGGCTATTAATAGCCACCAAGGGTTACACAGCAACTACCAATCCAATACCATGTGTGGTATTGAAGAGTTGGCAACAATAATGGAAACTAATATTGATTGGTTGGGTGGAGAGAGGTGTGGATTTCAGGCTGGTCAACATGTAGAGGATGGATGAAGCCTTGAGGGCAAGTGAACGTATATAGTACAGCATGACTGTTGCACGTCAATAACTGGTAAGTATGTAAGCCTTATCCAAGTCAGAATGGCCCATAGGGCAGGCACCTATCTTCTGCTTCTGTAGCTTGATGTACTCCCCCAGGGCAGGATGCTAACAGGTAGAGGCAATACACACCAGTAGTGACCATTCGGGACTTGTCCTCCTCATCAGCAACTTCCTCCTCCTCCACATTCCTTCCTGGGAAGAAGAATCCCATCATCCTTTTGAAGAACTGGTACATGAGCTGGATGGTGAGAGGAACCACGTTCACCTGGTGACACAAACACATTACAACAGAGAAACACTATCTACCTGTATGCTCCCAATGCTTTCATAATTAAAAATGTTATGAACACATTAAGACATCTCTAATGTTATGATCACATATGTTATGAGATCTTCAATGTTATGATCAAACAGGTTAACACATCTCTAGTGTTATGATCACATGCTTCCTCCTCACCTCAAAGTGCTCCTTGACTGAGATGCCTCCCACTGGGGGGCGGACCTTACTGAAGATGCGCAGGGCAAACTGACGGCCAGACTGACACGGGCTCTGAGGACGCAACACCACCTAGGAGACAGGTTTCATTAAGTTAAAAGTCACAACACAGAGGCTGCATCCCAAATGGCCTCAAAAGTAGTGCACTATATAGGGAATACGGTGTCAATCAGGACGCAGACAAAATAACCACTGGAATAATGCCATGCTCCTAACTGCTGATTCATGAAGCAACCCAAAAATATATTTCATGTCATTTAGGAAACCAATTTAATTCAGAATACAGCATATTCTGTAAAGACAATAAAATGAATCTGAAATGTCTCCATACAGCATGAATGGTGAGCAGGAGGATAAATGAATCATTTCATGGATTTTTCCTCCCATATGAACAGGAAAACATTTGGAAAACAAACCTGACTTACACAGCTACGTAAGACATGGTACCGTAAAACATTCAGATGACGGTGCAAATGCAGTGAGGAGCACGCAATAAGAGGAAGGACTGGAGATGGGCATTGGAATGACCCAGTCCCATGGTGGACATGCAATGTTGAATAACAAAGGATACGTCCCAAATGGTACCCTATTCCATGAATAATGGACTACTATTAACCAAGGCCCATAGGCCTCTGGTCAAAAATAGTGGACTATGTAGGGAATAGGGTGCCATTTGGGACATATACATTATATTCTGAGAGGGATTTCCGTGATGCTGACTGGATAAGCATGATGGTGTCAACAACAGTGACATGAACACCCAGTTACTGTACCAGCACCATACATACCCTCACATGCTGCACATAGGAAACCAAGTAGAGAGTTATCAACACAAGCAAACACTGCTTTAGGAGGGCTTTGTGAGCACATTTTGGGTGCAATAGGACCTGGAATCATTGGATCAGTAACAGCAGGAGATGGAAACTTCTTGTTTCTGACAAAAGACTGAAAAACTCAACAAAAAGGCTTGTACTATAAGAGATCCCTTTCAGATGCAATATTTGTAAGCTTCACAGGTTCATAGCGCCACCGGTTGTAAAAATGAGCTGTTGACTGCCCTTACCAAAGAAAAGGTCAGAGATAAGCATAATTTCCTGACCTTGTATGCAGCGTTGGGGAGCAGGTTGTTCATGGTGAACCAGCCCAGTTCCAGGAGATGCTCTGCTGTGTCATCGGACTTGTTCAGCTGTGGAAGGAGACAGTTTTAACAGATGTTTAGCATCAACATCAGGGCCCGCATTCATAAAGTGTCTCAGAGTACTAATCTAGGATCAGGTATCCCTTGTCCATATTTTATTATCTAAAAGACTAAACGGATCCTATTTCAGCACTCCTAATATGAGACTTTTTGTGAATATGAGCCCAGCTCTCTAGCCAAAGCACAGTATCAAAAGAGTTATGGTCATCTCCTTGTTAGGACAGAGCAGCGGTGTCCTCCCTGCCCCCTGCTCACCTTGCTGTACATGAACCTCTGCAGCTCCAGCTCAGCGATGCCCAGCTGTCCATCCTCCTCAGTGAGACACCAACGGGCCTGGGCAAAGCAGATCTCTGTCCTGCGAACCACACTCACGTCCTCCGGCGGCTTACGCAGCTCCAGCTTATTGGTCCTCTGCAGCTGGAAGTCTTTAAAACATCTGGGAGCAGAGAGTGACATGCAGGGAAGAACACAGGAGAGGATGAGTCAGTATTCTCAGGAAGTATCTCAGAACTTCCCATGGCTGGCCGAGTAGTTTTCCTAGGCATTGAAAAGATGGTGTGGTGAAAGTGTTCGGTAGTTTGACTTGGCATTGAATGGTGTGTCTGTGGCGGTGTTGGGCTGACCTGATGAGGATGTTGAGCTCCTCACTCTTCATCTGCATGTCAGTCTTCTCCTGATTGAGCTGGTTCTGAAGCCTCACGTTGATCTCTGACAGCTCATCTCCTCTCAGATCCTCAGGCTGGGCCTGGAGGGGTCACACCACACAGGTGAAATATACTCAAGTAGATATTTCAGTGCTTTGGGGTTCGTAACTCAGGGATGTGTTTTAATCCCTCTCAAGATTATAATTGGATGAAGTAAACTAGGAATTACCTTCACCTTGGGTTTTCACCTCACAAGTAACAGTGCTGAAATCAGCCATTGCCTCGCCACACAGGGCCTATGAGAAGAGTGTGAGTCAGTCCGTCCAATGGCTCACCCTGATATTGGAGTAGATCTGTTTCTCCAGGCGTCTGATCTGGGCCACGTGCTGCCTTACGGCCTCCTGCAGGTGTAGAATGCTGCTGCGCTGCTCCTCTGGGTTACTGGAGATCTCCAGCTGGAAACGCACACGCTGCTTCTTCTCACTGTGCTCCTGAGGACAGAGCCCACACACAACATGGTCAGAGGGTAGGACACGAGGCATCCCAAATGGCGCTATTCTCTCTTTTGCCTATTTAGAACCCTGGTCAAAAGTAATGCACTACATAGGGAATATCATGCCATTTGGGACGCATAAGGGACTAGTACAGTGCAGACACCTCAGCTATCATACAGTAGGGGTGAATCCGAACTTCCACTCAAGTACAATTTTCACTTAGTCTCCCACTGAACTCAGTACATGACTAAGTGAAAATTCGACTTAAGTAGAAGTTAGTAATTGCCCCGTATACAGTTGCATATGCTATAGGACAAAACATTGCCTAGTCAGATGTTGAGGCATCTCGTTACCTTGCGTTTGGGCTCAACGTGCAGCAGTAGGTTGTTAACGATGTCCAGGATCATAGCATACTGCACAGGGTTGGTGGAGATCTCCAGGTCATGATGAATGAGGGTGAAGGTGTCCACAGCCCCTGATAGTGAAGTGGGGGGAAAGACACCAAGTCGAAAGGCTCAAGCCTTTACACTGAATAACACTACAGCAACATTGTCAGCATGTTCTGACACTGTATTTGAGGATGTCGGCTGCCTCACAGAATTAAATGGAACATAATGGACTTTGGCATCCAAAAAACAGGATTCAATTCAGGAAAAAGTTCATGCTAGAAACTGCTAAAAAAAATAATTGTGAAATATTGTATCAAATGTTGTATAAAATAGTGCATATATGAGCTCTATGGGGTGCTTTACCAGCTTGCTTTTTCAGCAGGTCTTCCTTCTCGTTGCGGCGTATCTCTGGAGGTTTGATCTGCGTGGCCAGCTCAGGGTCGATGTCGTGGCTGTAGCCGATGTAGTACATGCGACAGCTGCAACGAGAGATGATACGCTGGACCTGCTGAGTGTCATTCACCTGGGCCGGCTGGTTCCAGTCTGGATTCAAAGAGAACAGAGAGGAAGTGTTACATTTACCTTGACACATAAGTTAAAGGGTGAATATACCATTTAAAAAAGTCACAAAAGTGCCACGATGTTAACTACAGAACATAAACACTTTCAGTTTACAGATAGTGCATTCGGAAAGTATTTAAACCCCATGACTTTTTCCACATTTTGTTATGTTACAGCCTTGTTCTAAAATGGATTAAATCGATTTTTTCCCTCATCAATCTACACACAATACCAAAGCAAAAACAAGTTTTTAGAAATGTTAGCAACTTTATAAAAAAATAAAAATATCACATTTACATAAGTCTTCAGACCCTTTACTCAGTACTTTGTTGAAGAACCTTTGGCAGTGATTATAGCCTCAAGTCTTCTTAGGTATGACGCTACAAGCTTGGCACATCTGTATATGGGGAGTTTCTCCCATTCTTCTCAACCTCTGTCAAGTTGCATGGGGAGTGTTGCTGCACAGCTATTTTCAGGTCTCTCCAGAGATGTTCCTGTCGCTGAAAAACATCACCCACAGCATGATGCTGCCACCCCCATGCTTCACCATAGGGATGGTGCCAGGTTTCTTCCAGACGTGATGCTTGGCATTCAGGCCAATGAGTTCAATCTTGGTTTTATTAGACCAGAATCGTGTTTCTCATGGTTTGAGAGTCCTTTAAGTACCCTTTGGCAAACTCCAAGTGGGCTACCATGTGCCTTTTACTGAGGAATGGCTTCTGTCAGGCCAGTCTACCATAAAGGCCTAATTAGTGTACTGCAGAGATAGCTGTTCTTCTGGAAGTTTCTCCCATCTCCACAGAGGAACTCTGGAGCTCTGTCAAAGTGACCATCGGGTTCTGATTGCTGATTGCTCAGTTTGGCCGGGCAGCCAGCTCTAGGAAGAGTGTTGGTGGTTCCAAACTTCTTCCGTTTAAGAATGATGGAGGCCACTGTGTTCTGGGGGACCTTCAATGCTACAGACATTTTTTGGCACCCTTCCCCAGATCTGTGCCTCAAAACAATTTAATTTACCACAGGTGGACTCCAATCAAGTTGTAGAAACATCTCAAGGATGATCAATGGAAACAGGATGCACATGAGCTCAATTTTGAGTCTCATAGTAAAGGGTATGAATAGTTATGTTAATGGTATGTTTTTTTAATTTTAATTTTTTATAAATTTGCACAATAAAAAAATAAAATAAAAAACAACACCTTTTCTCTGTCATTATGGGGTATTGTGTGTAGATTGAGATATTTTTATTTAATCCATTTTAGAATAAGGCTGTAACGTAACAAAATGTGGACAACAAAATCAAGGTGTCTGAAAACTTTCCGAATGGTCTCTACGTAGACAATGGCATGGTGCTGGAGATAATAAAACATTATTATTATTATTTTTTTTAAATATGGAATTTCACTTTAAGGAAAGATTCACATCATAATGAGATTTTCAGCTTTGAAGGGCCAGGGTTTAAACATTTCATGAAGTAGAGTGTGTGCGAAGAGCAGCAGTACCTGTTGTGGTGCTGACCATGCCTCCAACAGCCTGGCCACTCTCCATCAGCTCCAGCACTGAGTCCAGGTGACGCTGCCTGTGCTCCTCAATGTTTTTCACCTGCAGACGCACCATGCACAACCAAGGCAAAGACACACGGTCAAAGCTGTGACAGCACCCTGAATCTGAAAGATACAAATATGCTCTCTACTATGCACCTACTATAAAAATACGTGCAACTTGGACTTGAGCCCATACACAACACATCATCTTTCAACGCTACAGATGATAATTTATGGTAGTTCTTGTTAAAGCTTTTGGGTGACCTGACCAAATTCACATGGAAAAGTGAGCGTTTTTGATCTGTCACTCATTGGAAGAAAGTCTAAGAAGTGGTAGATCTGTTATATGCGCGCCATTTCTATGCTTCCCTTTTCTTAAATTCTTAGAATTTTAGCAACCAGGAAATGGCGGAGTGATTTCTGGATAGTGCATCTTTAAGAGCCTGTTAATAATGTTTTCACTGGCCCACCTCAAGCCACAACTGCCAGTCCTCCTGCTCTGAGGGGTTGGGCTCCATGGTGGCAAAGTACTGCATGCCGTCAAGCAGACAGGTCCAGGTGGTCTTCTGCTTGAGGGTGTCGCTGTACCAGGCAGGGTGGTGCTCACACTGCAGCAGCTGAGCCTTGGCAGCAGACACCAGCACGCAGCCAGCTGTCTCTGTGCCACGCAGCATCATCTACAGACAAGACAGCAGAGCAGGATTATAACCTTGGGTCCTGTGAGCAAACATTGTTACATTTGGGGGCAAATAAAAGTGTGATTGGCCCACTGGGCTTTACAATCCTAATCTGATTTGCCATGAACCTAAACTCCCAGACTAGTTGTCAGTTGTACCTGACAGTTGACCAGCTCGATGAACCAGTTGCGGTTGTAGACGTCGTCTGTCTGGCAGGCAGCAATGCCACACAGTTGATCACTCACACCAGAGTCCTCCTCTGAGAACACCACAAACTTATCAGTCTCCTCAATCAGCTTCTGCAGCATGGACGTCCCTGCATAGTGAAGAGGAAGGAAGAGTTGAAGAAACAGTCAGTAAATTCTATTCAAAGATGCTTTATGTGGCCTGGCTGGCCTAGCAGTAATACTGCAGCCTCTAACATACATACACTACACGACCAAAAGTAGGTGGACACCTGCTCGTCAAACATCTAATTTCAAAATCATGGGCATTAATATGGAGTTGGTCTCCCCTTTGCTGCTATAATAGCCCCCACTCTTCTGGGAAGGCTTTCCACTAGATTGAAACATAGCTCTGGGACTTGTTTCCATCCAGCCACAAGAGCATTAGTGACGTTGCGCGATTAGGCCTACCTTGCAGTCGGCGTTCCAATTCATCCCATCTCTATGGGGTTGAGGTCAGAGCTCTGTACAGGCCAGCCATGTTCTTCCCACAACAATCTGAATGTAGCATTTCTGTATGGACCTCGCTTTGTGCACGGGTGAAACAGAAAAAGGGCCTTCCCTAAACAGTTGCCATAAAGTTGGACGCACAGAATCGTCTAGAATGTCATTGTATTCTATAGCGTTAATATTTCCCTTCACTGTAACTAAGGGGCCTAGACGGAACCATGAAAAACAACACCAGACCATTATTTCTCCTCCACCAAACTTTACAGTTGGCAGTATGCATTGGGGCAGGTAGCTTTCACCGAGCATCCGCCAAACCCAGATTCCACCGTTGGACTGCTAGATGGTGAAGCGTGATTCAGCACTCCAGAGAAAGCCTTTCCACTGCTCCAGAGTCCAATGGTGGCGAGCATTACACCACTCCAGCCAACGCTTGTCATTGTGCATGGTGATCTTAGGCTTTTGTTGCTCCTAGACCTTTCCACTTCACAATAACAGCACTTACAGTTGACTGGGGCAGCTCAAGCAGGATAGAAATCTGACAAACTGACTTATTGGAAAGATGGCATCCTATGACGGTGCCACGTTGAAAGTCGCCGAGCTCTCAGTAAGGGCAATCTATTGCCAATGTTTGTCTATGGAGATTGCATGGCAGTGTGCTCAATTTTATACACCTGTCAGCAACGTGTGTGGCTGAAATCGTCAAATCCAATCATTTGAAGGGGTGTCCACATACTTTTGTATATACTGTATAGTGTATCTACAGTGTTGACATGGGTTGGAAACCGGCCTAGTGGCCTTTGACACATCATCCCTCTTTCTTTCCCCACTGTCATCCTCGATCACTATCTGTTCAACACAATCTGAAAAGACTTTCAAAATATATATTTAAAAAGAAAATACCATCAAATACCATCAACTTAGGCTGCACGTCTCCTACCTTCGTGCTGGCTCTTCTCAGGGCGGCTGGTGCTGGGCATGGTTGGGGTGGAGGGGGCCGTGCTGGGGCCGCCGGAGTAGTTGGACAAAGAGCGCTTGAGCTTCTTGGCAGCTTGCAGTGTAGCGTCTATCCTCAGGCCCTTCAGAGCCTCTGTGGAGAGGTTCCTCTTGAGAACGGCTGCCTTCTTGTAGCCGTCGTACAGACCGAACGCTATGTTCCTGTTAGTGGTGGTCCAAGAGGCTCGCAGGTCAACCAGGCACAGCTTGTGGGTGTAGGGGGCATTTGCCTCATCTTTTGGGTTCCCCTCCTGTCACAATGAGAAACACCATCATTACAATTCAGGTTTTTACAAGATATCTAGCTTCACCTTTTGACTGGAGAACTACAAATGAAGGGTTGAAACAGAACCAGAACAAATATAATTAATTTAAACCTGACGACAATGGTTAAGAAGCTACTGTGTGCGTCCCAACTTGCGCCCTCTTGGCCCTGGTCAAAAGTAGTCAATGACATAGGGAATAGGGTGCAAATGGAGACACAGCCTGTGCAATCAACTTTGGGGTGTCTACCATGCCCTCCCCATCAGTTGCGGTTCGAGCTTGTGTGGCTTCCTAGGCGAACCCCCCCATAACATTTAAAACTATATAAATATATACCAAAATAAGACTCATAAATATCAAAAAGTAACTAAGACAAATAGAAACAAATTGTAGTATATAAACACAAATAAAAGAGAATCAAATTACACCATTACCCTATTGCTAACAAAAGACACAAATAGAACACACTTAAAGAGAACATGATTATTACACTATTGCACTTCAAACAACACTAAATTGCTCAACTAATTGCATTACTAATTGCATTAGTACTGTACAAAGTTAGAGGTGCGCTATTTGATAAGATTCCCCGTTCCACTTACTCGGGCATCCAGCAGGGAGACCTGAGGTCAACCTACCCCCCCCTCCCCATATCGTACTTCTGAATTGGAGACGTTCCCAGGCAGTAGCCTGCCTAGCTCACAAACTGGAATCAGGGCGCCCACTCCGACAAGGATAATTGACCCACAGTCCCACACGGTGACATGACATCATTGACGTGACGTGCAAAAGAGCGATAGAAAACCGATCGCGCAAATGTCACCATTCCAAATGTGTTTTTTGTTGTTGTGCGGGTGCCCTGTGACACCCCCGGCAAGATGCCGCCTATACCTAAATCCGCTACTGCTCCCCATCGTCTTACCTCCTCCATACGGTTGCTCTGGCGCTGGTAACTGAGGGAGGACAGGCCGAGCAGGTGGGTTTTCTTCACCTGGGCGTTGATCTGGTGGTCAGCCGTCTCGTCCCAGGTGGAGGCCATGAGGTGCACCGTCATCAGGGACAGCTCTGACACCATCTGGGTCACGTTCCACTCAGATATCAGCCTCCTCATCACCGTGCCCGCTGAGAGAACAGACAGACAACACGCACACAAAATTGAGTTAGACCAACAGACAGGCTGCTCAACAACTCAACAGCTCAACAGCTCAACAAGTCTCAAATTATACCCAATTGCACATATAGTGCACTACAGTATATGGAAATAGGGTGTCATTTGAGAAGCACACATTCAAATAAAAACCAATTAGACCATTGCTTGAGTGTGTAAATAGCTTGTGGCATTTCTATGCCCGTGTTGTGCCCTCTCTTCTTACCCTGTGGGATGAGTCTCTGAGCCCCTCTGGTGAAGACGTGGCCTTTGCTGCACTCCACCTGGATGCCCCTCTGCTGAGCGAAGGAGGCCCAGTAATGCACCTGGGGAGGAGACAAAGTCAAATCTCAAATGTTAGCGCTCATTGGAGGTAACAAGACCATGCAACGGACAGCGCGCTCTGAAAACATGGAATCAGTAAAAATAGAACATATAAGAAGGTCTTTAAAAATGGCAATTTTATCCTATATTGACAAAGATTTGTCTGCTTTGTTCTTTGGATGTAGGCTGAACATAAGCAGTGAGTGTATGAGTCCCAAATAGCACCCTATTCCCTATATAGTGCACTACTACTGGTAAAAAGCATTGCACTATAAAGGGAATAGGGAGCCATTTGGGACGCGTTGCATAGTGTTGGTGATTTACTCACTTGTAGTTGAGGAAAGGCTGCTGTATAGGACATCTGTTTGTAGTGCTGGCCCAGCTTCTTTCGGATGGGTCTGAGGCTGTGGAAGAGCTTGCCTCTGCAGATGGGTCTGGAAACGCTGGTCCAGGTGGCCCAGAAATTCTGCATCCAGCGCAGGGTACTGCTGTACAGGAGGATTCTGGGCTGGCACGGCTCTGAGAGAGAGAAACAAATGCCTTCAATAAACAGACAGTCAACATTAGAGCTAATGATTTAAAGATGAATAACAAAACATTATCGCATGCAAGCTAAATACAGAGACTTGATTTGACAAGCGTTCACGGTATCCCAAATGACACCCTATTACCTAAATGACTTACTTGACTGAGAGCGTGACTCATGGAAACTATGGGCACTGATCATAATTAGTGCATTATATAGGGAATAGGGTGCCATTTGGGATGCAACCTCTGTGGAGAAGTCCTCAGTGAACCTGGAAAAAAGCCAAGCCACACAGCTATCACAAGGTAACTGCTCAACCGCCTCACCGGTGCCACAGTGTTGGTTGAGGTCCATGGTGATGGAGAGGTTGAGGTTCTCTGAGCGGAAGGCTCTGAAGGAGTCGTGAGGTTGTCCTGATGTCACATCAGCTACATTCTCTGCACAGCAGAGCATTACAGCGTGATGGTCATGGGGGTTGCCATGACAAAGCCAC
The DNA here is from genome assembly GCF_036934945.1 of Oncorhynchus masou masou. NCBI lineage: Eukaryota > Metazoa > Chordata > Actinopteri > Salmoniformes > Salmonidae > Oncorhynchus > Oncorhynchus masou. The sequence continues at coordinate 63,601,675 of NC_088220.1, forward strand.
TGGAGGTCAAGGGTCATGCACAGATTTGGCAGGTGCAGGAAACAGATGTCATCATACCTGAGAACAAGAAATATATATTTTTAATCAAATTATGAACAATTTCATGAAACATAAAAATCTAAACGTTTCACAGGTGAAGCCGGTTGCAGAATTTCTGATATTTGAAAGCCAGATTTCAGTCTGCCACCTACTTGGAGGCTGTCCTGACGTTGACATCCATGTCACCTTTGAAGACAAACTGCCCAGGATTCCACTCGTAGTTGACTTTGTTCCATTCCCAGTGCATGTTCTCTGTAGTGTTATAGGGGTCCTACAAAAGACCAAAATGATGTCAAACAATTGCAGATAATCCTAATTCTCAGGCCAACACAAGAGGCAGTAAGTGGCTAAGAAGTGTTGCTCAGACTCCGTGTTTTAACCTCCGTGGCCAGCTGATGGAGGTTGGCCTGTTCTATGTCCATGATCCAGCGTCCATGTACCAGCAGGCGACTCTTGTCCCACCAGGCCAGAGGAGGGGAGGGGTCAACCGTGGGTTTGGTCAGCAGATCAACCACCTGGCCAATCAGGGTCCAAGCTGGGTCCCAGCAAGGCCCCCACACTATAGTGTACAAGGATATATTGGCTGCATGGAGAGAAGAGGAGATGGGAAAATAATAGTTAAGAGTTGAATTTGCACAACTGCCAGTATATGTTTAGAGATTAGATGACACTACATCAAACAAATTCATACAAAGTTATGTGATCGTCCGCTGTGTGTCTATTGCCTATTGTTGAAAATAAATATAAATCACCACAAAAAAATGATTGTGCTTCATTGAAACACTTTACTTACATTTAAAATCGCAGTAGAACTTGAGTGGTGGCATGTTCCTGTGGACGGTTATGTCGCCCCATGGCTGGCCAAGTGGCACAGTCTGCCTTCGGCGAGCCCGGCCCTGCCCGTCCTGCTCTGTCCCGATCAAGCGGCCTGACAGCTCCCAGTCCCGGATCTCAAACAAGTAACGAGGATAGTCCCGGATTCTCACTGTCACAGGGAGAGAAATAATAAAACATGATATATGTATCACCTCTTCACTGTTGACGTTGAGACTGGTGTTTTGCGGGTACTATTTATTGAAGCTGCCAGCTGAGGACTTGTGAGGGGGCTGTTTCTCAAACTAGACACGAATGTACTTGTCCGTATGCTCAGTTGTGCACCAGGGCCACCCACTCCTCTTTCTATTCTGGTTAGAGCCAGTTCGCGCTGTTCTGTGAAGGGAATAGTACACAGCGTTGTACGAGATCTTCAGATTCTTGGCCATTTTGAGCATGGAATAGCCTTCATTTCTCAGAACAAGAATAGACTGATGAGTTTCAGACTAAAGTTATTTGCTTCTGGCCATTTTGAGCCTGTACTCGAACCCTCAAATGCTGATGCTCCAGATACTCAACTAGTCTAAAGAAGGCCAGTTTTATTCTTTAATCAGAACAACAGTTTTCAGCTGTGCTAACATAATTGCAAAAGGGGTTTCTAATGATCAATTAGCCTTTTTAAAATGACAAAATTGGATTAGCAAACACAATGTGCCATTGGAACACAGGAGTGATGGATGCTGATAATGGGCCTCTGTAGATTATCCATAAATTAATCTTATATATATATATATATATATATATTTAAAAAAAAAATCACCCATTTCCAGCTACAATAGTAATTTACAACATTAACAATGTCTACACTGTATTTCTGATCAATTTGATGCTATTTTAAAATGGACAAAGAAAGCTGCTATTCTTTCAAAAACAAGGACATTTCTAAGTGACCCCAAACTTTTGAACGGTAGTGTGTGTATATACAAAAATAGTAACAATATTAATAATTAACGTATGAAACAATGGTCAAATGTAGTGCACTATAAAAAGCAATAGAGTGCCATTTGGGACGCACACCCATCATTCACCTAGGAAGGCAGTGAGGTTGAACGTGACTGCCCGGCACCACTGGACCACCAGGGGGAGCCCGTCTCTGGGGAAGGGGCTGACTCCGTCGATGTCCCTCAGATGCTCGCGGACGCGCTCCGGCCCATGGAAGGACTGGTCGGCCAGGGACACCAGCTCCAAGTCGGACACCGTCCAGGTCAGCAGAGACTTCCTCATGGGCGTGTTGGAGTAGAGGCGACGGGAGCGCTGGATGTAGATCTCTATGTGTTTGCGCTCTAGCGACGTATACAGCTCTTCTATCTTCCTGGCAGGCAGCAGTTCTCCGTGCTGCTTCCGTAGGTCAGCCACCTTCTTGTCCAGCAGCTGGAGCCTCTTGGAGCTCTCCTTGCTCTCATCCTTCATCAGCTCATAGTTGTCCCTCAGCTTGATCTCGAAAACGTCATCCAGGAAGACGAAAGAGAACTGGCTGATCTTGAAGACCAGGTCTGGGGGCAGGCGCTGGGGGCCTGGGTTCTGACCAGGGCTGCTGTGCAAGGACTTGAGCCACTTCTGAACGCTGATGAACTTGTCAAAGGTGTTGGAGAAGTTGTACTGGTAGGGGAACTCCACAGCCAGGCAGGGGCAGGTGACCACCCAGGCACGGTTGTGTCGGGTGGAGAGGAAGGGAAAGAGGTGGCGTTGGTCCAGGGCCTGATCAGGGTGCATCTGGACCTCCAGGCCCTTGAAGGAGAATATGTCGTTGCCGTCAAAGTTGAGAAACATGTGTGGAGAGCGGACGTTCATGGAGCCGGAGTGAGTGGAGAGGGACAGGGCGTCTGAGTGCAGCAGGAGGTAGTTGTGCTCTGTCACCTGGGCTGTGAAGCGGGTTCTGCCCAGTTCTACACGCACAGACAGGTCCTTGACCGTACTGTGGGCTGGAGAAGTCTTAGTAGATCCACTCTCTGGAGGATCTGCTAAACTCTTGTCATTTCTTCTCTCTGTAAGGCCTAGAGAATCACACAGAGTATCCCAGCAACCCTGGCTCTCTGTCACGTGGTGATATAAAAACATGTGGTCTGATGGCGTCCACTGTACTGCCAGCTCCTCTTCACACTGGACCTGCACAAGGGAAGAAGACAAGGCATGTGAACTTATCTGAATAACACCGTCAATCAGGAAGAAGGAATAGGCCTGATTGACTGACGGTAGGAAGAGTAACTGTAAGCTACCTCCACGTTCCCGGTGGCGACGTGGTAGCAGATGGCCAGGGTGGAGAGGCTGAGGACAGGGTTGGGGGTTTGGGCTGAGGGACAGCAGGGCTCCATGGTCTCTGTGAGAGCCTTCACTACACATAGACGTACACCCTGGACAGACAATGTGGAGCTTTCCGCCGAGCCTTGGGCCTTCACTTTGTCCACCCGCAAAGACACAGCTCCTAACACAAAACAGGAGCCAATTACCATACAGAATGTAGGCCTAGCTGGAGATGGAGATTAAGGGTCCATCCAAAATGGCACCCTATATAGTGCACTAATTATGACCAGGGGCCATAATATGCCGTTTGGGACGCATCCCTAAATAACACTTCCCATTTAACTTACCTGCTACATTAGAGAGTGTGAACACATTGACATCCTCCAGGTTACACTCAATCTTAAAATAAAAGGCGCCCTGACTGGGGGAGGTTGTCCCATCAACAAGGGCAGAAACAGGCACCACATCTGGCTGCTCTGAGGCCTCACGCTTCCTGCCATTGGCCAGGTTACAGAGGGCCAATAGGCGGGACAGGCACAAGGCACAGGTCTCGGACACCTCCAGCTGTAGTCCCTTCAGATTGGACTCCACACTCACACTCTCAGAATGACTACTGGACTCACTCTGGGGCTTGTTGAAGCTCCCCTGGGGAGACAGAGACAGCAAATATAAATAACGGCTGGTGTAGTATTGGTCAAATACTAATCAGGGCTGTGATCATCAGGTCAACACAGTAAATTAGGGAAAGTATGTTATTAGCTTAGAGGTAGGTCAATTTCAATGATCTATGAATAGACGGTAATTTCAGAAAAGTAGGATTTCCTGTAGCCTGACTTTGATTTTCTTCATCACAACATTGGAACTGAGGAAAAACCACAGGGAGTAGTAGTGAGTAACCCTAAATAGTTAATGCCTACCTTGTTGTATGCCTGCGTTACCTGCAGTGTAAGGGAGTCCAGGATGAGGGCTTCCCCCCACACATGTTTGCCAGGGGGGTGGGGGGCCTGCTGGATGTGGGACCCCTGGCCTACCCTCCACCAGAAGTGGTCCAGGGACAGAGCGAGGCGGCGGTGAACATTCTGGAACTTGAGGCTCTCTGCGTTTGTACTGATGTCCAGGAGGTGCTGCATCTCTACATTATACATGACATATTCAGATCTACTGAAGATCACAAATCACATTACTATATTTTGGGATGCAATTTTAACTCAACTCACTATGTGTAGGTGTGTGATGATTCCCGTGGTGTAAAAGGATATTGCATTTAATTCCCATATTTTCAGGGATAAAGTAATTGTAGTTAATGTGTTACAGACTGACAAAAGCTGACTGCCTTACAAAAACACTTCTGATGACTTATCTAATCTATCAGGGCCGTATGTTTGGAAAAGGTTGATTCAACAGCACGCCAAGTACCATGATTAATCTCTTGAAACCGCTGCAATGTTGAACGCAGAATGAACTGAAGAAAAACACCCACTGCTCTCCATTAGCATTCCTGTCATTCCTCTCCAGGCAAGACTAAACTTTGTGTTCCCACAACAACATGCTTGACCTTTAATGTAATGGGAGTAAATCTTGACCATGGCCTGTGTGAGTATGTGTGTGGTGCTGTACCTGAGCTGACTGAGATGAAGCCCAGGGCAAAGGGAGGAGTGTCTCCCAGCTGGACAGAAACGTTGACATTGGACACAGAGGAGCTGATCATCACTGGGGCGTCCAGATGGGGGAAGTTCCTGTAGGACGGGAGGGTATGCAAATACTCCACTGGACTACACACCACAATACACCACCAGACACAACAGAAACATGAAGATGAAGACAGGAGAGGAGTGTTAGTTGATTTCAGGTGGGCTCAAAATCAAAAGAAATCATGCTTTCTGGCCAGGTTAGTAATATATGTTGGATATTGTCTTTACATCCGTTTGAAGCAATGAACTGATGTGCTTGACATTCTCCAGTCTGGTTTGTCAGTTGAAAATGCTCATACCTCTTTCTATGAGTTTCTTTCCTATGAATAAGCTGTTTCCATGGAAACAGGTCTAGCCAATGGGAGAACTCCTGGTGACGGTAGTGGATGATGCAGGTGTTGACTGTGACTGACCCTGAAATGTCCACTGATGTCACCTGGGGACATGAGTGGGAGATGAGCAAGAGACTTCAGATCAAACGGATTTCTTACAAAAGTTCAAATGTTAAGCATATTTACAAGGAGCTTTGATAATGAGGTGCAACTATGATAACTAGTAACCGTATCAATCAAATCCGAAGCACACCACTCACCTGCAGGACAGTCCTGAGGGTGTTAAGGCAAAGGATTCTCTGTCTGCTCTGGGAGAGGAGAAGCCCATCTGTTGACACACAAACAAAGAGTGGTTATTTTCCACCCTCCCAGACCCTCTCTTTCCCTTCTCTATGGCTACATCCCAAACGGCAACCTATTTCCTATATAGGGAATAGATTGACGTTTGTGATGCACATCTTTCTGGTGCCCAGTGTCCAGCTCTCCACTCACCCTCCAGAAGTAGCTCCAGGCTGCTCTGAGGGAAGCTCATCTCAGGGGTGAAGCTCCTGAGGGGCAGCTGCTCGTCCTCACGTCCGTATCCCACCTTCAGAGACTTTAGCGTCCAGTTCAAGTGTCTGGATGATTCAGATATACAGTCAGAGGAAAAAGAAAATTACATTGTGCCTTTTTTTTGGGGAATAACAAAAACACATGATTCATACTAACTCTGTGCCCTATGACTCACCTTTTCTGGCTGTGCATGGACAGGGTTATACTAGTATTCTCAAACTCCATGTTGACCTTCTGGGGCACCAGCTGATGAAACTGCTCCACTGCTTCAGTCTGGATATACTCGTCCTTTTCACATTCTAGAAGAAAATGACAACAGAGAAATGGTTGAGAATAATGCATTGCCGAATGTTTTTTTTATTTTATTTTTTACCTTTATTTAACTAGGCAAGTCAGTTAAGAACAAATTCTTATTTTCAATGACGGCCTAGGAAACAGTGAGTTAACTGCCTGTTCAGGGGCAGAACTCTAACCACAAGGCTACCCTGCCGCCCCAAAAATCACCTTACAACAGCCATACAATAACATCACATCTGCGTCTCACGACACACTTTTCCCTAAAGTAGTGGACTATGTAGGAAATAGGGTGCCATTGGGACACAACCCTTTGCACTTTCTCACCGTCTGCAGAGAGAGTGCACTCCAGAGGAGGAGGTGGAAGCAGTAGCTGGCTGAGGAACAGGCCCTCGTGCAGCTCAGCAAGCAGTGTTCTCACACACAGGGCCAGTCGGCCTGGACGCAGCTCTGGTAGGCTGACATCCCCAGACAGCACCAGGCTCAGGGACACCTCTGCCAGACATGTATCCTGCTGAGCAGTGATTTGGGACAATGCAGTGAAATACATTCTGTGGAGTAACACTTCTTTAAAATAGACCCACTTAAAAGATTGCTATGTTTACATGGGAAGAAACCCCACATACCAATCGACTGCTTTTAAGCACTTTACTGCTTAGCTGTCCAACAGAAAAGTCCCAGGCCAACCTGTTATGAAAGTTTGAGAAATTTTTATGAAGAATATGAAAATGTAAATAGTCAGGCTAAACTAAAAAGACTGATCTGTTTAGATGAAGTTAGTGTGTAGAGGTTTAATACCTTTTGCCCTGGTGGTCGAGCAGTAAGTCGATACTTGAGGTGGTCATGTACCATAAAGACTCTGACAGGGCTAGGTTTAGCACCATCACATTGATAGAGTCAATATGGAAAGACAGCAGCTGAGAGCAGAAAGACAGCAGCTGAGAGCACTGTTTTTCATTAATCATTTAATGAGTAAAATTTATATATAAACAGTTGTGTGTTTGTCCCTACCTGGGAGAGGAACCGCAGGGCTGCAGGGCTAAGGGGAACCTTCCCTGACTCTCCTCCATCACGGCTCTTAGGCGCCCGAGGTCTTAGAGGCTGCTGCAAGTCCACTCTCACTCTGGACTCGCCCACACACAAAGCCAGGCACCTCCTGAGAAAAAAAAAAAAAAAGAGTTCACAACCTTGTATTGTTAAATTATTCACAGGTCCTTTCCCTCAAAGGCCAAGAAAGCTGAGAGATATGCAATTAAGATATGAGGGTATAAGATTGTATAAACATGTCTTTAAAAAAACTCACGGCAGGTTCTGGTTTAAAAGTTTGCTTGAAATCCATATCCTGTCTATTTCCTGCAATAAAAACAAGGAGAAATGCACCTGGTTTACAACTGAATTGTAGTCTTACACGAGTTGAAAAAGGTTGTATATTCTACAATGTGTGACAATACACATATAAATACCCTTCCCAATGAATACATAGAAACAGGATTTCTAGGGATGTAACGATTCGCATCGGTCCCGGATTCAAATGTTTAAGAAGCAAGTGCATTAGTATGTGGACCCCAAACCGATCCAAATGTAGCATTCAAACGTCACAAATCGCAGGATCACGAAAATGTTTTGCTCATTTAGCACCTTCGGAAAATACCTCTCATATTTTGTGACAACTGATGCTTCCTCTCCTTAAGCGTCGAACTGCATGTAACTGTGTTGAGTCATTGGTCTGCAAGTCATTTTGCCTGCCGAACAACCCCAAGAAATATCAGTATCCTTGTCAAAGTGCGAACTGTGCCCAGCTTCACGTACTGACCAACGGAGGTAGGCACAATGTTGCCAATTTAGTGACTTTATCGCTATTATTTATTGGTACAGGATAGCGAAAAATTCAGGTACTTTTCAGGCTGCCTTTGGGATGTTTTGCCACAGTTTCTATGTTTTTGATAGCATTTAGCGAATTTGTCACTAAATTCTGCCGCAAACGAGTGTAAAAAGAGGTCTGCGTTAAAGCCAATTTACACTTAATCCAAAAATGTGGTTGGAAGCGCGGTATGGATTGTGTAACGCAAATTTCGGCGACTCCAGATGCATGCAGAGGCCAAATTTGGCTCCGTACCACATCGCCATTCGCCCCTCAAAATTTAAAACAACGCGGAAGACCTCCGTTTTACTCCGCATTGACATGATTGGTTGACGTTAGGTGAGGGCGAAATGTCCTGCATAAAAAACAAACTCCTGATCTTACGCATGTGCGTGGCACCTTCAGCATTCACATGCTAAAATTATAGACTTTATTAGTTGAGTGACAACCTATTGTCGTCTATGCACTGTTGAAAAGTGTATAAATAATTTATTAAAACTATTTTGCAATGAACATCTACAGTATCCTCAACAGCAATCTGTAGAGTAGCACCATGGTTTAGCCAGAGCTAGTTTCTGTCCTCCTCTAGGTACATTGACATTAATACAAAACCTATGAGGCTCATGGTTCTCACCCCCTTCCATAGACTTACACAGTAATTATGACAACTTCCAGAGGAAGTTAAATGTCCTCAGAGGCAATTCATCTTGCAGCAGTCAGAAAACATACATTGCCATTCAAAAGTTTGGGGTCACTTAGAAATGTCCTTGTTTTTGAAACAAAAGCAATTTTTTTGTCCTTTAAAATAACATCAAATTGATCAGAAATACAGTGTAGACATTGTTAATCTTGTAAATTACTATTGTAGCTGGAAACGGCAGATTTTTTAAATGGAATATCTACATAGGTGTACAGAGGCCCATTATCAGCAACCATCACTCCTGTGTTCCAATGGCACGTTGTGTTAGCTAATCCAAGTTTATCATTTTAAAAATGCTAATTGATCAATAGAAAACCCTTTTGCCATCATGTTAGCAAAGCTGAAAACTATTGTTCTGATTTAAGAAGCAATAGAAACTAGCCTTCTTTAGACTAGTTGAGTATCTGGAGCATCTGAATTTGTGGGTTCCATTACAGGCTCAAAATGGCCAGAAACAAAGCACTTTCTTCTGAAACTCGTCAGTCTATTCGTGTTCTGAGAAATTAAGGCTATTCCATGCGAGAAATTGCCAAGAAACTGAAGATCTCATACAATGCTGTGTACTACTCCCTTTACAGAACAGCGCAACCAGAATAGAAAGAGGAGTAGGAGGCCCCGGTGCACAACTGAGCAAGAGGACAAGTACATTAGTGTCCCTAGTTTGAGAAACAGACACCTCACAAGTCCTCAACTGGCAGCTTCATTAAATAGTACCCGCAAAACACCAGTCTCAACATCAACAGTGAAGAGATATGATATGGATTTTTCTTGGCAACTCTTTGCAAGCCCAAAAAGACTGCTGTGGTGTCATTTCTTGGTACTTCTGTAGTGCATAAAGACAGCTACAGATAGAGTGTACAAGGTGGAATTGAATGTGTCAATCAATGTCTGTCACCTTGATTACTCAATTTTTTCTCGACATGTACACCTACGTGGTAAACATTCATTCAGAGGCTAGGTTGTAGAAACCGCATGATATGTTTAGGGAAAGATTATAGTATCATGTAGTAGCCTAAACCTATCGATGTTACATTGAGCTGGGTGTATGGAATATGAATGACAGAATGACAGTCAACCAATATGCTGTAATAGAAATAAGGCCATGCTCATTAAAAAAATAATCATCCTCCCTCATCTTAAACGGCACTGACTGCCACTGCCTGCTGAATTGGGCTTACAATTAAAAATAATGATAAATTAAATTTAAAAAAAGTATTTTTGTTGTTCAGGTTCACCATCAAGCAATAGTTTTGGTAGATTTGCTTTAAACAAATCAGTGTATATGGTCATTTTTAAATATACAGGGTATATCAAGTTGATAAATTCATAAAAGGACAGCAATCACTTTTGTGAGGTGCACTGCATGGCCAAAGCGAGGAGAAGAGAAAATCACTCAGTAAACTGTCAAAACCATTTGATTTTCAGATGGAGGTGAAATTCAAAATTGTGCTATATAGTGCCTTTCGAAAGTATTCATACCTCTTGACTTATTCCATATTTTGTTATGTTACAGCCTGAATGCAAAATGTATTAAATATGATTTTTTTCTCTCACCCATCTACACACATCAACAGCAGATTTGATTTAGAATAGAAAACGAATGTGTGTATGCCACAAATGTTAGTACATCTAATCGTAACGCATCGAACCAAATCGCATCGATTCGTTCTCTAATCAAACTGAATCGTTTCACACTAAAACATATCGTTCCTGCATGGTATCGGAGCACATGTACCTAGCTAGATATGTATCGGAAAGATGCACATCCCTAAATTTCATTTCATAAGCCACATGCTTTGCGTAAATGTAATGTGAACAAAGCCTACCAGAGTGTGCTGGGGATGAAACTGGATACTTATTCCATGCACTGAAAAGAGCCCTACTGATTTGATCTTCAGCTCAGCATTCAGTGTGTTGTGGAAGAACCGTACCGCCAGGCTGCATATTAACCATCTGAAAATAACCAGAGAGAACAACATACCATGTCAAATGATTTGATAATGTCACCGATCATAAAGAAATGATACATTGAACAGACTAGAAGTCGACAGATTAATCGGAATGGCCCATTAATTAGGGCCGATTTCAAGTTTTCATAACAATCAGAAATCGGTATATTTGGGCGCCGATTTCCGATTTAAAAAAAAATATTTGTATAAAAATGTATACCTTTTATTTAACTAGGCAAGTCAGTTAAGAACACATTCTTATTTTCAATGACTGCCTAGGAACTGTGGGTTAAGTGCCTTGTTCAGGGGCAGAATGACAGATTTTCACCTTGTCAGTTTAGGGGTTTCAATCTTGCAACCGCACAGTTAACTAGTCCAACGCTCTAACCATTGCACTCCACGAGTAGCCTGCCTGTTATGCAAATGCAGTAGAAGCTAAGGTAAATTGCTAGCTAGCATTAAACTTATCTTATAAAAAACAAACAATCATAATCACTAGTTATAACTACTAATCCAGTTTAGCAAGCAATATTAACCAGGTGAAATTGTGTCATTCCTCTTGCGTTCATTGCACGCAGAGTCAGGTTATATGCAACAGTTTGGGCTGCCTGGCTCATTGCGAACTAATTTGTCAGAATTTTACGCAATTATGACATACATTGAAGGTTCTGCAATGTAACAAGAACATTTAGACTTAGGGATGCCACCCGTTAAATAAAATACCGAACGGTTCCGTATTTCACTGAAATAATAAACGTTTTGTTTTCGAAATGATAGTTTCCGGATTCGATCATATTAATGACCAAAGGCTCGTATTTCTGTGTATTATTATGTTATAATTAAGTCTGATTTGATAGAGCAGTCTGACTGAGCAGCAGCAGGCCCGTAATCATTCATTCAAACAGCACTTTCGTGCGTTTTGCCAGCAGCTCTTCGCAAGCATAGCGCTGTTTATGACTTCAAGCCTATCAGCCTAATGGCTGGTGTAACCAATGTGAAATGGCTAGCTAGTTAGCTGGGTGTGCGCTAATACTGTTTCAAACATCACTCGCTTTTAGATTTGGAGTAGTTATTCCCCTTGCGCTGCAAGGGCCGCGGTTTTGTGGAGCGATGGATAACGATGCTTTGAGTGTGGCTGTTGTCGATGTGTTCCTGGTTCGAGCCCAGGTAGGGGCGAGGAGGGGGACGGAAGCTATACTGTTACACTGGCAATACTATAGTGCCTTTAAGAACATCCAATAGTCAAAGGTATATGAAATACAAATGGTATAGAGAGAAATAGTCCTATAAATACTATAATAACTACCACCTAAAACCTTTTACCTTGGAATTCTGAAGTCTCATGTTAAAAGGAACCACCAACTTTCATATGTTCACATGTTCTGAGCAAGGTACTTAAACGTTAGCATTTTTACATGGCACACATTTTTACATGGCACATATAACTTTCTTCTCCAACACTTTGTTTTTGCATTATTTAAACCAAATTGAACATGTTTCATTATTTATTTGAGGCTAAATTGATTTTATTGATGTTTTATATTAAGTTAAAATAAGTGTAAATTCAGTATTGTTGTAATTGTCATTATTACAAAAAAAAAAAATGGGCTGATTAATCAGTATTGGCTTTTTTGGTCCTCCAATAATCGGTATCGGCGTTAAAATCATAATCAGTCGACATCTAGAACAGACACATCTTCTGTGTCTCTCACTTCCCCAACAAAGTTGTGTGCATTTGTTTGCCTGTCATCTTCAAATCAAATCATATTTGTTACATACACATTTAGCAGATGTTATTGCGGGTGTAGAGAAATGCTTGTGTTTCTAGCTCCAACAGTGCAGTAATACCTAACAATTCACAACAATACACACAACCTAAAAGTAAAAGAATGGAATTAAGGATATATAAATATTAGGATGAGCAATGTCGGAGTGGCATAGACTAAAATACAGTAGAATATAATACAGTATATACACATGAGATGAGTAAAGCAAAAATGTCAACATTATTAAAATTACTAGTGTTCCAGTATTTCTACTTGCACATCCTCATCTGCACATATATCACACCAGTATAAATTGCTAACGTGTAATTACTTCGCCACTATTTGCACACACTGTATACAGATTTTTCTATTGTGTTATTGACTGTACGTTTGTTGATCAAAATGTGTCACACTGCTTTGCTTTATCTTGGCCAGGTCGCAGTTGTAAACGAGAACTTGTTCTCAACTGGCCTACCTGGTTAAATAAAGGTGAAATAAAATAAAAAATAAATAAAGTAGCCAGTGATTAAGTCTATGTATACGGGGCAGCAGCCTCTAAGGTACAGGGTTACGTAACCTGAAAGCCACCTAGATATTGAGTTCCATCAAAGGACAGGCTGGCACTTGTGTTCGTGCACAAAGATAGGGCATTGTTCTAGCCAACTCTTGCAGCAAAGCTTCAGCAGTTCAGTTGTCTGATTGCCCAAGTCATTCCCATTACAACATTTAGTACGTTCTCTACATTTCTCAAGTCACATGAAGAGTGATTTTCAGAGGTAGAAAGAATCAGGTATTCCAAATGTAAGGTATGCATAGATACTTTCGAAAAAGGGGACAGATGCATTATTTGATGATTTGGCAATAGTTGTTTTGGCATTAGAAGGAAGGTATATGAAAAAGGAATATTGTGTGAAAGTGTTCTTTCCCATGTTACGGCATGTTTTCTTACCTGAAGAGTAGAACAGATAGGAGCAGGAACAGGAGAAGTGCTAGTATGACGATCAGCAGGAGAGACATTTGTCCTGATGTTGACCCCTCGTTCACACCCAATGTGTGGTCATGGGGCTGGTTATTTTGATTTCAATGCCTCACGGTGGGAAATTAAGACAGCTCAGCTCCTCTTTGGAGCCCGGAGATACCTGTCATGCAGGTGCCTCGAGCTTAATGTCACGTTATGTCTTGTTAGCTAAAGAAGTGCAATCATGTGACTATTTAAAAGCTATTAAATAACATATGCCAGCTAACGCTGTCTTGTCTAGTCTGGAAAATCTGATAGCTACACTTCACTAGCTAGGTTAGCTCGCAGGGCCAGACTGGTATGCTAACGTCGTTACCGAACGTTGGCTGACACAAAAAAAAAGTTTGAAGGAACCGATATAGCTAGCGGGTTAGATGGAAAGCTGGAACTGGCTCACAGTTTCGAGTAGCCAGCTAGCTAACTATACTCAGATATCACTGGTCAGTCACAAGCTGGTAGCTAGTTACGACGTTCGTTGGCTAGCTAAATAGCCACGTACTAGCTAGCAAAAGCGTCAATTGAAACCAATGTTGGCAAATTTGGTAGCTATCTAAAAGCCCCTTTTCAACCTCTGGTAAATCTGACGGTCTCAAATGTTCTTATCCCGTCTGGAGGGTTCTCATCCTCCTTACATTTTCAGTGGCAAAGCACCATCATATTCTAAGATTGTTGTCCACAACCGTAGAGGAGCGATGAGCAGAACCAAAAAGTCAATATGGAAATGGCCAACCAATTTGTTTCCCGGAGTTCGAAACGCCTCACACTGAACCCATTCCGGATGTCTGGCCTAGCAACATTGCACTTATCTTTTCAATCAGTGCACACAAGTTTATTAAAAAATGATTTAATATGCTTCTCCCTCTTTATTATGCAGCATAACAACTCAATAGTTCTTTTAATAAGGGACCAAACACTTCTTAGTGTCATTCATCTCTTTATGCCAAAGAAATGGAATCACTAGAAGATGATACGAGTGAGTTGTTAGCAAAGGTTAGGCAATTCTCCCATCTTGATGAAAATGTTCATGGCACCCCCTTTTGATATAGTTCACTTTCATTTCCCCATTTGAAACAGTTCAATGAGCACAACACAGCTTCAACATCACATGATATGCCCAGTCATTTCATTGGTTTTTCAACCTGCAGCGTCTGCATCTTTTACAAACCTTGACCTACAATTTGGCAGTGTGAGGACTTCAAATTGAAATTACTTTTCTACCACACACTTGCAGTCTTGCACTTCACTGTTCTGATGAAGTCAGTGTTTTATTAATTTCATTGAGCTGAACAGGTACAATTGTTTTCTTTGCATACAAAAACATGATTCATTTAAAAGTTGTCCATGTTCATCAAGCTTCTGCCACAGTATGAATGAGATATATGTACACTTTCAGTCTCCTAAACATCTCTAAATAATGCTTCTGGTTGAGTAAAATCTACTGACGTAGTGCAGCTGGAAGGGTAATGCCATATATGGGGCAAAATATACAGGCAATTAGAGATCCCATGCTCTACACCTCTATTGGAGTGTTCACAAACACATCCAGGTACAGTAGTTGGAGATGTCCAGTAGACCCATGACAGCTCAGCTATGTTCTAAGCATTTACGCTGAAGCCTTCTGCTTGTTGTGCTTGGCAAACCACTCATCACTTTTATCTTCAGCCATAGCCTGAAAATAAATTAGGGTAATAGATTAAGACTATGTACTCAGTGATAATGCAAAGTATGGTTTCATTTTCATAATATTTCTAAATACCAACCTTATCCAGCAATGCATTTCCACTGGGGTCCATCTGGGAGAGCTGTCTGAATGCCTCATCTCCCACAAAGCAGATCTCATGGCCATCCTAGACCACATATGACCACCGTTATTATGTGCAGAATGTAGAATTAATACATTTTACCCATGTTAATCATTTGGTAATGCACTCACTGGATCAGCCAGAATGACCACTTCTACTGTAGCCTTCCCAGGGGTGTCCAGGCTAACCAAAGGAGTAAGGATTTTATAGTTTTCTTTGGTCATCAGGGCTTCAAGATCTGGCAACTAAAAATAATTAAACAACAATTATTCAATATTGCTTTCTGTGTGCATGTGTAACCGGTGTGAAATGCCTAGCTAGTTAGCAGGGTGCACACTAATAGCGCTTCAATCAGTGACGTCACTCGCTCTGAGACCTTGAAGTAGTTGTTGCTCTGCAAGGGCCGCGGCTTTTATGGAGAGATGGGTAACGGTGCTTCAAGGGTGACTGTTGTCAATGTGTGCAGAGGGTCCCTGGTTCGAGCCCAGGTAGGGGTGAGGCGAGGGACGGAAGCAAAACTGTTACACATGTAAATAATTTATAGCATTGTATAGACCCCTTTCTGTGTTAGCAAACACTGCTGCATGAGGGCGATGCGAGCAAGCTGATGGCAGAACAAGGGTGAGTTCTTATAGAAACGCCACCAAAAAAATACTATTTACATTTTGCTTATGAGTGATTTCACACTACTTTTGGATTATAAGGCTCGTATGAATGTCCTGTTTAATATGTTTGTGTCATCATCGCAAATCACTGCATTATACTTTCAATAATAATAATAATAATAATAATAACTCGGAAATTGTCTCTTTGGGTAGCTTTTGCAACAGCCTATTTCAGTGATCGTTAACATTCTAGCTAACAACTGCTGCATCCAATAGTTATTTTGCAAAGATTACAACCAAATATAATCTTTGTCAACTGTTCAAGCTAGAATCAAAACATTGTAAGCATGAGATCCAAAAAAAAGTTATTTTGTTTAGAATAATAAAAAAGTAAATCTAGGTGATGTTGAACGGGCGCAAATGGCGACGGCTTTCTTACTGCCGTCAAGAGACACGCGGATATGTGCATGACATCAGTGTGTCGTGTGCTGGAAAAGGGTCTATTACTTCACCTGCTTATGTGGACAAGAGAAAGCTATCCTCCCGAAAGCTGTCCCATGATCTACTGTCCCACCAATGTTGTAAAGCTCTAGTTTACACTGCAAATATACAGAAAAACACACCTAGCATTAGCACCATCTTATCAATTAATGCAAACACACACTCGTGTTCTAAGTGTAGAACACAGGAGGCTGCTGAGGGGAGGATGGCTCATAATAATGGCTGCAATGGAGCAAATGGAATCATCCACATGGAAACCATTTGTTGGATGTATTAGATACCATTCCACTAATTCCACTCGAGCCTTTACCACAAGCCCTCCTCCCCAATTAAGGTGCCACCAACCTCCTGTGGTGTAGAACCAAGTGTCTCTCTCTCTCTCTCTCACACCTGAGTGTCTGTGAATCCCATCAGCACAGTCTTTTTCTCCTCATTTCTCTCCATCACCTTCATCCCCAGAAGGGAGGACCAGTAGTGTGTTGATTTCTGCAGGTCAGACACTGCCAGACATACCTTCTGTACAGGATCTTTAAACAAGTGAAAAACAGATACAGTTTAAGTCGGAAGTTAACATACACTTAGGTTGGAGTCATTAAAACTAGTTTTTCAACCTCTCCACAAATTTCTTGTTAACAAACTATAGTTTTGGCAAGTCGGTTAGGACATCTACTTTGTGCATGTCTACTTTGTGCATCTACTTTGATTTCCAACAATTGTTTACAGACAGATTATTTCACTGTATCACAATTCCAGTGGGTCAGAAGTCTACATACACTAAGTTGATTATGCCTGTCAACATCAGTTGAGTCAATTTGAGGTGTACCTGTGGATATATTTCAAGGCCTACCTTCAAACTCAGTGCCTCTTTGCGTGACATCATGGGAAAATCAAAAGAATTCAGCCAAGACCTCAGAAAAACAATTGTGGATCTCCACAAGTCTGGTTCATCCTTGGGAGCAATTTCCAAACGTCTGAAGGTACCACATTCATCTGTACAAACAATAGTACGCAAGTATAAACACCATGGGACCACAGAGCCGTCATACAGCTCAGGAAGGAGACGCGTTGTCTCCTAGAGATTAACGTAATTTGGTACGAAAAGTGCTAATCAATCTCAGAACAACAGCAATGGACCTTGTGAAGATGCTAGAGGAAACAGGTACAAAAGTATCTATAGCCACAGTAAAATGAGTCTTATACCGATATAACCTGAAAGGCCACTCAGCAAGGAAGAAGCCACTGATCCAAAAACGCTATAAAAAAGCCAGACTACGGTTTGCAGCTGCACATGGTGACAAAGATCGTACTTTTTGGAGAAATGTCCTCTGGTCTGATGAAACAAAAATAGAACTGTTTGTCCAGAATGAACATTTGTTATGTTTGGAGGAAAAAGGGGGAGGTTTGCAAGCCGAAGAACACCATCCCAATCGTGAAGCATGAGGTTGGCAGCATCATGTTGTGGGGTGCTTTGCTGCAGGAGGGACTGGTGCACTTCACAAAATAGATGGCATCATGAGGGACGAAAATTCTGTGCTTATATTGAAGCAACATCTCAAGACATCAGTCAGGAAGTTAAAGCTTGGTCGCAAATGGGTCTTTCAAATGGACAATGACCCCAAGTATACTTACAAAGCTGTGGCAAAATGGCTTACGGACAACAAAGTCAAGGTATTGGAATGGGCATCACAATGCCCTGACCTCAATCCTATAGAAAATTTGTGGGCAGAACTGAAAAAGCATGTGCAAGCAAGAAGGTCTACAAACCTGACTCAGTTACACCAGCTCTGTCAGGAGGAATGGGCCAAACTTCACCCAACTTATTGTGGGAAGCTTGTGGAAGGCTACCTGAAACATTTGACCCAAGTAAAACCATTTAAAGGCAATGCTACCAAATACTAATTGAGTGTATGTAAACGTCTGACCCACTGGGAATGTGATGAAGGAAATAAAAGCTGAAATAAATCACTCTACTATTATTCAGACATTTCACATTCTTAAAAAAAGTGACCGAACTGACCTACGACAGGAAGTTTTTACTAGGATTAAATGTCAGGAATTGTAAAAAAAAAACAACATTTAAATGCATTTGGCTAAGGTGTATGTAAACTTCCCAACTTCAACTGTACACAATATACCAGGTAACTGTCAAAATAAAGGAAACACGAGTAAATGAGGGATACAAAGTATATTGAAATCAGGTGCTTCCAAACAGGTGTAGTTCCTGAGTTAATTAAGCAATTACGTCCCATCATGCTTAGTGTCATGTATAAAAATGCCTAGTTACCCATTATTTTGGCTACCATGGCTAGAATAAGAGATTTATGACTTTGAAAGAGGGATCTCAAAGGTGCATAGGGGGTTTAAAGTGTGTGTGGGTGTCTTGGTCACCAGATCTCAACCCAATTGAACACTTATGGGAGATTCTGGAGTGGCACCTGAGACAGTGTTTTCCACCACCATCAAAAAAACACTAAATTATGGAATTTCTCATGAAAGAATGGTGTCGCATCTGTCCAATAGAGTTCCAGACACTTGTGGAATCTATGCCAAGGCGCATTGAAGCTGTTCTGTTTTGGCAGTTACCTGGATGTAAGGAGTATTGATATCTAGATTGGTTCGAGATACGTTTGTGCTCCTGCCTACTCAATGCAAACCAAACATGGCATGGCAAGAACTGACATGATGGCACAAACAGACTGGTACCCAGGTTAATTTCCTCCTGGACTTTTAAGTAAGCATGGTAGACTATAGTCTACTACAGCAATGATCTTCTGTGCAAAGCACTGTTGACCCACCATTGTGAGGCTGATCTTTGTCCACCAGGTAGAAGTGGTAACCTCCAGGAGCCTCAACCAGATAGAGAGCCTCTCCAACCTCAGTGATGGGCCAACCAAGCCGCTTAGCATTGCTGACAGCCTGGCTAGACTGCAGAGTCAGACCCTGAAATAAAGACATGGTGGCATACATTGAGTTAGGATTGGGTTAATATATATATATAGTGTTCATGAATAACCATTCACTTACCAGGAAGTCATTGCCAAGGCGATATTCTCCCACTCCATAATTGTAGGTCAGCTCAGCCACAAAGTGATCATCCTCTGGACCAAAGCCGACCATTGTCTTGCTCCATTTTCCATCATAAGGGCTGAATACATGCAAGCAAGTAGGGCATCATATGAGAGAGAACTTGACTATTGTTACACAACAAGTAATTCAAACATTTCATTTTCATAAGAGGTGTTGGTTGAACAGTAAGGTTGACAGCCTGCCTACCCATTACAAGTGGCCTTGCATCCCTCTTCAAACTCTTCATGACGCAAAATCTGAAATCAAATCAATGATTTTGACATTTTGGCAAAACAGTGATCTCGTCCCCAATATCACGTGAGTACAGCACGTACAGCACTATGAACACCATTGAAGCACAAATCATAACAAAAGATTGAAACAAATTAAATGTGGCGCAACAGTCTAAGACACTGCATCCCAGAGCAAGAGTTGTCACTACAGTCCCTGGTTCGACTCCAGGGTGTATCACATCCAGTCATGATTGGGAGTCCCATAGGGCGGCGCACAATTGGCCCAGAGTTGTCCGGGTTTGGCCGGTGTAGGCCGTCATTGTAAATAAGAATTTGTTCTTAAGTGACTTGCCAAGATAAATAAAGGTTAAATTAAAAATACAACGGTGGTACACTCTGTGCAAGTGAAATCTATTGGTCACATGTTTGAGGATGTTCTACGAAAGAGCTGGAAATGTACCTTCATGCCTAGCACATCTCGGTAAAAGGTAGCCGTTTTGCTTCTGTCACCCACTTTGAAAACGAAATGCAAAGCTCGTCTCAAAGCCATTATATCCCAGGTGAGTTCGCTGTGTACTTATGTTACGATTATTTTTCACGCTGTTTGTCTACGTCGAATAAGGAACCTTGCAATCGGTTGCTCTGGTATCGATTCTATGGAAGACAACGTTTTTCGGGACAGATACAATTATTTGCCGCTGAATCGCAGATCAAATCTATCTCAAGATTACCAGGAGTATTTGAATTAAAAGTTAAGCATATTATATTGTTTTACAGATCAGTATTACCAACAAACAAATTACCCCCCCACATTTTTTTTATGGTATAAACCAACCAATCCTCATGCCGCTGTTTAATGTTTCCACGCCCTCTTCGCGAAGATGGTGACGTCCATTAGAGGCATCTTCTTCCAACAGGACGAAGTCATATTATGAAAAAGGCAAAGACTGTATCGTAGATTCAAAAAGATACGTGCGAGCATTGAAAATGAGACCCGTGAAGGTGTTGTATCCTGATAGTGAGAGGACATTTCAAACCTCGAAAAAAAATGTCAGATCAAATCGGCACAAGCAGTCTGACAGTTGTGTCCAAAATGAAGGACTGTCAACGACCATTAAAAAAATTAGACAACTGATCGTGTTTTCAGCAAGTCATGGAGTGCCAGAAACGGCAAAGCATCCTCCGCGCCGGGAACATACAACCAATCTGAAGGACCAAGGAGGTGGCCTCAAATTCGAAAGGACCGTCCCTGGTGACAAAAGATTGGCGTAAGTATCTGTGCATGTTGGCTATCGACCTATGTTAGATAATTGAGTGAATATATCCGCTTTCATTATAATGGCTAGTAGAGGTTTAGTAACTACGGTCTATGATGTATGTTTGCATGTAGACTTTGTATGAAGTCAAGATACATAGCCTGCTATCTGGACTGAACATCAACTATCTTTTCGCCATCTAACCCGGACGACACTAGGCCAATTGGACCTCCCGGTCG
Organism: Oncorhynchus masou masou; assembly: GCF_036934945.1. NCBI lineage: Eukaryota > Metazoa > Chordata > Actinopteri > Salmoniformes > Salmonidae > Oncorhynchus > Oncorhynchus masou. The sequence goes on from NC_088220.1 coordinate 63,622,693, forward strand.
CGGCCGGTTACGACAGGGTCTCTGATGGCACAGCTGGGGCTGCAGTACAGCGACCTTGACCACTGCGCCACCCGGGAGGCCCTGAGTGTATGATTTTGAAGTTCTATACTCTACTGTATATTGACAATACTTTCCCCTTGTAGCCATATTTTCTCAGCCAGACCCATCCTGGCTGACATTCCCTCAGGACCAGCGTGGTCAGTCTGTGCCACTGTCCCTGATCTGTGACAACGTGCGGGAACCTGGGCACCATCCTGCCATAATGTCCTGCTCGCCAAGGGTATGTCATGATGATAAACTGAGGATGGGCATAATCCAATTTATAGAAATGTTACACCCTATTCAAGTCAATGATGCCATATTGGATGGACTGGTGGCCATTTTGAGTGTACCCATAGGAGCTGATAGTGAGGAATTAGTGTGTGAACTTGTGCACTACTCTGGATGGTTCTTTCACTAAGTATCTTGTGTAGGTCTCTTTTCACAGGCTGTGTGGACGCTTGGGAACCTAAGGTGCTGCGAGCAGTGATTGGTGCCCATTTCCGCCTTCCCCAGCTTGGACTGGGACGACATTCAAAACCAGCTGCCAAAGTCTGACTGTCCACGTAGCAGACAACTGCAGCGGCTATGAGAGAGAAATAGCTGAGAACATGGAAGCAAACCAGTCCAACAAACCTTCAAAGGCAGGGGACTTTGGATGGGTGAGTAGCAGGCCTAATTGTAAAGACATGCACAATGAGGAATATCAGATTCCAAACGGTCACTTCCAAGAGCGGCGACCAAGTTGTACCATGAAGGCTGGGCTCAGGGGAACACAGGCCTTGTGATTGGTGGAGAAACTCATGGACTGAGTCTGGAAGCCGTCCAATTGGCTGAGAGAACTGCCGGTCCAAGACTGTTCATCCCTGGAGTGGACAGTCTCAACTCAGCCATGGCAACCAGCATGCTCCTGTTTGAAGGCAGCTGTTAAACATAATGGAGACGTCTTGGAGGAAATCTTAATCTAAAGTGCAATTTCCATGATTTTCCTGGAAGCCATTTTCAGTGTAACGGACATGTTATTCCTGGTGTCACTTTTTCCATGCATACATTCTAGACTGCACAACACCTCTTCACTGTATCTCATGTCAGACTGACTCATATGGATGGATTTCATTTCCATATTCAACTCGGCTAATAAAAGTGAAATAAAAATCAGCGTTTGGCTGAAAATGACCATTACCACGATGTGAAATGTGTTCTTTCCGGGCTGCCTATTTACTCAATTATATCTTCCAATTCCTGCCAGTGTGGCTTTGTAAGCTTCACTTACACTCCACACAGTTGCCTACTATATTTCCTGCCAGTTATGACTAAACTGCTGCCATTCAAGATGACTGCTTAATCTCTATACTGGACATGTGCATGTCTGTTTAGCAAGGGAAATAACCTGTCAATTAACAACTTCACTGATGGGCATATGAAAGCAATTATCATAGTAACCACAGTGGCACCTGAAGCAATTTGGGAACATTTACTGTAGGAAAGGAAGTTGTAGGGTAAAAAAAACTACTTAATTGAAAGGTGTGAAATACTTGGTTGTCTTACACTGTAAACAAATGGGTTGTACACAGTCTGACATCAAGACAAATTGTACTTAAAAAAATATATATAAATGGAAACTAAATTGAGGTCATGATGCATTATCAATAATGGACACAGGTAGGTGATACCAAGCTAATACTGTAAAATACATTTTCTCAATGGAATAAAACTGCTTGACCAAGTGAATGAGAACTGGCCTCATGGATAGAGGAAGTTGCCAGACAGTTGTGCTTAACAGTGCATTTTAATGGCTGTGAAGTCATGATTAAAGACGACCAGGGAGTGACAGAAAATGTGAATTAATACTTCACTTAGTTGCTAAGATGGATTTTAAATGCCATTTTTGTGCCTTAAAAATATCTGGCCTTTTCAAGAGAGGATCTTCACAGAAAATCATCTTAAAATGTCATGGTGGTTGAGATGGAAACAATGATAAGACTACCATCTCTCGTATCATGGAGAACATGACATGGTATGGTATTTGAAATACCATTCACAATACAAAACAAGCAAATACAGACAAAATGACCTTTTAAAACAGGGAAATCAGACATTGTTAGGTCTATACTGTATGCACAGCGGTCATACTATTCTGCAGCACCTTTTAAACAGAAGAACAATAACACCAGACGGAAGATCAGAACATTTTCTGCACTGCATACTTGTAAATTACAACTACAGAACATTTGTTGCAATCATTTTATTCTTTCCCAGCAATGAGGGTTCGGCAAAAGAAAGAGACATTGTGAAAATTCAAGTCCATTGGGTCAACATTGTGTGGTTTCTTCTCGTATCAAGAAATGCCAATAATGAAACTGATCAAATAAGCTATTGGAGCCAAAAAGCAACAGAATGTCCATATTACTGTAGGGGCTTTAGGCAATGCAAGGCACCAAAGGAGAAGACTCCATGAGAGAAAGACCTGTCTAAAAAAAGTTGATATCAGTCAAAAGTGAGACCTTTGACAGAAAGGGGGAGACTGGAGAGGAGGCTGGCTGGTGGTGGTAGCCGGGAGTTCAGGGTTTGATGGAGGTGTGGGTTCAGTCCCATAAGTTTAGGTGTGTCCCCTAAATGGCACCCTATTCCCTATATAGTGCACTACTTTAGACCAGGACTATGGACCTTGGTCAAATGCAGTGCACCATATGCAGGGAATAGAGTGTCGTTTGGGACAGTCTAGCCGTGCTCTCTAGATGGGCTCTGGTTTGAGCTTTTCAGCCAGAAAGTCTTGGACAAAGGTCTCCACCACGGCCGGTGTGATCTCCTCCACGTCCTTAACGTACTTGGCCCGGGCAGACATGTCCAGGATGGTGAGCAGAGGTGCTGCCTCTGGGAGGTTGGTGTAGTCACGCAGGGAGTCACTCATGTCATCCTGGGAACACAGACAGGTCAGTCATGATCATACAACAATCTTGTCTACCAGCCTGTCTATATGTGGTAGTAATTGTGCCTGGGGAAGAAGTTGTATGACAAAGTGAAGTGGCGTGGCCTAGTTTACATATAGTCAACAACACTTTATCCTGTGTGTCATGCAAAAGGAATTGCGAGATAATTGCTAACATCCTTATGACCGAATATAAAAACATAATTGCTTTCAATCAGTTCTGACTTGATTTTGGTATTAAAAAAACTGGGACACAAGATTAACTATGGCACTTAATATAACTCAATGGATTCACAACTGAAGGTGATAATGTCAATGTCTGCTTGAAGACTGGGGAGGGAGCTCTTCTTTTCTCTCCTGCAGGCAGTGTTCACAAACCAGGTCTCCATCATGCACCCCACTGTGGGAGAGAGGGGGAACAGGAGGGGGTCCAACAACATCCATCCCTTCAAAGCCTCACCCACAGACTACAAGGCTGGGAAGCTTCAGAGACACATCACAGCGTGTTTGGATAGTGTACGTGGGTGAGAAGGAGGGGGAGAGAGTGGTGTATTCCCTCATGTCTGGTGAGAAATAGTAGAAATGGGTGTGTGGTGGAGCTTTGACGACAGAGTTAGTGAGGACAGACTTATGTCACTGAATGTCTTTTTACAAGCCTTGTTCAGTCCCAGGCTTGATCTCACCTCTCACCCTTTTAACAACTGGGAATTACAGACACTCATAAGACAGCAGGAATAACTCACTATAACACCACAGCAGACAGGAAGCGGCACCCCAGCCCACTCGGAGGGGCTATCAATTATTCAGAGAAAATAACATGCACTTTTTGGCAATACTTGCAACCGCATGTCATTTCAGTTAGTAATCTTAGAGGAAGCTTTTCCCCACTTCAACAAAGCTGCATTAGTTCCAGTCAGTCCAGACTTTTCTTCTAAATGTTAGAGGATTCCAAGTGTTGATTTGTGAAGTCACATTTCAGCTCTGTCATGCCAGATTAGTATATGACATCTTCTGAGATGGTCTCTCCCTTCCTCGTGACAGGATGAGCTGATTTCTACTCAACTAAGCCCTCTGGGTGAGAGAGACTTGGAAGAGATCAAAGAACAATTTCATATGGAAAATATTTCAAAATAGAGAAGTGACAGAACACGACCACAAGCTGGCGCTGTCGCAAAGGCTTGGCCCCGTCATTAAATCACAGCTTTTCACAAAATGTTTTTTCTTTTTTGGAGTAACGCTCCCGTTATCTGGAAAAATGGCAGTAAAACATTTCAACCTAAATGAATTGAACTGCACAATCAGCTCTCTGACCAGTTTGGCCACTTTGTTACCTAAAAAGGACAAGTATGTATGCCAACACAGTTTGACTTGTTGCGAAACCGCTAGCAGAACAGTTGAGTTTCCTGTGGCATGTAAGATCTGGAGAGCTCACTTCCCCTGAATCTCTACCATCTGATCTGGGATCAGATAGTCTTAAACCTATTCAACTTCAGAAAAATATACAATGAAACTAATTGCTACACTTATGAGGATGTTTAATGGATGATTCATGTAGCCACAAGCTACATTCCTAAGCTTGAGAAAATCTGTGACTCCTCACATCCCCCATAAAGTCTTCTCTTGCAAGCTCAGATTGAAGATACATCCTCGGCATTGCCTTCGAAAGGAACCACAGAAAGAGAAATCACAGGAGTCTCTCTGTTAGCATGGCCTCCCAGCCTCTTAGATATGAAGAGATGTAATCTCCATGGCTGTCTTCTTCTCTGTGGGAAGTCTTGAGTCTTCCTTTGTGTGGCTGCTAACCATGTGTAAACTGTTATTCATGAGAAGCAACCAGTCCAGCTGTGCGAGTGATAAAGAGACTGGCCCCCCATCCTCGCTCTCCAGCCCAGCTCTGAATACAAAGACAAAAGGGTATCTATGCTATGCTACGTATGGCCTGCAGTCACTGACTGACTGCCGTGATAAGGCTCCCGTGTGCGTTTACCATATGGAACCTCCTGCTGCACCATGTCAGGTTTATTCTGACCATTGTAGCACTGTGGCATTCCAAAGAGTAGACGACGTTCATCAGATAAGGACCTGCAAAGATAAGAAGCTCCCGTTGGCCAGACGGCCTGGAAAGCAGCCTACTGATTGGTCAGCTTGAGAGTCTCCAGGCGTTGTGAAATTCAGGATACAATCGGCACAGCGATATGACTGGCTGAACAACGGCCTATCAGTCTGTATCACTGGGAGATTCAGGCTGGAAACCCATAGTTACTGAGAATCACTGTATCAAAGGATAGGATATAGGCCAGCTCGACCCTGTATCTTTACATACTGTACATTGTAAAGCACTGTTAGACCTAATGAAAAGTGTTTTTAATTCAATAAATAGTTATGTTGCTTTAAATGACAGGGATTTGCCTGTGAGGTTATTGCTTCTTGATGATTGATTGTTTCATTTCTTCTAACTGTTGAACTGTATTGCCAGTAAGAGACACAGGAGATGAGTGTTTTCTAAAAACACCAGACTGCTTGGACGTAAATAACTAGTGGAGAGGCCAACCTGTCTGGCTCACAACACACACAGTGTGACACAGGTCTGTGTCTACATGACCTTTGTACCCTGGGGTCAGGGAGGTTAGCAGGTGATACGGGCGGCAGACTAAACTATTGTCAGGATCTCCTATTCCTGGCTAAACCTGGGAAGATCAAGGCAAAGAAGACAACTATACCCCAAGTATCTCATAGTTAATAATATAGAAAACACTGTAGATATAAAATACATAACATTTACAGTATTTGTCTTTATTGCAATCACAAATATCCATCAATCCCCATGAATTTTCTCTGTAAATAGGGCATCTTCTTCATCTTCAGCCTCCAGTATTTATGCTGCAGTAGTTTGTGTCGGGGGGCTAAGGTCAGTTAGTTATATCTGGAGTACTTCTCCTGTCTTATCTGGTGTCCTGTGTGAATTTAAGTATTCTCTCTCTAATTCTCTCTCTCGGAGGAGGAGGAGGACCTGAGCTCTAGGACCATGCCTCAGGACTACCTGGCATGATGACTCCTTGCTGTCCCCAGTCCACCTGGCCGTGCTGCTGCTCCAGTTTCAACTGTTCTGCCTGCGGCTATGGACTCCTGACCTGTTCACCGGACGTGCTACCTGTCCCAGACCTATTATTTGACCATGCAGGTCATTTATGAACATTTGAACATCTTGGCCATGTTCTGTTATATTCTTCACCCACACAGCCAGAAGAGGACTGGCCACCCCTCATAGGTTCCTCTCTAGGTTTCTTCCTAGGTTCTGGCCTTTCAAGGGAGTTTTTCCTAGCCAACGTGCTTCAACACCTGTATTGCTTGCTGTTTGGGGTTTTAGGCTGTTTTTTTTTACAGCACTTTGAGATATCAGCTGATGTACGAAGGGCTATATAAATAAATTTGATCTTCTAATTTTTACCTTTATTTTACTAGGCAAGTCATTTAAGAACAAATTCTTATTTTCAATGACGGCCTAGGAACAGTGGGTTAACTGCCTGTTCAGGGGCAGAACGACAGATTTTACCTTGTCAGCTAGGGGATTCGAACTTGCAACCTTTCGGTTACTAGTCCAACACTCTAACCACTAGGCTACCCTGCCGCCCCGTGGTACAACCGTAGGTTGCAAGTCCATTTCTCTTAGCCTCTCTGTGACTGATAGGGTGGGGTAAGGAGATCCCCTCTCATTTTCTTCAGGCCAGGCTCTCCATGTTGGGCTGCCAGCATTGTACTGTCTCACTGATTAAGTAAACCATCCCCAGCACAGCAGCTGGCAGACGTGCAGGCAGGCCTCACCCAGGCCAGGGCCCTGCGGGCTGCATGGGGGTCCATCCTGTAACCTCAGCCTCTGCCTGGCATAACAGAGAGCCCAATGGGTCCATGGCAGGGAGTGATATCTAACAGGGTATACACATTCGGTCTCCAAAATGTTACCTTATTCCCCATAGGGCCCCATATAGGGAATAGGGTGCCATTTATAGGGAATAGGATGTCATTTGGGACTACCCCCCCAGTCTGGAACAGATCGAGTGCTGGTGAATTCAGATCCAGCTACATGTAACCCAGACGATGAGAAAACTGTACCTGTCTGTTATAGACTGAACATTAACCTAGAAAGCAACACAGACCTTTCAGCTGAGAAACAGATTCACTGATGTAACATTCATTAGAATGGGTCCAATCCAGATGAATATAAATACCAATCAGTATGCAACAAATCCCCAAACAGGAGAAAAGGTAAAGAGAGAGGGTGTTAGTATGTCGTCTTAGCCCCAGTGTGTCTGTGTCCATAGCATTAAGGCTGACAGAGCGCAGAGTGGCCTCAGGCATCCAGGCAGAGGGTAAGACAGGACAGAGGGTAAGACAGGACAGAGGGGGAGCACCTGTGCAGCTCCCCATGGCTGAAACCTAAACCATCTGACATGGGACACCGTCCTTACCCCCCCGTGCCCTGTGAGCAGAGAAGTGAGGGAGGAAAGGGGGAGCTAGCTAATCTGGTAATTACGGCTGTCCCTGCTGCTAACTCCACAAGCTCTGGAAAGGATGAGAAGGAAAAACAAGAGATAAGAGTTAAGAAAACTCCATGTTCCCTCCTGCACTGAGGGCAGGCAAGTGGGTGGGCGGAAAGATCGAGGGAGAACAGCCATCAGACACACGGCCAGCTAAATTCTGGGCCATGGGCCTTGTGGTGTGCCTCACATAAAAGTGAAAGGGGGTTTCATCCCTCAGAAATGGCCCCTCTGACATTATACTGTAGCTTATGTCAGTAGGGGAGTAGTGGCATGTTCTCCACCGGAGGATTATGATATGTGATAACTAAAGCAGATGGAACATCATGCCAGAGCATAGCAACAAGCAAACACACAGACAACCACAGTAGAGGAGATGTACAGTACACAAGACAGGAATGCAAAACAACTAAAATGCCAAAATATAAGACAGATTTCATCACATGTGAATATTCTCATCTAGGTCAGCTGGAGGTGTTTGTGTGTGTGTCCATTATCTTACCTCTCCAGCCACGAAGAAGAGCAGTGGTGTCTCCTCCTCCTTGGCTTTGTACTTAGCCATGATCTTCTCTGCGATTGGCTGGATCAGCTCCTTCGCCGGCTCCAGCTCTCCCTCCTCCTCCGTATCTGAACAAGAGATACACAGGTGTCAAAAGTATGAAAAGAGTCAAAAGAGGAAAAGTTGAGAGAAGAAGAGGAGAGAAATTGGCATGAAGACTAGAGAGAGGACAGGAAGAAGAGAGAAAGAAGGTAAATGAGCAGAGAACAGGAGGAGGAGAGGTCTGAGGGGGTGAGTGAATGGACAGATGAGCAGATGAGTGAGGAGACAAAAGGAGGAGAGCAGATGGTCTGTGGCTGACCCCTTCGGATCTGATCTCAGGGCCTGAAATCATGAGGTCATCAGTTTGCACCCGGTCACTCCATTCTCACATTGCTGTCTTATTGTCTCGTCTGGCTTGATGGTTGCCCTGTCCACTTTGGCCTAAGCCACTTAGCAGAGGATGGCATCCATCTCTCGCACTGCTAACAAACAAATAGACAGACAAACCATTTCCTTCGCTCCGCCCAACTCTTGCATGTTCACAGACTTAAAATAGCATGTGGCCGTACAACTGATCTGTTCACTTTTACTACATGAACAATGCTATTTAGAATGTAGAATACATAGTCTGAAGGGTTGGTTTGGTAGAAACCAGCACTGAATGCTCCTCCATTCACCCACAAAGAGCACGAGGTAGGGCCTCTCGTGGAGGTGCACGGTAGGGACTGACATTGAAATGTTCATCCACTTATCTACTCACCCACAAAGAGCACGAGGCAAGGCCCCTCATGGAGCTGCACAGCGTTAGATTCGCTGAGCTCCAGTACGGGCCGGGGGTGCCAGGGGAAGAGCCGACACTCTGGGTCATTCAGCACCTCCACACGGCCCTGTCGCGTGATCATGTGACCCTCCGCGTCCAGCAGAATAAGGGTGGGAATACCTGGGAGGGAGGAAGACAGAGGAGAAAGAGGGCGAGAGAGAGAGGGGGAGGCAAGGTGGGAGAAAGAGAAATATGGAAACAGGGGGAGAGAACAATCATGAACTGTAGTTTCACTCTGCCACCGCCCCTCCTGTTCTTCCATGTTTTTCAGTTGCTCTCACCACATATGGCTGTATCTCTCACTGTTTATCTGTGTGGTATGGAGGAGCTTTTAATCCTTGAGGCTCTGACTGTCCTCTGCTCTCTGAACTCTCCAGTTCCCTCCCTCTCTCCATTCATCTCTTCTCAGACTCCCGCTGATTTTTCTTAACGCCCGACCCTCCTCTCCCACAGTCTTTCAGATTAGAATATCACTGTGTATTAACAGCCTTATCAGACACAGAGTGCACAGTGTGTGTTTGGCTGGGAGGAAGGGTGTGTGTGGTGATGGGCCAGTGTGAATAACAGGGGTTTGAATGGGGAAGCAGGGCAGTATCGACCAGTCCTGCAAGCACTCTGAACATTCCAGCCAGAAGAGGTAATGAGCCAGCACTTTGTCTACAACCACACTACTCCTCTCTACAGACAGACAGAGAGAGAGACAGAGAGAGGACCCTTACAGTATATCAGTTCAGGAGGAGACATCAGAGACAGTGTTGTACCTTGTATTCCAAAGAGTCTGTTGAGTCGTGATCGTCGGGCCTCGTCTGAGTATGGGACTGCCAACCAAGGCATCTCACTGAAGTACTGCTGAAAGGACTCCTCCGACCTGCGTTGGTGGGCAAACACAAAACAACACTCAGTTCCACTGTCAACTCCATTTATTTAGTCAATTCAATTAACATATCAGAGGAGCATGAGACTGTGTGTGTGTGTGTATTTTATATATATATATATAAATATGCTCGTGAGAGAGCGTGACAGAGAGAGAATGTATACGCGTGTGTGAAGGGAATACCGGTCAGCGCTGACAAACACCATCTCAAAATGTTGACCCGATTCCTTCACAGTGCGATATGATTCCAAGAGCACACGGGTCAGACTGCGGCATGGAGGGCACTGCAGGGACAACACATACGGACACACTCAACAAGTTATGGCATTAGTTTACAGAATGACCTAAATTGATCAGTCTATATAAAACAGTATATAATGATGACATGGTGTTTTCTGACTCTCTCTCCCTACATCTCTGCAGTGCTTCACCCTCATTTTTTTATGCATTTATTTATTTCACCTTTATTTAAACCAGGTAGGCAAGTTGAGAACAAGTTCTCATTTACAATTGCGACCTGGCCAAGATAAAGCAAATCAGTTCGACACGAACAACACAGAGTTACACATGGAGTAAAACAAACATACAGTCAATAATACAGCAGACAAATAAGTCTATATACGATGTGAGCAAATGAGGTGAGATAAGGGAGGTAAAGGCAAAGAAAGGCCATGGTGGCAAAGTAAATACAATATAGCAAGTAAAACACTGGAATGGTAGATTTGTAGTGGAAGAATGTGCAAAGTAGAGATGGAAATAATGGGGGTGCAAAGGAGCAAAATACATAAATAAATACAGTAGGGGTGGTAGTTGTTTGGCTAAATTATTAATGGGCTATGTACAGGTGCAGTAATCTGTGAGCTGCGCTGACAGCTGGTGCTTAAAGCTAGTGAGGGGGATAAGTGTTTCCAGTTTCAGAGATTTTTGCAGTTCGTTCCAGTCATTGGCAGCAGAGAACTGGAAGGCGAGGCGGCCAAAGTAAGAATTGGTTTTGGGGGTGACCAGAGAGATATACCTGCTGGAGCGCGTGTTACAGGTGGGTGCTGGAGGGTGACCAGGGAGCTGGGATAAGGGGGGACTTTAACTAGCAGGGTCTTGTAGATGACCTGGAGCCAGTGGGTTTGGCGACGAGTATGAAGCGAGGGCCAGCCAACGAGTGTACAGGTCGCGGTGGTTAGTATATGGGGCTTTGGTGACAAAACGGATGGCACTGTGATAGACTGCATCCAAATTATTGAGTAGGGTATTGGAGTCCATTTTGTAAATGACGTCGCCGAAGTCTAGGATCAGAAGGATGGTCAGTTTTACAAGGGTATGTTTGACAGCATGAGTGAAGGAGGCTTTGTTGCGAAATAGGAAGCCAATTCTAGATTTAACTTTGGATTGGAGATGCGAGTCTGGAAGGATGCGAGTCTGGAAGGAGAGTTTACAGTCTAACCAGACACCTAGGTATTTGTCCACATATTCTAAGTCAGAGCCGTCCAGAGCAGTGATGTTGGACGGGCAGGCAGCGAGCGGTTGAAGAGCATGCATTTAGTTTTACTTGTATGTAAGAGCAATTGGAGGCCACGGAAGGAGAGTTGTATGGCACTGAAGCTCGTCTGGAGGGTTGTTAACACAGTGTCCAAAGGGCCAGAAGTATACAGTATGGTGTCGTCTGCATAGAGGTGGATCAGAGACTCACCAGCAGCAAGAGCGACATCATTGATGTATACAGAGAAGAGAGTCGGGCCGAGAATTGAACCCTGTGGCACCCCCATAGAGACTGCCAGAGGCCCAGACAACAGGCCCTCCGATTTGACACACTGAACTCTATCAGAGAAATAGTTGGTGAACCAGGCGAGGCAATCATTTGAGAAACCAAATGATTGCCTCGCCTGGTTCACCAACTATTTTAACTAATGTTTCACCAGAAACCAGGACTAACATTTCCTTTTGTTTCCTGGCCCATTCAAATGTGAGAACCTAAGTACTCAGGATGGAACTCAGGATGGCCTTGGCTTGGAGGCATTTGTTGTTGTGAATGAGTGAGTGTTTTGAGAATGGTCTCTGGTCTAGTGTGTGTGTGTGTGTTGTATTCCCTCCACAGTCTCTCCCTTACAGGATATGGGGCAGTAGAGTAGAGCAGCGGCTGTGTGTGTGTGTGTGTGTGTGTGTGTGTGTGTGTGTGTGTGTGTGTGTGTGTGTGAGACATTAAGGTGGTATCAGAGTGCCAGCGGAGGCAGAGCTGTGTCTGAATAAAACAAACCAGACCAGTCTCAATCTCCATTTCCTCCTTTTCTTTCTCAGCCTCAGTGAAACACACAGCTAGAGATGAGCGTAAAGTCAGTGAGGAACTGTGTCTACTCTATCCTGCCGAGGATCACTTCAGGTCGTTGGTAAAAAGTAATCCACTGTCCATTTCAAGTTTGTAACCATCTCCTAATGGTGGGTGGATTTACGCTGGTAAGACAGGGGAATGTAGCCTTAAAATAATGCACAAACCTATACGATAGCTACCTCTACCTCATAACCCTGCACATCGACATATACTCCCTGTATATAGTCATGTAATTTTTACTCGTTATTCTTATTCAGTGTTTCTTGTCACTATTTCAATTTTTTTGTAGATTTAAAAATAAAATAAAAACTGCATCATTGGAAAAGTAAGCATTTTACTGTTAGTCTACACCTGTTGTTTACAAAGAAGTGACAAATAAAAATGTACCAATTTGTATTGGTTTGGAAAGTGGACTAGTCTGAGTGTGTCATGGCTTGCTAATGGCTTGTCTCTGGAGCTGAAGCCAGCACTGGCAGCTCATCATTGACACAAGCCTTTCATGAGTCACCAATTCACGACCGTCACACAGATGGGCAAGCCTAGCACTGATAGAGACAGACAATGGGTCTGAAGCCCACTGCCCACTTTAAAGGGCACTAGTAGGTGATGACAGCAAGGAGTGGAATAACTAGCGACTGTAGTCCCAGACAACGGAAGTCCCCTAACTTCTGTCCATCCCCTGGCTAAAGGCTGTTGTGTTTTCTCCCGCTGCGTCCTGCCGCCCTGCCACCCTGCCCTGGCTTTCACGGTTCCTCTCTGTTTAAACAGGGCTAAAGCTCATATCAGAAGACAGCTGGGTGCCTGAAAGGGGAAATGAGGCACCCCCTGCCTGCCCCACTCCCTGTGTGTGTGTCTGTCTATGTGCCCCTGCCTGCCCCACTCCCTGTGTGTGTGTCTGTCTATGTGTCCCTGCCTGCCCCACTCCCTGTGTGTGTGTCTGTCTATGTGCCCCTCCCTGCCCCACTCCCTGTGTGTGTGTCTGTCTATGTGCCCCTCCCTGCCCCACTCCCTGTGTGTGTGTCTGTCTATGTGCCCCTCCCTGCCCCACTCCCTGTGTGTGTGTCTGTCTATGTGCCCCTCCCTGCCCCACTCCCTGTGTGTGTGTCTGTCTATGTGCCCCTCCCTGCCCCACTTCCTGTGTGTGTGTGTCTGTCTATGTGCCCCTCCCTGCCCCACTCCCTGTGTGTGTGTCTGTCTATGTGCCCCTCCCTGCCCCACTCCCTGTGTGTGTGTCTGTCTATGTGCCCCTGCCTGCCCCACTCCCTGTGTGTGTGTCTGTCTATGTGCCCCTGCCTGCCCCACTCCCTGTGTGTGTGTCTGTCTATGTGCCCCTCCCTGCCCCACTCCCTGTGTGTGTGTCTGTCTATGTGCCCCTCCCTGCCCCACTCCCTGTGTGTGTGTGTCTGTCTATGTGCCCCTCCCTGCCCCACTCCCTGTGTGTGTGTGTCTGTCTATGTGCCCCTCCCTGCCCCACTCCCTGTGTGTGTGTGTCTGTCTATGTGCCCCTCCCTGCCCCACTCCCTGTGTGTGTGTGTCTGTCTATGTGCCCCTCCCTGCCCCACTCCCTGTGTGTGTGTGTCTGTCTATGTGCCCCTCCCTGCCCAACTCCCTGTGTGTGTGTGTCTGTCTATGTGCCCCTCCCTGCCCCACTCCCTGTGTGTGTGTGTGTCTATGTGCCCCTCCCTGCCCCACTCCCTGTGTGTGTGTGTGTCTATGTGCCCCTCCCTGCCCCACTCCCTGTGTGTGTGTGTCTATTCGCCCCTCCTGGCCCCCCAACACTCACCCAGTGTGCTGAGAAGTACACTCCCACATAGTGGCCCTCCAGGGAGCTGATGTCTGTCGTCTGCCTGTTGTTCCTGAGCAGAGGGCCGGCCACCACCTCCGCAAAGGGCTTGGGCCCCCAGGGGAACTCCAGGCCTGAGAGAGGGGGGGAGGGTAAGGGAGGGGGAGGGTTTGGTGTTGGGGAGAAAGGATATTGAGAGCCAAGGGTCTGATTAGTGAACAGAGAAGAGTTTTTTCTATGTGTGAAAAACTGCCCATTCAAAACCAGAGCACTCGCTCTCTCCACCCCCCTGGAACAGCTATTAGATATTAAACAAATCAAATCTAATTTTAAGGTCACATACATGTGTTATTGCGGGTGTAGTGAAACACATTTGAATTATTTTTCTGGGCAATTAATGTAAGAAATAACAAAATTTGCCTTGGGGCTAGAAGGACAGCTTCCTTATCTCCCAGCGCCATTTTGTAACCAGCATTTGTCATACATATACAGTACCAGTCAAAAGATTGGACACCTACTTATTCCATGGTTTCTTTATTTTTACTATTTTCTACATTGTAGAATAATACATATGGAATCATGTAGTAACCAAAAAAGTTACTACATTTTCTATTTGAGATTCCTCTGCCTTGATGACAGCTTTGCACACTCTTAGCATTCCCTCAACCAGCTTCATGAGGTAGTCACCTAGAATGCGCTTCAATTAACAGGTGTGCCTTGTTAAAAGTTAATTTGTGGAATTTCTTTCCTTAATGCATTTGAGCCAATCAGGGGAGGGTGATATACAGAAAACAGCCCTATTTGGTAAAAGACCAAGTCCATATTATGGCAAGAACAGCTCAAATAAGCAAAGAGAAATGACAGTCCATCATTACATGAAGACATGAAGTTCAGTCAATCTGGAAAATTTCAGGAACTTTTAAAGTTTCTTCAAGTGCAATTGCAAAAACCATCAAGTGCTGTGATGAAACTCTCTCTAATGGCGACCGCCACAGGAAAAGAAGACCCAGAGTTACCTCTGCTGCAGAGGATATGCAAATAAATGCTTCACAGAGTTCAGACACATCAACATAAACTGTGCAGAGGAGACTGAATCAGGCCATGGTCGAATTGCTGCAACAACAAAAAAAACACTAAAGGACACCGATAAGAAGAAGAGACTTGCTTGGGCCAAAAAACACAAGCAATGGACATTAGACCGGTGGACATTTGTCCTTTGGTCTGATGAGTCCAAATTTGAGATTTTTGGTTCCAACCCGCTGTGTCTTTCTTTGTGAGATGCAGCGTAGGTGAACGGATGATCTCCGCATGTGTGGTTCCCACCGTGAAGCATGGAGCGAAAAAGGTGTGGGGTGCTTTGTTGCTGACACTGTTAGTGATTTATTTAGAATTCAAGGTACAATTAAACAGCCTGGCTACCACAGCATTCTGCAGCGATACGCCATCCCATCTGGTTTGGGGACTATCATTTGTTTTTCAACAGGACAATGACCCAACACACCTCCAGGCTGTGTAAGGGCTATTTGACCAAGAAGGAGAGTGATATGTGGGAACTCCTTCAAGACCGTTGGAAAAGCATTCCAGGTGAAGCTGATTGAGAGAATGCCAATTGTGTGCAAAGCTGTCATCAAGGCAAAGGGTGGCTACTTTGAAGAATCTCAAATATAAAATACATTTTGATTTGTTTACTACATGATTCCATGTATTATTTCATAATTTTGATGTCTTCACTATTATTCTACAATGTAGAACATAGTAAAAATAAAGAAAAATCCTTGAATGAGTAGTTGTGTCCAAGCTTTTAACTG
The DNA here is from genome assembly GCF_036934945.1 of Oncorhynchus masou masou. Classification (NCBI taxonomy): domain Eukaryota; kingdom Metazoa; phylum Chordata; class Actinopteri; order Salmoniformes; family Salmonidae; genus Oncorhynchus; species Oncorhynchus masou. The sequence continues at coordinate 63,638,342 of NC_088220.1, forward strand.
GTACTGTATCTAAACCCAGCATGTTTCCTACTCACAAGTTCCTTTGTACTATGTTTCATCTGCGTTTGGAAATGGGACTGCACAACAGATGCAAAATGTTGTTTTAATGATGATTGAAAGCCATGCTTTTCCATTTCCCATACAGGGAGCCCTACCAGCCTTCCCTCCTCTCTTTCCTTCCCTCCCTCCCTCTCGTTTCTTTTTCAAAGTGTCTTCATTGTCAATGTCAAGCACTAGAGATGCATTTGGGATGACCAAATAAAAAGTTGTAATCAGAAATAAAGCACTGTCGGCAGCGCTGTAAAGGTTCCTTTCCTCTGTAGGGCTTCATTAGGCAGGGCTGACATCCCCACGGCCTCCGCCTCTGCAGCCTTTTATAGTTGTCCCCATTCACACTGTAAAAAGGCACTCCTTCCTGGCAACTTCTCCTCTGCTCTGCCACTCAAGACAGCTAGGCCCTTTCATAATGCTGAAAGAGAGAGGGTCCTGAATCCTCTCCCCAGCCCACCTCAAACTCTTACTACCCCGCCTGTAGCCGCTCTGTTTCCCTTCCTCACCACAACACAAACAAAACACCCCTTTTCCTGCCACCGCTACCACACTACACATCCCCTCTAACAACTCTGAAAGCGGGGCAGGGGGCAGGGGGGGGTGGATGGAGCAAGAAGATGAATCTCTTCTCTACCCACTTCTACTGTAGTTTGTAGTTAATGAATCATGGAAATTATACAGTATGTACTCTACTGTGGGCTGGGAGGGAGACTGGGATTCATTAGGCAGACTTATGTGAAAGTCTGCTCAGCTCATGTGAAATCCATTCCCCTGCACCACGGGTTCTACTGCCACGATGCTGGATACTCTACCACTCTCCACTCCCTTACTCCCTCTCCTCCTCTGACTAAATGGGCCTTTCTCATGTTGTACAATAAGGGCTCTGAAGACCAGGATGTCAAAATATTGAGATGAGATGACATCCTCATCTGTCTACCAGAAAGGAATGCAAGCCTGCTCTTGCTAACAGGCAATCTCCCACTTAAAAGACAGGAAATTATAGGTCTGCAGATGTGGGAGTAAAAGGGGGCACTTTATAATATTCATGCAATACCAGAAGAGTAGAGAAATGGAGAAATATGGCCAGCTCTCTGAAGGATGTGGCACAGAAACATTGCAATATGAAATTCTGGCAAGGCATTTTGCATGTAATAAACTGTATGCTTGTGTGTACCGGTACATGTGCAGCTTCCCAGATGCTGAGGCTCAGGCTGACTGAGGAGACTTACCTTTGGGGTCATCTCTCACCACCAGTAGTCCATTCCGACACACCACCTTCCCTGTGGCTGCATCCACAAACACTAGCGAGGGAATACTGGTCACCTTGTACTTGTTCCACAGCTTCATCTGGACAGACAGAGGACAGGAATGGAAAATGTACCATTATTATAAATACACCTATACTCTGGTAAATCCGCCAAGCAACCATGAGAAAATCAAACAAAGAAAGAGAAAAAGTAATTGAACGTCATACATCTTACTAGTTGTTTTCCCATCTAGTTTATAACATCTGTTGATAAATCATTATTTGTCAGACATCCATTGATCCAAAAGTTGATAGTGAAAATGGCTGTAAGCCTATTACTACACCAAAAGTGCAAAAGTACCAGTATCCATTTTTCAAGGCAAGCTGTTTCTCTGAAGTATAAAAGGGACTAGAAAATGAGCCAGGTTGAATAAAACAGCAGCAGAGAGTCACCTTGCCGTGAATTAGCTGAAGGCTAGACTCACACTACAGCTAACTTTAAAAGGAACTGGCAGAGAAGGAAATTCACAGGGAGCGTTTTGCCCCTGCTGTGTCATGAATAAGAGCAACACGGGGTAAGAGGAGCAGAACAATCCACACTTGATAAAAACCTTTTGCCACAGACTCTGCTACTGTACCGCATCCCATAGAAATAGAATAACTAGATCGTAGTCATTTTAGGCTCATATAGTACTATTCTATGTTGTACCCTCGCACTGTGGGTGGCACTTTATTTAGCCGATCCTTCTTCAAATGAAGACAACGCTGTACATGATTCTGTCTGTTCAATATGTGAAGCAAGCATACATCCACAGGCATTAACGGAGGAGGAACACACACTACTACATGTAATTATACTGAACATAATTATAAAATGCAACAATTTCTATGGTTTTACTGAGTCACAGTTCATAAGGAAATCAGTCAATTGAAATAAATTCATTATGGCCCTAATCTATGGATTTCACATGACTGGGAATAAAGATATGCATCGGTTGGTCAGATACCTTAAAAAAGGCACTGTTCACGATGTAAAAAAAAGTGGTGCATTTTAATCACCTTTTCTCCCCAATTTCGTGGTATCCAAGTGGTAGTTACAGTCTTGTCCCATTGCTGCAACGGTCGAGAGTCACGGGTCTTCCGAAACACGATCCTGCCAAGCAGCACTGCTTTTTGATACACTGCTCGCTTAACCCAGAAGCCAGCCGCACCAATATGTTGGAGGAAACGCAGTACAACTGGAGACCGAACCCAGATCTGTAGTGACGCCTCCATTGCTGCGCCTTAGACCGCTGCACCACCCGGGAGGCTCTCTGTTCAATGTTGACATCAGCAAATCGGTTGCCCACATGACGCCATACACGTGGTCTGCGGTTGTGAGGCTCGTTGGGCGTACTGTCAAATTCTTTAGGCGGCTTATGGTAGAGAAACATTAAATTCTCTGGCAATAGCTCTGGTAGACATTCCTGAAGTCAGCATGCCAATTCTACGCTCCCTCAAAACTTGAGACATCTGTGGCATTGTGTTGTGTGACAAAACTTCACATTTTAGAGTGGCCTTTTATTGTCCCCAGCACAAGGTGTGGCTGTGTAATGATCATACTGTTTAATCAGCTTCTTGATATGCCACACCTGTCAGGTGGATGTATGGGATCTTTTATTTCAGCTCATGAAACATGGGACCAACACTTTACATGTTGCATTTATATTTTTGTTCAATGTATAATGACTGTATATTGTGTCTTGATCTCAATATACAACATACCGCAGAAAATCGGAAACAGACTCTTTATGACCGCAAAACTGTGTTTGAAACTGGGACTATTTAGTGTGTACGTTCAGTGTTGTCCTCGACGGAGAGCACAAGAATACCACGAAGAGGAAACTCACTTTACATAGAGGGAAGATGGGTGTCGCTTGAAATGACTAGCCCCTGAAGAGTAGCACTGAGTGTCTGAGAGGTCACTTTTCTGAGAGTTGTCTGAGAAGTATAGAAACATTGATGTTTGAAAGTCTGATAGCAAGTCTGAGCCAGAATTGTACCACTGACCTTGAGATTGCAAAGCCAATACACAAAGGACCGTACCAGTCCAGACAATTTGGTATAGGCACATAGTACCATATAATGATTTCAGCACTGTTATCTAGTAATTTCAGTGAAAGGGAGAGCCAAAATGTAGGAGTGAGGCCTGTCTGCAGTCTGTCTATGAGGCTCAGTGGTGGAAGCCTCCAGTTGGGTTCAGTTCCAGTTCTGCTCCAGTTCAGGTCTGGCTGACGAAAACCTTTTGTTTCTCTTCTAATGAAAACAATGACTTCACTTCAGGAGCAAAGTTAGCGTTTTGACATGCAGACGGAAGGCAGGCCCAGACTGCTCCGAGAGACTGCCTTTTTACAGGGTATGGGTCCCCCCTGTAGGGACTGTACAGGGGGGGGGACCTCCTCTCTACTGTGGGACTGGAAGTCCCTCCAAAGTACCACTCATTTCAGGGCCCTGTATCGTGAGCTACTTTTGACCAGAGGCCATAGCCCCAAATGGCAACCTATTCCCTATATAGTGAGCTAGTATTGACCAGAAGTAGTGCACTATATAAGAAATGGGTGCCATTTGGGATGCAGATAAGGAGACTTGAGAAGGCAATGACAGTTAGAGAATAATAGGATCTGCACTAGCTGGGAAATGTCAGGGAACAGCTCCCATGCCAACTTCCTGAAGTGTCCTCACAGAGCTGAGAGAGGACAGCTAAGGTGTTTACAGTAAAGCACATTGGAAATCTGAAATTGAAAACTAATATATATATATATATATAATATAAATATATATAAATTTATTATTTTAATAGTGTAATACACTGCTCAAAAAAAAGGGAACACTAAAATAACACATCCTAGATCTGAATGAATGAAATATTCTTATTAATTACTTTTTTCTTTACATAGTTGAATGTGCTGACAACAAAATCACACAAAAATTATCAATGTAAATCAAATTTATCAACCCATGGAGGTCTGGATTTGGAGTCACACTCACAATTAAAGTGGAAAACCACACTACAGGCTGATCCAACTTTGATGTAATGTCCTTAAAACAAGTCAAAATGAGGCTCAGTAGTGTGTGTGTGTGTGTATGACCTCCCTACAACGTGCCTGTATGACCTCCCTACAACGCCTGGGCATGCTCCTGATGAGGTGGCGGATGGTCTCCTGAGGGATCTCCTCCCAGACCTGGACTAAAGCATCTGCCAACTCCTGAACAGTCTGTGGTGCAACGTGGCGTTGGTGGATGGAGCGAGACATGTCCCAGATGTGCTCAATTGGATTCAGGTCTGGGGAACGTGCGGGCCAGTCCATAGCATCAATGCCTTCCTCTTGCAGGAACTGCTGACACACTCCAGCCACATGAGGTCTAGCATCGTCTTGCGGCCCCCCAAAGAAATGCCACCCCACACCATGACTGACCCACCGCCAAACCGGTCATGCTGGAGGATGTTGCAGGCAGCAGAACGTTCTCCACGGCATCTCCAGACTGTCACGTCTGTCATATGTGCTCAGTGTGAACCTACTTTCATCTGTGAAGAGCACAGGGCGCCAGTGGCGAATTTGCCAATCTTTGTGTTCTCTGGCAAATGCCAAACGTCCTGCACGGTGTTGGGCTGTAAGCACAACCCCCACCTGTGGACGTCGGTTTGAGCAGACACATGCACATTTGTGGCCTGTTGGAGTGCTCCTCCTGCTCCTCCTTGCACAAAGGCGGAGGTAGCGGTCCTGCTGCTGGGTTGTTGCCCTCCTACAGCCTCCTCCACGTCTCCTGATGTACTGGCCTGTCTCCTGGTAGCGCCTCCATGCTCTGGACACTACGCTGACAGACACAGCAAACCTTCTTGCCACAGCTCGCATTGATGTTCCATCCTGGATGAGCTGCACTACCTGAGCCACTTGTGTGGGTGGTAGACTCAGTCTAATGCTACCACTAGAGTGAAAGCACCGCCAGCATTCAAAAGTGACCAAAACATCAGCCAGGAAGCATAGGAACTGAGAAGTGGTCTGTGGTCACCACCTGCAGAACCACTTCTTTATTGGGGGTGTCTTGCTAATTGCCTATAAATTTCCACCTGTTGTCTATTCCATTTGCACAACAGCATGTGAAATTTATTGTCCAATCAGTGTTGCTTCCTAGGTTTGTTGCTTCCTGACAGTTTGATTTCACAGAAGTGTGATTGACTTGGAGTTACATTGTGTTGTTGTTTAAGTGTTCCCTTTATTTTTTTGAGCAGTGTATATAAAAAGGGCATGGCTTTGAATTGCTAAAAGCATTTCATAGCTTGACCAAAATGCGCTGCCTGCAGCAATTCTACTGTACAGGCAAGTCTGCTAATTTGGTCTTTTTGGAGACATTGAAGTCACAACAAATTATATGCAAAATCAGTTAGCTAACAATGCTTTAGGGCCAATGGAATCCTAAGGTCTATTTGCATGTTTCAAATACTGTCCTGTTATGAACTAAACAGACTAGGAGATTTTTGCCACAATATATCCTAGTACATACCCTTTGGTCAGTGTGTTTATATACAGTTTGTCTAAAATATACATCATACGTATGATGTGTACAGTAAGTGTACAATGTCAATGTGCATACATACATGCATGTCTATCTATTAGTGTGTGTACCAAAATCGGAACCCCTCTCAGCCCCACTCTGCTGTAGTCGGAGCCTGATTCATAGAGAGCACTGCTGAAAGAGAGATTGGTTCTGAGAGGCAGAGAGACCTCTGAGCCGATTCAGCCTCGATCCTTTCACTACTGCTAATTTACTGCATGATCCGGAATTATGTCTGCCTGGCGGTTTGGCTGCAGTTCAGAGCACAGCAGGACACTAAATCACGTCAGCTGTAGATCTGTAGATCCGCCTGGAGGCTAGGCTGTGTGCAACAGACATTGGGGGTGTCATGATTTCAGGGCAGATGATGGGCCTGGTAATTAAGACAGTTACATCACCTACATTCATTCATTAATGGCAGCTACATACATTTCATCACCTTGAGATACGATGATTCATACTGTATGAGGTATGGAACAGTCATTCATTTATACTTATGTCACTTATGTGTTTAGAGGCAAAACAAGATGCTTTGCTGTGGTTGTTCTCATGGTGATTCTTCCTCAGGCTGGCTAAATTCAACACCAAAAGGAGAACCTCAGTTCTACGCAGTGGGAGTTTTTTTTTTGCAGTCTTGAAGACAACAGCACATGTTCCCAAGGGAATGCATGTTTTGGAGTGGTATGTTTGAAAATGTTGAAAACAATGTTGAAAACAATCGCAACATTTGTTCAGAACCTCTAGAGGTTCTGCCGTGCACAGTACAGAGTGTACTTCTTTCTACTGCTTCTCTCCTCTGTTTACCTTTAGGGACTAAACAGAGGAATGTGATGCCATAGTGGTCCCTATAATAGCTTTAGCCACTCCCTCTGGTACCTTACTCCAATCAGACGGTCAAAGTCTGAAGCTAACTGTTCAGAGTGGGGTGTATTATAAGCTGCAGAGACAATAAACAGAACTGGTCACACGGTGAGCCACAAACACTCATAAATCACTGTGTCCAAACTAAACTTATCCCCCAGCCAGGGCTCATCTCCAACCTTCTTCACATAGGTTATGTCTCAAATGGCACCCTATTCGCTATATAGTGCACTACTTTTGACCAGAGCCCTATTGGCCCTGGTCAAAAGAAGTGCACTATATAGGGAATAGGGTGCCATTTGGGAACGCATGCATGGTCGTCTCCAAACCAGATCTCTGTAGTTTGTCTAGATTTCATTCGCATCTTGAGGAAATGATTTAATCAAACTATTGAATATCCACTGTGCTGTGTTTTAATCATCTACTGTAGTAAAGTCTGGGTCTGTGCAAGAGCCAAAGAAATAGAATACCCTAGCATCAGTCTACATGTGTCTGCTACACATCTCCCTGTCCTCCTGCATGTTTTTAGGGGGACAACCCTTTTCATTACCCAGAACAACACACTAGACTAGATCAAAATGTGCCAATAACCCCCAGCGAGACTCAAGCAACTGCTTAGAGACCCGGAAATCCATACTAACAATCCATTTAGACCTCATCTCTCCCTCTCGCTCTCCCACACCCAGCCTGCGTTAGTCCAGCACTGGGTAGCATCCCAAATGGCACCATATTCCCTTTATAGTTCACTATTTTTTTTTTTTTACCAGTGCACTGTAAAGAGATTAGGGTGCCATTTCGGATACATCCCAAAGCCCAGAACTAGGCGCTAATAGGATCACGCATGACTGCGGTTCCACTTATGGAGGCTGAGGGAGCGGAGAGGAGGCCTCCGAGGGAGCAGCACATCTGCCTGTATGGACGTGTAGATGTGCATAGCAGGGCCAGATCGCCAGGCCTATAGCTTAATGCAATGCTCTGTATGCAGCTCACATCAGAGAAGTTCAACATGAGGTGAAAAGGTTGAAAGTTCTGACTGCCTGTTATAAACTGATATTGTTAAATCCACTGATGAGTCTTGTGATTGCACTAAGTAATGTCACACTGTCTGCATATCATTCTATCGTTTGAATGAGGAGAAAGAAGGGGGAAAATTCTCAGTTGCCCAACTTGTCCACATACAGTAGTACTGTATCCATGTCTGGTGTCATGGATGGTAATCATTTCCATTCTTCTTTGCACTGTTGCACTTTAGTAGCAACACTGTGGGGGTTTAAAGGGGTGGGGGTAGTTACGAGAGTTACTACTGATGTTCCCAATGCTCTCACACAGACACATCTGCTTCACTTTTGACCCGCTCCCACACATCTGAACCCATACTGACGTTTCTTCCCCCAACCCCACCTCCTCTCCCTTCCCCTGGGCTGACCACGGAGAGAGAAGCCCCGCTGAGAGAGCTGGAGTGGAAGAAATTCTCCCAGTCATCGTCCCCATTCACCTCTCATTGTTCCTGCACCGACTCCACACAGACCTGCTTTCACTGGCCCAGGCGGCCAGACCTGAGGCGCTGGCCAAACGCTCACATTGCAGTCCCATTTTAGCAAACACAGCAGTCACAAAGGGATTTCAAAACGCATACAAAGGAGTGCATGTGCTCCACCCTGCTGAGTACTGGCAGGGATAAAGTTCTTTATCTCTCAATAGAATACTTAAGAATAACACAGATGGGCATTTTAAACAGACACTACAATAGGATGAAGAGAGTCAGAGTAGCCATTTGTAGAATCAAAGCTTTGGCCTTTCACAGAGCACTGTGGGCGATACCTAGAGAACAATTCCCCATCTGATAGTGGCTAGCTCGTTCGCCTTTTAACTTATTTATCATGGTCTAGAGGGCATTCCTGTACTTCATCTTACATTCAGACATTTCTGGGGCTAAAACTCTCTGGACTCATGTCTCTTCAACTAATGAACAAGCAGAATCCTAATTAGGCTGGATTCCCTTAATCCAAATATGCTATGTCACAATGCATTTTACTTTAAGAGCAATGCATTCCTGAATTAACTCACTTCCCCATTCTTGTCCAGAGGAATTTGTTTCCATGTGAATTCTGTTAGATTGGGGGGGGTGTGTCTCTACAGCGGGCCAGAACAAGATCATGTACGAATGCTGCGGAGGAATCCGCACTGACCCGTTTAATACCCATGATGGCAAAGACACCAGTGGTCAGATGATCATTCACTCAGTCGATAAAACCTTAGTTGGTGGTATTTGAAATAAAGCTATCCTGTTAGATGTCTCAGGGACATAAGAGCTCTAGTAGTCTCTCCTGTTGCCTTTCAACAGGCTGATAGAGGATGTCGGTCTGTCTGTTTGTCCAGCTCACTCCAGACCAAAGCGTCCATCTTTTATTAGGTAGTTCTATAGAGCCTGCCTGCAGGCTGCCTGAGCCCTGGCCATGAGGGTTTACTGGGAAGGACCAGGAAAGGAGATAGGAGAGCTGAGTTGTGTCCCAAATGGCACCCTATTCCATAGTGCACTACTTTTGACCAGGGCCTATAGGGCTAAAAATGTGAGCACCACATAGGGAATAGGGTGCCATTTGGGGCATAACCATGGGCTACTTTGTAAAGGACAATACAATAACTTAGAGCTTTTCATGTTTCTCACAAAGCAACTGCATAAAAATTAGATTCCCCGAGATGACGGCTAGACAGCAGAGAAACTGTAGGGTTCGGTCCTCAACGATGGGAAATTTATCCCATCCCACATTTGGATCCCAACTTGATCTCATTTACATTGATGTAGTGTTCAACCGTCTGCAGCTTATTCATTCTACATGGAGCTTTCAGCCTTTGCCTCTCGAGGAATAGAGGAGAACCGGGAAAAATATGAGGCATATTGGATAGAAGCCTTGTGTTCTAGTGCTTAGACAGGAAAGGAGGGAGCAGATGACGTGGAACAGAAGAGATTCATCCAGTCTCCTAACACCCTCAGCAGACATTCCCAGTCAGAACCCCTGATTAACATTACAGGCCTCTGGTCTCTCTGTTCCACTGAGCTCATTACAAAATCTGTCCCCGAACCACAGTACAGTATGTTATGATGGATAAACACTCTGTACCACAGTACTGTTATAATATGACCTCTTATGATGGATAAACACTTGAAATGCACAACAGTAATACACATCAGTCCCCTGCCTTTTCAATGCAGCATGTTATTGCTATATCATATTTAGCTCTTAAAATATGAATTGACCCAACCAACAATTTTGCCGTTGTGGACCCCTTACACGCACACATGAAACTGCTTTTCAATAAGAGGCCTACGTTGCCATGGAAACCCCCGTCCCCGTCAGGACATGTCACGGAGTGCCAAACACATTGTGGGCTCTTAGTTAATAATTCAGTGATAAATTAACGGTTTTCTGAGGAAAACAGGTGCCAGAATGTCAGAGGGCTTAGGGGGAATAGCTGGGTGGAAAACGAGAGAAAAAGAGAGGGGGGAGACAGTAAAAGAGGGGTGTTTCTTCCGCTCCTCTTGTGTTTGAGGCACAAAAGCTGCTCTCTAAATGCAGGCTATTAATCCTAACTCGGCCTCTGTATGGCTGGGCTCCACCGTGCAAGTTCTTTTTAGGGAAGAATACAACGTAAAAGCAGGGGGATTGCAAAGGAGTAAAAAGCCCGTACTCAATAGATATATACACATCATTGCATCTTTCACAGGCGTGGGTCGCCTCAGAGGGCTACATACTGCAGGGTCAAAGATCACCAAGGCAGGGGGTACAATCTTCACTCCCGCTGGTTTTTAGAACAATCCTCTTGCCTGGCCCCACGTCTCCCTCTCCCAGTGTGTGTGCAGGGCTGACTGGTTTACAGAAAGGGCAGACCAGACACACACAGGGAGATCGTCTGTGTAAAAGCAAAAATGTATCTCTCACCCTAGACCTGCATATCCCATGAGTCAATTATTAAATGAGTGTAGCCCACAACTGTAGGAAGTTCACCGCTTGCATTGCTGTGGAATAATAACGTTCACAAGATACACTGCAAACTAGGGCCGGGAACGATACCAGTATCGTGATACTAGTTAGTATTGTGGTACGAAGAGGATTTAACTTCCTTTAAGAAAACAGCTCTAATGCTGGAAACAAACCATGTCACAACATTTTACATACATCAGGTTTTTAAAGGACCAAATAGTTGTTTGCTTCGTGTTTTCAATTTTGCCATGAGTGGTGGGGCTCCCGAGTGGCACAGCGGTCTAAAGCACTGCATCTGAGTGCAAGAGGCGTCACTACAGTCCCTGGTTCAAATCCAGAACCCTAAGTCACATCCGGCCGTGATTGGGAGTCCCATAGGGCGGCGCACAATTGGCCCAGCGTTTGGGTTTGGCCGGTGTAGGCCGTCATGGTAAATAAGAATTTGTTCTTAACTGACTTGCCTAGGTAAAGGTTAAATAAATGAAAAGAATATTCACAGCCCAAATGTATTGTATAAAAGCTCCAGTGGTGAATGTAAGCTGCTGTCGTCCTGCCTCTCGTCAAGGCCTGCTGGCTCTCTCAGATAGCAGAGAGAGGTTCTGGCTTTGGTCTGGCCAACGGATACGGTCGCCAGTCAGTTAGAGATTGGCATCACCATGGCCCGCCTGCCTCACCCACTGGGAGAGCGCGAGAACTGCCCTCAGGGCAAAATTTTCCTGGTTGTCCCAGGCGCCTGCCAGAGGTAATTCAAATCCCACTCTCTCATGCAAAAAGTGTAATCCAATACATTATGGAGTGGTTCCTGGCATGGGGCCGTCCAGACAGTGCAGCCTCAGCATCCTCCTCAACTAAAAACACACAAACACCACATGTCCTGAAAACACATGCCCACACACACACACACACCTTGTTAAGACCACATTAAGCCCTTGTTGGCACCTGCTTAGTCTCCATGATGATTGAATAGAAAACATTACTGAACATTACAATGGCATAGCCTACTATAACACACATGGAGAAACCACTAAGAATAACCTGAACATCCTCCGATGTCTTTAGTGAATAAACAAGAGGGATACATTTAGCTACATAAATAAAGTGAAACCGGGTTCTATGTTTAGGCTAGATTGGAGGCTTCGGTCCACTGGGTTCTTATGTGCATTTACACAGCTCCCTCCCCCTTTTGACCCCTGATTGACCCCACTTTTAACTCTCACTCCTCCTATTCCCTGTTAGAGACTGATGCTACATCCTAAATGGCACCCTATTCCCTTTTTAGTGCACTACTTTTGACAAGGGTCCTGGTTAAAAGTAGTGCACTATAGAAGGAAATAGGGTGCCATTTGGGATGCACACCAGAGACTGACTGGTTGTGCTCCTCCAGCTTCAGGTCCCATCACAACACAGGGGATTAATATTGATAAACACTGCAGCAGCACAGCAGCTTTACATTGACAGACATTATCACGTAGATCTTTCAGAACCCTCCATCTCCTGAGGATTTCTGCCTTCCTGTACTTTGAGTTTACTGAAACACTGGGATTATTACATCCATTGGCATCATGTCTTATATAGGCTTACTTGCTGATAGTGCTGGGCTTGGACTTCTAATTGGACACTACTACTGCAATAAACCTAAACTAATCCTTACAAATTATAGCATTTTCTTATGTCCTTGAAACATTAATAGGCTCCTCAAAGAGCCTGAGCAATGTTATGAAATGATCCAATAAGAAATTAAGCTATACACACACACTGTAACCCCCAGAGATATATAGTGCATCTTAGTGAAGGTGTATTTTTGGTTTCATTGTGCTCTCCATGGCCAATGAGTAGGGTTGTAAATCACAGTGACACTGGCCATGCGACTGTACAGCATCATAAGCTATAGACCAGTGGCAGCTAGCTCCCAGATATTTGGCTCCAACGCCGCAAGACCAGAGTCAATACAGACACCCCACTCCCCACTGTTATATATAAATATATATATATATATATATATATATAAATAAAGCCTTGGATCGCAGGCAGGCATCTGAGACCGATTTCTCACCTCTACTACAATACACCCACATCATATTCAAAGTACAGAATGCATGTCATAAAGAGATGGGGCGGTCTTGATAAAAGCCACTAGGGTGAAACGTCGACCAAAGTGCCCTGTCAACCTCTGTGAACATGGAATAAAAAGATACAGATCACCAGCATTTCTGCCTCCCAGACATTCATTTTATACAGAAATGGAATGACATGTACAGTATACATGTATTGCGCTGTCCTCTGGGAGAAGAGTTGTAGCTCGTCCCGTTCCTCCCTTAACTGGTACCAGATTAAACCTACAGTGACATTGGGTTACATTGTGAGACTTAATCTCCATCCATTAACCCATTTCCTCCTCTTCTCTTACGCTCATTAAAAAGGCACATCTGTTTTGTGTTGCTGCAGGCAGGGCTCTGGAGTTTACGGCTGAGCTGTACATCTGGACACCCGCCTAAACCCCCTCCCCACAACCCCCACCAATAAACCCCTCTCCTGCTCCCTGACAGTTTACAACCCCATTCTCACAGCAGCATCAACATGTATAGAGAATCTCCTCTACCCTCTGACTCCACCCCCATCCTCTGCCATCTCTCCCACTTCTACCTGATCTGCTTTGCTCCGACAATTTGTTCTCAAATCAGAGGAGCATGGATTGGGAGAGTGGTCAGAGAGACTTATGGATGCAGCTTTCATTGGCGTTCCGGCTTAAGATCTCAACATGGACCAAAAATCCCTTGACCTCATTTTTGCCAAGTCATTTGAAATGGCAATGCATGGAATGAACGCAGGTATGAAAACATATACTGATATGGATCCCCCTGCAGCCCAGGAGAATTATGTGAGTTAACTCTGAAGTGTGGGTCTGACCGGGGTGTATGTGTACAGTACAATAGTTAGTGTCTTCTGGGTGTAAATGTCTCTGCATGTCTGTGTGTGAGAGAGAGAGATAAATAGAGAGAACAAGCCTGAGAGACAGAGAGGGAGCCAGGCCGAGGGCAGCCTGCCCTACAGACAGCTGCGAAGCCAGTTCAGTGTCACTAACTAACTTGGGGAGGGAGGCGGGGGGTGTCAAAGGTCAGGTTGTTAATTCCCCAGCAGGAAGAACATGGCCTTAAAGAAGACTCCTGCCACTTGCCTCCCCCAAAATGTTCCCCTGGCCAACCCTACAACCCTCATCCCCTCTGACCCGCCAGCCCTGCCATGTCACATCAACTTTACAAGGGGAACCTTTTAAATAAACACTGAGCAATATCCTTCTTCAAAGCCTTCCCATCCTGCACAGGCCTTCTTATCCTATGAGGCCTCTTCCTGAACACACACAGGCGCACACACAGAAAGACAGTGAGTCAGAGGATAAAACACAGCTGGGAGAAGCAGCTAAAATCGACCGTCCCCAGCAGAGCGTTCTATGTGTAGAGGTAAAGTGACCAGCCCTAGCCTCCTCTTCAAGCTTCCCATGTATCAAAGAGTGAAAGGCACACAGTGAGTTGTGCTTTGCACTCTGTAATTCAGCACCAGCATCCCAATAGCACAGATCTGAAGTCTCCCAGAGACAGGGAGCGAGGTCACTAGCCCTCGGTAAGCCCTGGTTTCTGTAAATGTCTTATTTCAGCAGTTTAGGGTTTTGCTAGACAATATGATGTAATCCACACAGCCTAAAATCCTATTTCCACCATCCAGTCATTCGGTCGTCTATAATACCTCATGTAACGGCATTGTTATTGGAGCCAATAACAGTCAAATCTCATTGATCTGTATGAATAGGTATGCATGATCCCGTTGGGAGAGGCTAGGCAGTGAAACCAAGGAGGGCCTCTGGTAACCCACTGACGGTGATTGCTTTGGGCTAGACTTTACGTCTCTGCATAGGAGGGAGGGGTGTGAAATTTTACATAAAACCGCAGAACAATTGCTTATTTTATTTTTGTAAAATCCCCCAAGTACAGTATTAAGACTGGTGGAGTAGAGTGGTGATCTGTGTAGTAATGTTTTAAGCTGCCTCATGAGTCTTCAGTTGACTTACTGGACTTAATCTCCTGCAAATCACCCTTTCGTCTCAATCCACACACAGCAGCACATCATTACACAGTTAACCCACAGAGACACTGTGCTGCTCTACTGAAACATCACCAGACTGTATAACTGTCAGACAATAACTACTGTTAGAAAGAGTCTAAAACATATGATTGAATTGGCTGTGACGGGCACATTTTCCCTGTTTTACCCTGGGTTCAGAGAGACAGTATGTCTCCTCCATCTCCTGCCTTTTTAAACAATTCAAGCTGCACAGAGAATGAAGGGAAAGGCTGGTCTAGGCGAGCTTCACAGTGATTTGTAATCAGGCCTAGCATTTACAGGAAAAGGGAAAACTCTTTCAAAGCCTGCCAAGAACCGAGAAGGTAGAGGAGAAAAAAAAAGAAGAAGAAAAAAAACAGACTCCATGTTCCAAAGATGTGCTGGGTCCTTTTTTCCCCTGAAAAAGAAGGGAGGAAGAGTGATGGAGTTGGAACATGGACTGTTGGGAGGAGGGAGCTTATCTTTTCAAGTGTGTTTGCAGTCGTGAAGAAGTGGCCCAGAGTTGTTTGCTTCATAGCAGTTTCCCTTCCAGTAAGTATGAACAGTGAAACACAAGCAAACAAATTCCTATATCCACACAGTCATTTTGACGTCATGTACCGTAGAAACCATTATCTCATGTGATCTGTGGCCTGCAGCGAGAGAGAGTTGTGGAGCTTAGATGACAGAGTTGGTTAGGACAGACATATGTTACTTCCTGAATTTCTTAACAAGCAGAGCCTGGTTAGAGGGGTGGAGAAGTGGAGTCCTTTAGCAATTGGACCTGCTCCAGAACTGCCTCCACTGCACTGCTACAGTAAACTGGCTCACAACTGGAGCCAGCAGAGAGAGAAGTGGCTGGAGAGAGGAGACTATGTCCAGAGAATAAATTGACTGCCTTTACTTGACTGGCAGCTCATTGTGGGTTTAAATCCTGGCTGGCCAGAGAAGTGTGATTAATGTTTTCCATAGTCTGAGATAAAAGGAGTGTCAGGAGGAAAAGAGAGGGAGCGAGAGAACCACACTCTTCTGAGCATTTTTTTTATTTTTAAAGGTCAAATTCAACTGTTTTTAATCTCTATGAAATCATTTTTGGGTAACAATTAAGTACCTTACAGTGATTCTTTTTGACTATTTTAATTAGCAAAAGAGCAATTTCTCAAGTAAGAATTTTGCTTGGACTGTCTTGGAGTGGTCTGAGTGGAAAACTAGCTGTTATTGGGAAAGACGTTTGGGACTCTTTCCTATTGGTCTATTAAGTAAAACTCAGTCCCACCAAAACAGGCTGAAATTTCAGGTGGTCTTTCAAACAGATTTTCATAATTTCACAGTATTATTCCAACCTCCATGTGGAAACGTATATTAAACACAGGAAAATCACATTTGACTGCACTGGGCCTTTAAGTAATATGTTAACATGAAACCTAAGACCCTGTTGCCAAGCGAGGACGAACCTCCCAAATATGAGTCACCGGAAGACCACAAGCATAGCCCATAAAAACACAACAGCCAGGACAAAATTAAAGAGCACAAAGTCCCATAAACCAATTGCAAGGGTCAAAGTTAAACGTAGTTAAAAAGCCATAGGCTGCCAACCTTTCGAGAAAGACAATTAGTCCCCCAATGTGTAAAAATGTCCTTTGTCGAATTGCCTCTCGTTTCAGAAAACGTCAATATAAACCACCACTGAATGGCCCTGAGTAATGTTGTTCTAGATAAAAGTAAATTCCCCAGAGCTCTAGTCAGAGACAAAGAGGACACACATGGGTGAGGTGCAGCTCTGCTCTGGCTGCATCTGTGGCAGGCTGGAATGTGATGAGGGTTTACTGGGTTTAGAAATAACTGTCAGAAACAGGCAGACAAAAGGCAGTGCTGTTCTGAATCTGTAGGGCCGGTCTCTCGCCCTCTCAGACAGCACCCTCCTCTCCGCCTGCCCTGCAGCCCACTCCATCTTACCACTTTCCCATGAATGGTTACCACCAGCCCCCCTCCATCCCGCCTCTCCTCACCATTGCTGGCATCACCAGAACCATTGAGTCTGAATGTAGAAAAGTTGTTAAGGCAACTCAGGAGTGTTTAAAGGGAGATATTGTGGCAGGAGCATGTATGTATGTGTGTGTGTGTGTGTCCGTGTGAGAGAGACATTGAGGTAGCTTACAGCAGTGCACGTATCCTCCCCATTCGTCTAGAGGAAGTGACTGTGACTAGCTTTAACCAGCAACCAGTACAATAGTATCTAATGTCTTCAATAACTCAAAGAATGTTAATAGGGAGAATCAATACTCCAATTTCAAAACAATAAGAGAATCTCCAAAGTCTCTAGAATAGTACACAGACAAACAAAAATGTGGCTAATTCACAACAGTATGATACCGAACCACCCATTGAAATATGCGTGGAGCAGAAAACCCAGCCAGAGCTAGTTTCAGTGTAAATCTGTGCAGTGCTCCAGAGCTGACAGGGGAGGTTTATGATGAGAATCAATCGGTTGTCAGATTACAGCTTTCATCCCTCTCCCTTGGTTTCCAAGGAGCCAGAGTGGACCGCCACACTTCCTGTATGCCTGAAGCTTAACCAGCAGAGATAGAAATCACTCTTTATCTCTCATTCCTTATGCCACCTTTCCCTCCTTCCTTCCTTTTCTAATGACGTACCGTCATGATGTGTAATGACATGCACAGAGACCGAGGGAGGGAAATAGGGAGGGAGGGAGGGGAAAGGGGAGAGGTGGAAGACTGAAAACAGCTCCACAATAGCCAGTCACACCACATTTAAATGCCTTCGTACTATCCAGAGTGAAACGGTTAGGGGGAGAGCAGGGAGGACGGTGAAATGTGCATTTATGTTCTATTCTTCATGGTGTGGCAAATTGGATTGTGATGATGGTTCTATGGATCAATGTGATTTGGCACAGACTGGGGAGAGAAAACACCACCATCGCAACCAACCAGCTCTATTGTCTCCCCAGCCAGGACACACATCCCTTTATTAAAACACATTTAAAAAATATAGACAATTAAATCACAGAAAAACTATGGGTGAGTTCATGTATGATGAGGCATCATTAGCTACAGTATCTCTACTCTACCCACCCGGTCTGTAACTCCAGTTGGATTAACAGAGGCCTGAGGGAATGCATTTGAACTTCAGACATGTTCACCCTCCACTATCAGATCTCACATAGGGGCATTTATGTCATATCCACCCAGTTCTCAGCAAGGGGTTTCCCCTATATAGAGGAGCTTTGTTGAGGAGTTCAAACGAACAAGAAACCCACTCAACTGCCCACCACAGCTGGGCTGAACTGTAACCTAGCCACCCTGGCCCACATACACTATCCCTTTCTCCTATCAGCACAGATCAAAGGACCAATCAGAGACGCTAAACAGCAGATGAAGCCCATTTCAGATTTATACCTATTTCTTCACTGTCTGTACTTTCTGCGACTCAGCAAAATCTGCACAATGTTGTTTGCTTTTCCTGCACTGTTCCAGGGACATCCAGTGAGATGTTACTCTACAGACACCCGGGCCGTCCCATCCACCATGTTGAGCGGATCTAATTAAATGCTGTTCCACATTAACAGGATTGGGTGAACTCACCGTTTCCTGCCCCGCTCCCCATGGCCTTTGAGTGGCACTCAGGCTAATGCATACAAACAGGAGCAGGATGAAAACGCCAGACACAAGCGAAACCGACATCAACACACACGGCAAACCTGCTCACATTATTGCCTTGCGGTGGTGGAACATGGTGACATGGCAGAGGTGTTGTACAGTCACACAAAAGCTGTGTTGAGACCACTGCCGACAGAGGAACAGGCTGTAAAGGCCTGCGTCTTTATGTATCCCAGGGCTACAGTAGAACTAGGAGGTGTAATGCTATGGAATTAAATCTAACAATTTAATAGGATCTCTATGTGTAATGCCCTGTAATAATGTCATTCCTAATCATACTACATTTATAAGCCTGTTCTTTAACCACACAATTTCCCTCTTCATTTCCTTATTTGTTTGCAGTCATTTGGTTGTTATTGGACTTCAGGGTTTGACCTTTCAAAACATAAGGCTGCATATGTCTCAGCCTCACTTTCCCACTGCCACCAGCAGGCCCCTGCCAAAGACCCAACCAGGAAGCGGTGGATTGCCAAGCAAATAGTTACGCAATGTGGTAGTCAGAGTAAGTGTCAAAGGCTGCGTTTGTGAGCTGGTTGATTAAAACTGCCTTCATCCAAAGATAATCATGCTGAAGTTTTGCCTTCTAACTGGGGACTGAAGACAGTCATGCTGAGAATGGCAACAAGGGGAGAGGGGATAAGCTTCATGTCTTGAAAAATGCTATGAAATACATGTTGCACAAGTTCCCCCTTCCATTACACTGGGCTGCTAAAAGACAGTTAACTGCATGTTATTTGGTTCCACATAACATGGCACCCTCTCTACGTGTTTTTGGCTTGGGACCAGCTGCAGAACCAAAATGGTGAAAACAAACAGTCTAGAGGACATCTAAGCTAAGAGCTTTGAGACATAAACAGTAGGCCAATGTTCCCCCTTGGCAAACCAAAAGGTCAAATAAGAGGCTTCTAGACCACCTCCTGATCCATTCTGTTTATGTGGTAATTCACTTCTGTTAGACAACACATAGCAACTGTTCAAAATCTCCCAATTCACTCATTTGTCCTCCTGCACAACTGCAATAGCTGGGTCGGAATGGGTTAGCTCAAAGAATATTTATAATTTGTGACAGAAGACCTACCACAAGCAGACCACACAGTCTGCTCGTTGCTCCTACGTGTCACTCCTGTTCTACTCTGTTTTACAGGGACTGAAACATTTCCTTCCATTCTAAGCTACTTCAAATACTCCCAAACATACGGCCTCCTCCCCTTAAACCCCCAACACTCCTCCAGCCTCTCACAGGGTGAGTTCACATTCACAAGGCTGAAAGGGAAGTGAACTGCAATATCCCTCTGAATGCAACACTATACATTGTCAAAGTGAGACAACGTTCATCTGTTGTTCTCTATGGCCAAAAATATCCTATAAATTACCTATAGAGTCTGTGATTCGATGACCATGGCTGGATATTTTCTGGGTGTTTCTGAAACCTCCACCAGGGGAAGTGTGTGCTGTGCAGCGATGGTTCCCAACCATCTAAACAGCATGGTGTCCATTGGTCTGTATCAGCGGAGGCTCCTCAGAGGAGGACCATTCTCCTCAGTGAAATTTCATAAAAATAGGGAAACATTCATTTTTAAAAAGTTATCCTTTTTAGATAAAACTAAATATATTCATAGGTCACCAAATAATTGGTTAAAATACTGTAGTCCTTCATTGCAAAACAGTGTAACTTCAACAGAACTGTCTGGGTTGGCACCCTGGTGTAGCCGGAGGACAGCTTGCTTCTGACCTCTGGCTTTATTGACTTCAATACAAAACCTAGGAGGCTGGTAGGCCTCACCCCCTTCCATAGCTATACATGGTAATTATGACCACTTCCAGAGGATGTCCTCCAACCAATCAAAGGTTTTGCAGTAGGAACTGACATGTTGTCCATCCAATCATAGATGTAGGATCAGAGAATGAACCTAGTGTAGGTTGTATTGGGATTGTGTCACAGAGCATTATGGGGATTCTGTGTTGAGAAGATTGGTGACATTGTTGGATAGAACTTAAGAGTGATAGTTGAGCATTTGAGACATTCAATTCAAATTAGTTTTTTAAAATTACAGGAGATGGAGGTATATTATAAATTGTTTTCTTTGCTTTAGAACTTTGTGCCCAGTTAAGGCAAATTTCAATAAATTGCACTGTTAACTTCAGTAGCTCGCTAGCTACCAGCGCGAGTGTACAGTTCTCCACCAGAATAGTAGAATGGCCAACGCTGCCGAAAATGTTGTGGACTTTGTTGAAGAACCCCTTTCATTCTCTGGGGTACACGGAAAAGGTGCGAATTAAACACGAGTCGACCTCTGCCCGAGATCAGTTTCATGAAGAAGGATGAAAAGGTGATGGTGTTCAATACCAACTGGTATCAAAAGTATAGCTGGTTAACAGGGAGCCTATCATCAAGCCGCCTGCAATTGTACGTTACGATGCTTTACATGCTGAACATCTTTTCTGGGATGTCGAAAACAATTCAGAATGATTTGATAGCTTCCATCGCATCAACCATTAAACGTTAGGATTAAAGAGAGGTTGATGCAGAACATGTTTGCGCGTGCGCTCAAGTAGGCTTTGCATTTTTTTCCGGTATTTATTTAGCAAAGATGATAACACCTAATCACTCCAGACAGACACAAGCAAAAACTCATGACAGAAATGTTGCAGCAGCCTAGGCAACACCTAAACATTAGAAATCTGACATGCTGTACGGGATGAAAATATTATTCCATCTGATCAACTGTAGGCTACTAATAAGAGCAGATGCATACAGCCCATGTGCCCTGTCCATCTGGTCAGGGTAAACTAATGTACCGTTATGTATTTATAGTCCATTTGTGTGTCAGGAGAAAATGTGAATGTGATCATTTAGATGATATTCCAAATAGGGATGGCTAGGCTGCCTACACGTTTTCAATCCAAAATGATTACCTGGAATTAATCAATCGACAGTGATGGCAGATGGGAGTACATTTAAAAAAAAGGCCTACAGTTGCATAGGCCTGCATGATGCAAACATGCATAAAGAAAGCTCAGCCCTGTGAGTTCTAATGCTTGTGTGTCTGGGTAGAGGAAATCCCCCTCCAAATCTAGTCGAAATATAATTTGTATGAACAAATATAAAACGGTAGCTGCAGTTTGACAGGGTTTTCATCTCCCCCAGGGCCAACCATTTTTTTAAACCACATAAACATTTCCCCACCACTCTGGGACCTATGGTGGCAACAGTCTGCTTGCAGTTGTCTGTTATTTTCAGGGTATGTGGATGATCAGGGCCTTATTCAGGAACGTTTCTTGGGCCACTTTGATGTGTCAAGTGGGCGAGATGCGCAGTCCGTTTGACTTTATGAATTTTGAGATGTCGGAGTTGAACTTCATAGAGAAAATTGTTGTCCAGACCTACGATAGCGCAGCTGTAATGAAATGTATCTGCTATTTGTATTTAAAGCTACGTCCCCTCATGTGCCATGATTAAGAGGTGATAACTACTCCATTACCATTGTCAACTTTCTCCTGACATGAACGGAAGCCACATTGTCTCATGTGCCCACTCATCCACTGGCACATTGAATGTTTCCCTTCCAAGCACTATGAGTACCCTTACACAATCTCTCTCATTACTGTATGTAGAGTCAATCACATACACAATCACATTATTACAAAGATTTTACTCCTTGTTTGGACTAACTCATTCTTAGCTCTATTGTCTAACTGTGTAGTGTCTTGTGTTATCGTTTTGTCTTCCCAGTCAAATCCTGTCCTGCACTGGTCAAGGCTCTGAACACCTCAACTCAATCCTCATACATGCATTCAATCACTGCTGAGATCCCCTTTCCAACACTAAGTAGCCCTCTCATTCCCCTTCCCCATAATATTGTACCTTAAAATGTCTATTAAAATCATTTGTATATGATTTTTGAAACACATGTTGTGGTCTCTGTGCGTTCCGCACCTATACCGTGAGTCTCCCATCCTCCTCAATTTTTCAAGTCAACAGCCTCCACTGGTCTGTATTCAGTAGTACCATAGCAAAACCCCACAATGATTATTTCCAAATACCCATTTAATTGCTGAAGTGGCGCGTTCCATTAGCCCATGGCAAGCGGAGCACAGCAGCACACAGCCTCTTTCCAGGAGTCAAAATAAAGCAGGATATCCTGGTCACAGTTCCCTAGCAATGTGTTCATGATTCCCCAGCCTAAAAGCCACGAGACAGCTATTATTCTGAATGTTTCCTAGATTATTAGAATTAAAATAGGAAGTTTGAGTATACATACTTTTGTCTTTATGTCAAATCTATAAAATGTATGTATCATGGACTAGCTGCTTGCACTTCTTAAAAATGTACATAAACATACAGAATCTGAAAAACACTAAATGGCTGGACTCATTAAAATAAAAATGTTTTATTTTGTTTTATTTCACCATGTAAAAATTGTGTAATTAAGGCATTACATATACAAATCTGCTTTAATGTGGTGCAGTAACAAAGACATTTCTCTGCAGTACTAAATTCCAATTTCTAAACACTGTACATGTGTTTTCTCCTCTCTGTTCATCACACCTCCCCTCCCAAAGCCAATATTTTTCAAATTAGACATGAGTGTTTACAAAGACAGAATGCCTCATCACACTAGAGACATCTCCCTCCCTGGATACTCTCAGCATCCAACAAGATTTGAGTGTCATGCCAAGAAAATAGAAAAATGGACATAATCAATTATTTGTATTTCTTCTATCATCTAGGAGTGGATGAGTGTGGGTTCTTTAAGCAGAGAGCTACGGACTATTCAGGATACAGCTGCTATACAGCCACTCCAGCAGCCAATACACAACTCATTTAAAATGGTTCCTCCCACAAAGGAAGTAAAGCCAGAGGTTGAAGAGACTGCATTAACAGTAATATTCCTTATTGAAATAAAGCTCTGGAGCAGGAGAGTAGGTTTGATGTTTAGTAACAGCCCGCCAAGAGAGAGAGGGCTTTGCATATATTGAGAGGCATTGTAAGCGCTGGCAAGGGGTCGCTCCACTACTCCAGAAATACAGCTTTTCGCATACCAGGTCTGTCCTCCACACACATACATGCTCTCCTCTGGGCTGGCCAGCCCCTTCTCATACACTACATGAGTAGTCTATAGTCCGACACCCAGCAGCCTAACTGTTCCTCAGACACCCTACGCCCAGATGCCGAGAGCTCTACAGTGGGCCAGTGTGAACCCGGCTAATAATTAATAGCATGTAATTAAGATGGCAGGCTCCCTGTACTTGTAAAGACCCATTAGCCCAATGTATCAGCATGCTGTAATGACTTTGTTTGATGTGGATTTCTAGAGTATCACCCCTCCCCCCTCTACCGCTTCCAGCCCTCACGCTCCCTAAACTTGAGTGACATTGGCGCTTGTTGCGGAGCCCTGTCGAGGGCAGAAATCACTCAGTGAGGGTTGTAAGGAGAGGAGCAGCCCTTGTACAGTTGGCAATTTGCCAGACTCATGATGACAGGCGAGGCAGGGTGGACTTCATAAGCGGGCCCATTTTAGTTCTTGCCATTAACAGCACATCAACGATCCCACCAGTCAGTCAGCCAGCTGCCCAGGCCTGAAACCCAGCAGCCCCCATACTCTGTCCTCCCCCTCACATCCCATCATACCCTGCACCCGGTTCTCAGCCTTGATCTGCAATTACCACCAGTCAGTCGCCATTCCATTGAAGAAAAAAGGCAATTTAATGCATAAAGGGATAAATGGGTGAATAATTACATTTTTAATCAAGCTGAAAGGATCTCTCCAGCTCAAAATGGGAGAAGGGGAAAGTTAAAAAAGGGGGAGATTTGCTTGTTTCCAAAAAAACGTGTTTAATCCTTGACACCTGTCAAACGGCTCACACTACACAGACCCCCGGGGTTCATAAAAGGCTGCGGTTGAGGCTTAACCCTACAAGTGCCTCGGCATTGAAAGAGTGTCCCTGCTCAGTCTCCAGATCCTTGCAGGCTCACACACACATAATACGGTCATGCCTGGTGTGGTCACCACACCAACACTGATATATACAGTAAGTGTTAATCCCATATGGCACCATATTCCCTATTAGTGCACTAATTTTGACCACGGCCCATAGGGAACGTAGAATATTCCCTAGTATAGGGAATAGGGCGCCATTTTGGATGCACACTCTGCTGCAGCCTCTGCTTCAGTGCTATGGCTAAAGTGATCTTACACATGTAGACTGCCTGAAACTAGACACAGACCAGAGGACTACAGGAAGTAAGAAAGAATGTTCAGGTCCGTGTTGAACATTCACACAATACTCTACCACATCACACAGCTACCATAAGGAAGAGGCCAGTTGTGGGTTAGGACCTGCTGTGAATGGAAAGAAAAGACAAACACGATGGAGAATGTAGGGATTGAATAAAAAGCCTAGATAAAAAGAGGCTCTCTACGGTGGGCCTTATCTGTACCGCGTTTCCTTACTCCCCTCAGCAGTGCTCCACTGCCTGTCGTGTGGTCTCTGCTCTGTGTTGTGGGAATTCCATTCTCAGATATCAAAGCTGCTCGCCTAGCAGGCCATAGCAACGGCATTACATACACATTGCGTCAGGCGGAAGTTGGAACGATGGCCCGCCTCGCGAGCCTAGGGCCTCTGGGAAAAGCAACTAGACTAGGAGAGAATGGAGTTAGCTTTGGACTGCATCAGCTGGGTCAACTTGTTGAATAGCTCAGACAATAAGGAGTTGGAACACTGCCATGCTAGCATCAGTTAACCTCCATTTCCCTCTATAACCTCACCACACAGAGGCCTTGAGAAGGCATGAGTTAAGGCTTTAAATGATCTGCAATTCCATATTTACTCTCAGTCAGGTCAAGTCTCTGAAGTTTACTCCACAAGTTATGAGACCAGTGGTATGAAAGAGGCTTTAAAAATGCTGAACATGGAATCCAGCTCATTATTTGCAGTAACCCTCACGGTTATTGGTTGATGTTGACAAGACAGCGGGGTGCTTGGCCTATGGAGGAGGCTTAGTGGAGAAGAGATGGGGGGCAGTAAAGAGGATTATGGGGGGGGGCAGCAGTGAGGGGCCAGTCTATTGTTAGAACTTGAGAAAGTGTTAGAGCAGGAAGAGTGGCAGACACACTGGTTAGAGCGTCCCAAACTCAGGAAATACTGAGATACAGGTCTGGACGACAAGCTACTGCCCAGTCCTGCTGCATGGGGACTACAGTATTGGAATTATACAGCCACAAACTTCCACTCACAGAAGAATCTAGGCTGAACTGCTCATGCAAAATAACATGATGGAGCATCATGTGAGATTTTCCAGTTTGTACACTGTATAGTTTTGTCCAAATCAATTGAATGCTGAGGTGTTTTAGCCTTTGAAAACGGGGCCTGCTGAAATGTAGGCTGGGAGGGCTGCTCATTTGGCAGATGGTTGGGAGGGGTTGTTGAGAGGCAGAGATCTCCACCAAGCCTGTGAATACAATTATCCCTGAGCTCTTGAGTTGGGGCCACAATCAATATATTCATGTTGTTATCATAAATCATACCACAACTATGCTTGGAAATAGAGCTAAATTATTTTGTCATTTTGTGTCGTTTGTGGAACAGAATCTAAATTGATGTGTGGGTTACTTTTTGGATGTGTATCCAGTCCAGACCCCCACCTCCTGTGGGAAAAACAACCAAAATTAAGGACCAACAACCCCTTGGAGAGAAGGAGGGAGGGCAACGAAGGATGGAAGGAAGGCAGAGAGAAGGAGGGAGGGCGGAGAGAAGGAGGGAGGGCAACGAAGGATGGAAGGAATGCAGAGAGAAGGAGGGAGGGTGGAAGGGAGGGATGGAGGAAAGGCAGAGAGAAGGGAGGGAGGGAGGACAGAGAGAAGGGAGGGAGGGAGGGCAGAGAGAAGGGAGGGAGGGAGGGAGGGCAGAGAGAAGGGAGGGAGGGAGGGAGGGCAGAGAGAAGGGAGGGAGGGAGGGAGGGCAGAGAGAAGGGAGGGAGGGAGGTCAAGAGGGAGGGCAGAGAGGAGGGAGGGAGGGAGGGCAGAGGAGGGAGGGAGGGAGGGAGGGCAGAGAGAAGGGAGGGAGGGAGGGCAGAGAGAAGGGAGGGAGGGAGGGCAGAGAGAAGGGGGAGGGAGGGAGGGCAGAGAGAAGGGAGGGAGGGAGGGCAGAGAGAAGGGAGGGAGGGAGGGCAGAGAGAAGGGAGGGAGGGAGGGAGGCAGGGAGGGAGGGAGGGCAGAGAAGGAGGGAAAGGTGGACACAATCTGCTCTTCCTGCTTTCCTTTGTGTTGGAGGAAAAGGGACACTGCTGTGGGGGTGGAGTCAACCAAAAAGAGAAACACAACATAGTGGGAGGCAGCGTGTCAGTGTGTGTCTTCACACGGGTGTGTGTGGGCTATATGTTTAGCTTTAGGTGTCCCTCTACCCCCCTCACCTCACACGGATAATACATCTTTAGGCAGCCCTTTCTGCACTTAAGTGTCTGTTCTCACTCTCCATGCATCGCCCCTGACTATTAAACTTGAATTGTATTTACTTTCCATAATGGCACCGCAGTACAGTGATGCCTCGAAGATCTAGTACCTAATAGTGCCTGCCGCATCTACACAATAAATACTTAGCCATTTATCCTCTGAACATTATTTTAAACACCAAAGCAAACAGCTGCAGTGGTGAGGCTGTAGTCAGTGACCCAGCTCACATACATACACAGCAATCTTTTCCAACTCTCCTTCGGCTGGTATCCTACAGTACTACAGCTGTCCACGTGTCACCCAAGGGCACAGCCAAAAGTAGGCCATGGCTCCAAGAGGAACTCAAGCTCCTGCTACTGTTGGAGGCTTGACTCCCAATCCCTACGTTAACACAATGCCAACACAAATCACAACCTTGGCCTGCAACCCCAGGCCCACCACTAAGTGTAAACTCCAAAGCCAGCCCACAATCTACTCATTTCAGTGGCATCCACAGGACTGGCTGTGAGAGGAACGGATTCCCTACATTTGGAAGGTGGGAAATACTGTATATAGAGCGTGTTGGCATCCATTAGTATAAAGAGAGCAATTAAAACGAGTATATACATCATCAGCCATAATTATAGCATGATGACATCAAAGTGAAACGTGACAGACATATGTCACTTTGTCACAATGGTACTGAATATGAAAGCATGGTAATCGAGGAATTTACACGCTGTATTATGACATGTAATGGCTGCAATTTAAAGATCAAAGTTGGGACACATCTTTAGGAATGCTTCATTTCCCTCCTCTCTTCATCAGTGTCCTTAAGGAGAGAAGAAAGGAAGCATGAAGAACGGCCTCTGACTCCAGTCTTGGATTCTGATTTCCCATGGGCGCCTCCACAAACTGAACGTCATGAAGTCTAATGTCAGCCAAATTAAGAGAGAATTCTAGGACAGCAAGTTTGGCTTTCATTGCCAAAGCGACTCATGGGTATCACTTCAAAAAGGAAACTAAACGGGAAGGGAAAGAGCGACAAGGGAAAACAGAACACCCACAGCAGGAGGCTGGAAAGCAAAACGCCTGGGTAGAACCTTTATCTACTGTACGGCACCACCACCGAGCCAGAGGTGACGGAAACCAGAATGGTAGGTCACACCTACAGGCCTCGGTCGGTAGGTCGGTCTGTGTGCGCACATATAATGTAGTAATCCTTGCAATACCATGCTTTGTATTCAGGATACAGGACTTGAAATATTCAGAACAATAACCTTGACTAGCACCTCATTTCTACAAACCAATAAAAACATTGTGGATGTACTATGCTATTATTCAGAAGTATCAATGCTTGGGAGAGTTGCCTTATAAGAATACCCCTCATAACTGGCAACTAACTGGCCACAAAAGACATGTGATCTGTTATCTCTGTCCCTGAACTTACATAAACCGCTTTGCTTTCCTCCTCTGAAATGTTCTTAGCTTTGAGGCCAGATATTTAGTTTGGCTGGGCTTTCAGCTGTGAAATTAAAAAAAGGTTCTGGCAGAATAGGCCTGGGGAGGCCAGTAAGCCACAAGAATAGAGCTATTTTGCTTAGTTTCCCCCCAACAGAGTCTCACCCAGAAACCCTCTAAAAACACTTGCATAGTCAGCATGAAACATGCAAGCATTAAAATAGACACTGCAATAATCGCCATTTCAGCTTTACCTAGCCGGTATTACATTAGCCTGTCATTCTTAATGGTGTTGATGGTGTTAATAACAGTTGCATCTCCAGAGACAGTAGGGCAGGATGGCAGGAACACCACTAGTCTTTTAGAGACATGCTGCTATGATATGTTGTAGATCTCCACTAACTAGAGAGGTATACATTATGAACATCTCTTCTCCACCTTACTGGCAAATCCCAACCCAGCGCCGCAGCACTAAAAGTTCTGTCACCACAACAAAGAGACTGGAGAATTCCCTCTCGCAGACACTCCTTCAGACTCACACTGGGAGGGTCAACTGGGGTGAACATATGGAGACAAGGCATTAAGGACAGTTATTTCTTACTGTATATGTTTAGACGGTTTCTATACATCTTTAGAACATGTTAGCTGTAGAGGCAGTGAACACCTGTCAATAGCAGACCTGGGAGGCGATACATGCTGTATGGTGGGAAATGTCTCTGACCTTGGAGGCTTCTCTCGGGGGCCAGGGTGGTTGAGGAGGGGGTGAATCTACAGGTGGGGTATAATCTCACAGACCATGGACGAGTTATAGAGTACAGCAGTTCTGTTCAAATGTTTATAAATCAATGTCATGAGATGAACCTCTTTGGCAGTTCGTCTATAGATATTTTGGACAGTTTCTCAGCTTGAACTGGGCTACACTTGGTTAACATTTAGTTTCATTCCCATAAACCTTTGGTAACCTCCCCTGCTCCATTTCACCCATCCCTCTGAGTACATCTCCGCTACTCCTCTTACTCACTTTCTGCTTCACTTTCATTGCTTACACTTGACCTCAGTGCATATAGTACCTCCGCCGCTCACTGTGCTCAGTAATTACATGATAGGAGGGAACGAAAAGGTGGTGCTTGGCAGAAACACTGACATTCCAAACGGGAAAC
Organism: Oncorhynchus masou masou; assembly: GCF_036934945.1. Lineage (NCBI taxonomy): Eukaryota > Metazoa > Chordata > Actinopteri > Salmoniformes > Salmonidae > Oncorhynchus > Oncorhynchus masou. Next base: position 63,667,901 of record NC_088220.1, read on the forward strand.
CTTCTCCTTAACAGGCCTTAAGCCTTTATTCTGCTCCAACAGCAGCTTTGCCAGTCTGTTGGGAATCACATGAACAAACAGGAAGACCTTATCAAGGCTCCATGAATTACTACTAAACAACATGACTCTGGACAACCATTACATTCAACAGTAAGTAGGCTTTCTGCATGCGGCAGGGCAAAGGATGGGTTGTATGAAATACACCGACGACCCGTTAAATACTTCTTTTTAAACTCACCTGCTGGTTCTGAAAGCACGAAGGCGGTCAAATGAGCAGGTGGTGAGTAACATGCTGCTGCGCCATGGAAACAAGGAGGGGTTAATATGCACTTTGTCTATGGTGGCGTCCAAAATGGCACCCTATTCCCTATCTAGTGCACTACTTAACACCAGGGCACATAGGGATCAATATAAAGGGATGAGGGTGCCATTTGGGACACATTCTGTCTCTGTACGCTCCGTCTGTCCTCCTCCCAGACTCTACAGACTGGACTGAACACCTCACCAGGCTGGGAATCTCACTACACTAATGACTCTGAATGTACACACTAAGTTTTCATTTCCTAAAGCATGTTCCAAAGAAAACATGGAGGGAAGTGGGATAACCTTTCTATTGGACAGGGATCAACTTCGGTCTTATAAAATGTCCCCTTATACCAATGACAGGTTCCATCCGGTCCAACATGGGTACGTTTCTGAGTTGCATAGACTCATCTCAACTCATCGATCTGAAGTAACTGGATAGCAAGGACCATTCATATAACGAGTCTGAAGAGGACCATTCATCAGTTCATTCTGCATCCAGTAAACCTGATTGAGGCTGAGGGTATCTGCTTCTACACCGCATGCTGAGAAGAGCCGAGCTAAACATGTGGCTTTCATTTGGAGCCTGTGTTAACAATGTAGTGCAGGAGAAAAGTCTCTCTCTCACCAGCTTAAGCTGATAAAGGCTTTGATGCTACATGGCCGTGGGATCGGTTCCCCCCAGCCCAAACAGATGCACAGCAAAAGAATCATTAAAACAACGATTAGCCCCCATCACAGAGGCACAGGGTAACCCACAGCATGGGCTCAGCCCAGCAGGGGGTCAACTCCAAACCCATCACCAGCCACCGCCACCAGGCGTTCCCTTTCAAGATTTCCCTGTGCTTATTCTTATACATTTGGGAACTTGAATGTATGCCTTTAAAATAACTATTACCTTCAATATGTTTGGAATGTGTGTAGTGGGAGTTTTATTGAGTAACCAAGACTTCCAATAATAGATTTTACAACGGGATGTGACGGCAGTGGAAATGTACACTGCTATAATTACTAGGTTAACCTGACTGGCTACAGTATGAGGCTCTAGTCAGACTCATGCCAGTGCTGCAGCTCCACTGACCTTAGTGAGGCTGCGAACCAGTGATACTCATCAGTATCGTGGCATGGAAACAAAACACAAACTGGATTTACTTTAGGAAATAGCCCTGATGTTGGAAACAAACTTAATTTTGTTGTCATCCAGAGTCACATTTATTTACCAAGCTATATCACACAGTATTTTACATTCAGCTGGTTTTTAAAGGACCAAAGAGTTGTCTGCTTCGTGTTTTCATTTTTGCCATGGAAAGAATATCGTATCGTCACAGCCCTAGTACCAAATAGCACCTTATTCCATATGTAGTGCACTACTTGTGGCAGCAGGGAGCCTAGTGGTTAGAGCGTTGGGCCAGTAACCGAAAGGTCGCTGGATCGAATACCCGAGCTGACAAGGTCAAAATCTGCTATTCTGCCCCTGTACAAAGCAGTTAACTCCCTGTTCCTAGGCTGTCGTTGTAAATAAAAAGTTCTTAACTGACTTTCCTAGTTAAATAAAAGGTTAAAATAAAATAAAAACAATTTGACCAGAACCCATAAGGTGCACTATATAGGGAATAGGGTGCTGTTTGGGATGGAGACTCAGTCTACATAACTTTCAGGCAGTATGTCTCCTCTCACAACAGATAGTGAGCACCTCCCACATCATCATCTTCTCTCATCTCTGGATGTTTCTTCCAGTGTCTCTCTCCATTACTTATTCCTCCATATTGGTTGCCTTGCCACCAGCTCCCATCTCTGTACATTGGCCTGCCTGTACATTCTGCAGATTCCTTGTCATTTCTCAACAATGTAATCACAAGACATTCTTTGCATGTACGAAAGCTTACAGCTGCAGTGAGCAGACAAGCTTTACCGTGTGAGATTGGGTACATCTTAAAAGTCAATGTAAAATCTATTTAATTTAGCTCTGGGAATCACTTTCATAATTCTAGACTATTGAAAGCAGAAGAGAGGAGACCATAATAGCTTGCTAATGTGATATATTATTTGAACCTATAATGATATGAATCAGTATGCGGTGCATTACGATTCCTAATTCATTTGTTTTCAGGACCAGCTTGCCAAGCAGCACCCTTGAATAATGGTTAGTGAGTGCTAATGTGTCCAAGTGCTCATACAACATACTAATAGAACTACTGAATCTGTAATGAGGTCAATAAAAAGCAGATGGAATTATCCTGCCAGGCAGAAGGTATCCTCATATTGCATGGAGGGCATATTGCTGTAGTAATGTGTAGGAATAGACAGACCGACACAGACTGACTGATTAACCTGGCAGCATAATAGACTCGATATTTGGATTACTAATCAAGAAATGGTTGGAAGAGCATTATGTAAAATCCAAAAGGAAACATTAGATTTTGCCAGCTATCTCCAGAGACAGCAGGGAGGGGATGAAAACCAGGGTTGAATCTGATTGGATTCTGACTTCCCCCTGGCTGCTTTGACGACTGACATTGTGCAAAACTGCCTTGGGCAGTGCTCTGCCAAAGCTCTGATCTCAGTCACCACCGCCACTCAATTCACCGGCTCGCCACCAAAAGAGTGCATGAACTACCCACAACATTATTGAGTTTCACTGTGGGTTGTACAGAACAAGCACAAAGTCCCACAGAGATGCACTACATACACACAAAAGTATGTGGATACCCCTTCAAATGAGTGGATTCAGCTATTTCAGCCACACCCTTTGCTGGCAGGTGTATAAAATCAAAACACACAGCCATTCAATCTCCATTGGCAGTAGAATGGCCTTACTAAAGAGCTCAGTGATCAGCGTGTCACCGTCATAGGATGCCACCTTTCCAACAAGTCAGTTTGTCAAATGTCTGTCCTGCAAGAGCTGCCCCGGTTAACTGGAAGTGCCGTTATTGTGAATTGGAAACATCTCGGAGCAGGGCTCAGCCGTGAAGTGGTAGGTCAAAACAAGCGCACAGAACGGGTCCACCGCGTGCTGAAGTGTGTAAAAATCATCTGTCCTCGGTTGCAACACTCACTACAGAGTTCCTAACTGCCTCTGGAAGTAACGTCAGCACAATAGCTGTTCGTCGGAAGCTTCATGAAATTGGTTTCCATGGCCGAACAGAAGTACAAGCCTAAAATCACCATGTGCAATGCCAAGCATTGGCTGGAGTGGTGTAAAGATCGCCGCTATTGGACTCTGGAGCAGTGGAAACACATTCTCTGGAGTGATGAATCACGCGGAACCATCTGGCAGTCCGACGGACTAATCTGAGTTTGGCGGATGCCAGGAGAACGCTACCTGCACCAATACATAGTGCCAACTGTAAAGTTTGGTGGCGGTGGAGGAATAATGGTCTGTGGCTGTTTTTCATGGTTCGGGCAAGGCCCCTTAGTTCCATTGAAGGGAAATCTTAACGCTACTGCATACAATGACATTCTACACGATTCTGTGCTTCCAACTTTGTGGCAACAGTTTGGGGAAGGCCCTTTCCTGTTTCAGCATGAAATGCCCAAAGCGAGGTCCATGCAGAAATGGTTTGTTGAGATGAGTGTGGATGAACTCGACTGGCCTGCACAGAGCCCTGTCCTCAACCCTTTGGGATGAATTGGAACGCCGACTGCGAGCCAGGCCTAATCGCCCAACATCAGTGCCCGACCTCACTAATGCTCTTGTAGCTGAATGGAAGTCATCCTGTCTGGGTTGGCGCCCCTCCTTGGGTTGTGCCATGGCGGAGATCTTTGTGGGCTGTACTCAGACTTGTCTCAGGATGGTAAGTTGGTGGTTGAAGATGTCCCTCTAGTGGTGTGGGGGCTGTGCTTTGGCAAAGTGGGTGGGGTTATATCCTTCCTGTTTGGCCCTGTCCGGGGGTGTCCTCAGATGGGGCCACAGTGTCTCCTGACCCCTCCTGTCTCAGCCTCCAGTATTTATGCTGCTGTAGTTTGTGTGTCGGGGGGCTAGGGTCAGTTTGTTATATCTGGAGTACTTCTCCTGTCCTAGTCGGTGTCCTGTGTGAATCTAAGTGTGCGTTCTCTAATTCTCTCTCTCAGAGGACCTGAGCCCTAGGACCATGATACAGGACTACCTGACATGATGACTCCTTGCTGTTCTGCCTTATTATTATTATTATTATTATTAATAATATTATTATACGACCATGCTGGTCATTTATGGACATTTGAACATCTTGGCCATGTTCTGTTATAACTCCACCCGGCACAGCCAGAAGAGGACTGGCCACCCCACATAGCCTGGTTCCTCTCTAGGTTTCTTCCTAGGTTTTGGCCTTTCTAGGGAGTTTTTCCTAGCCACCGTGCTTCTACACCTGCATTGCTTGCTGTTTGGGGTTTTAGGCTGGGTTTCTGTACAGCACTTTAAGATATCAGCTGATGTATGAAGGGCTATATAAATAAATTTGATTTTGATTTGATTTAATGCCCATAATTGTGGAATGAGATGTCCACATAATTAGCTACAGCAAAAGTTTGTTTCCTTCTGCCATAACCATTCTGACAGTTAGGGGCAACTTGACAATTTCATATTACCCCAATCAGCTCAAATTGAAAGCTCTTTAGAAAAGTCTTGACGTTCTGCCAGAGATTGGCTGGAAAATGGCTGATTCAATATTATGGAAAGGAATCTTTCAGAAAACAATGCGTTGCCATCCAACCTCATTAGACACACACCAGCTCCTGCCCTCCAACACCTCATTATCTAGTAGCTGGAGATAAGCGGCTTTCCAACAATCAAATCTGTCTTTAGAGGGGGCTAGGATCAGAATACAGCACCACAATGTAGAGAAACTAATCTAACCAAGTCATCAGAGTCAAAAAACACTTGTAGGGTGAACTCTGTCCAAAAAACACTTGTAGGGTGAACTCTGTCCAAAAAACACTTGTAGGGTGAACTCTGTCCAAAAAACACTTGTAGGGTGAACTCTGTCCAAAAAACACTTGTAGGGTGAACTCTGTCCAAAAAACACTTGTAGGGTGAACTCTGTCCAAAAAACACTTGTAGGGTGAACTCTGTCCAAAAAACACTTGTAGGGTGAACTCTGTCCAAAAAGCAGGACAGGAGCATGAGGAAGCTTTTTTTTTTAAGTGACTTTTGAGGAGGTGCTAATTGGCTGTAAGATACCTGACACGGAGATTAAATGGCTTGGCCTGAAACCAAGCCTTGCTCTCCTCCCAGGAGAGATGACTGTTGGAGCCAAATTCTTTGAACTGTCGCAAGGGATGTGACAGAACATTACTTCAGAGTTGTGACTGTTCCCCTTTCACTGGGGCTTACTGAGACCTCAAATGGAACCTTACCCACGTCAGCCCCCCTTTTAGGTAACAGAGACTTGTAGTACAGTAGGGTAAAGAAAAACATCTGCTTGGAAAGTCAATGGTTATTTGAAAATCTGGACCAAAAAAATTCAAATCTATAATTCAAGAGAGGACTTATTGAAAACATTGTACGTTTCCAGCCACAATAAGGATCATCTCCTTGAGATTCCTGCTCTTTCTCAACTCTTAAAAACTCTCCCTCCTCACCACATATTCTCTCCCTCAGCACCACCCTCTCTGCACTCTTACAGAGAGGTGGATTGGATGCAGCTCCGTCCTCTTTGTCACAAAGCTTTTTAAGATTACAGCAGTGCAGAGCAGTCAGTCTCTTAGGCTCCCACAGTCACACTACCAGTCCAGTCCTCATTATTCCTCTCCTGCTCAGTGCCTTCCTACAGTATCTGCACTGTAGTTATACATAGATTACAGATTGATTATACTGGCAATGTAATATAATGTACCCTGTAATGGTATTTGGGTTCTCACAGCAGAATAATAATAAAATAAATACTCCCAACAACTCAATAGTAGACAAGACAGCAGGGCTAGAGCCAATGTGTCAGTCTGCCAGGCTACAAGCTGAGACAGTGGGCCTGTTTGCATAGTAAGCCTCTTTCAGACAGGAGCCAGAGCTGCAGAATAGTCACATGACCAGGATTCACACCCTTCTCATTCAACGGTCTGCCATCCATCTCCTATTAGGCTGGTGAGACAATAGCACAGGGAGAGAGGATATTTGAGGGGAATGTTTCAGTGTAGAGACTAAGGACTTCTTGCATTGTATACAAAACGGTCATTGAAAATCAACTGTTATTACGCAGAAAATGTAACCAACAACTGTGAGAGCTGTGCATGTGGAATAAAATGTGGAGGCTTGGCTCAATTTACCTTCCTTCCAGATAAACATTCCTCCGTACATCAGTCCACTTCTCTGACCACTACACCATGTATTCACTGATCACCAAGGAGAAATATGATCAGAAGGTATGATGAGAGGGAAACTAACCGGGGAATGAAACAAAAACCTTGCAATCTAGGAGAGAAAACAAAAGGAAACCGAAAGACATGAGCTCTGTTCCGGATGGCAGACTGCTTCTGGGGGGCGGGGTTGCTACAGAGTTATTATGCTGGAAATGAATGCAGAACTGGGGTGTGGGGGGAAATTACAGACTAGAGGACTGTGTGACTGTGTGTTTTCACTGGAGGGGGGGGGGGGGGGTCCTAAAGACCTGGGGAGATCTCACACCACGTTTGCTAAGCAAATATGGACATGGCAGCATCGCAAGGAAAACAGCAGATGAGGGTAGGATCATCAAGACAGAACAACAACAATGTTTATGTCCATGGAAAATAAACAAAGTCATTCTTAATTCATATCTAGTCAGTGTCTCTGGTATTCCATTTCCTGTATTTAGCGCATTTGAAGAAAATAAATGAGGAAAGTGGGCATTCTTGGAGAGGCTAGTATGTGCTAATTGAGGTTGGTTTGGAATAATGTACATAAGCTGGAGAATCATCAGTTGTTCTCATTGCAGTGTTACTGTAGACAATGTGGTGAAGACATGGCCATGCTCGTACTCTACTGTGGAAACTTCTGGTCGAAAACCACAAACAGAGAGCCCGTATCAATGGGTCAGCTGCAGAATAGTGGGGGGAAAAGCCATAGGCCCAATCCCAGTGCATCTTTTCAGTAGTTCACAGACCAAGGTCACAGTCTCAGCGTCTTTGTGCGTTTACATTTACAGGCAGATAACGGATGTAGAAACAGATCAGGTTGCTTAGAGGACACACAGAAATTCTGGTTGTAGTCTACAAGTCAGCCACACTGTTTTCACCAGTTTTCAGAGGGTAACTTAAACTCCCCTTTAACATCAACCTATTGTCACCTCTCACAAACACCAGTCTCAACGTCAACAGTGAAGACGCGACTCCGGAATGCTGGCCTTCTAGGCAGAGTTCCTCTGTCCAGTGCCTGTGTTCTTTTGCCCAACTTAATCCTTTCTTTTTATTGGCCAGTCTGAGATATGGCTTTTTCTTCGCAACTCTGCCTAGAAGGTCAGCATCCCGGAGTCGCCTCTTCACTGTTGACGTTGAGACTGGTGTTTTGCGGGTACTATTTATTGAAGCTGCCAGTTGAGGACTTGTGAGGCGCCTGTTTTTCAAACTAGACACTAATGTCTTCTTGCTCAATTGTGCACCGGGGCCTCCAACGCTTTCCATTCTGGTCTGAGCTAGTTTGCGCTGTTCTGTGAAGGGAGTAGTGCACAGTGTTGTACGAGATCTTCAGTTTCTTGGCAATTTCTTGCTTTAAATAGCCTTAATTTCTCAGAATAAGAATAGACTGACGAGTTTCAGAAGAAAGTTCTTTGTTTCTGGCTATTTTGAGCCTGTAATCGAACCCACAAATGCTGATGCTCCAGATACTCAACTAGTCTAAAGAAGGCTACTTTTATTGCTTCTTTAATTAGCACAACAGTTTTCAGCTGTGCTAACAATTGTAAAAGGGTATTCTAATGATCAATTAGCCCTTTAAAATGATAAACTTGAATTAGCTAACACAACGTGTCATTGGAACACAGGAGTGATGGTTGCTGATAATGGGCCTCTGTAGAGATATATCTCTACAGAGGCCCATTATCAGCAACCATCACTCCTGTGTTCCAATGACACGTTTTTTTTGTGTTCCAATGACATCTTTTTTAAATAATAAAATACATATTTTTTTTTTTAAATCTGCCATTTTCCAGCTACAATTGTCATTTACAACATTAACAATGTCTACACTGTATTTCTGATCAATTTGATGTTCTTTTAATGGACAAGAAAAATGTGATTTTCTTTAAACAACAAGGACATTTCTAAGTGACCCCAAACTTTTGAGCAGTAGTGTAGATTATTTACATTACATTACTTTGTGGGCCATTTTTATTTTACCTTTATTTAACCAGGCAAGTCAGTTAAGAACAAATTCTTATTTCCAATGATGGCCTAGGAAACAGTGGGTTACCTGCCTGTTCAGGGGCAGAACGACAGATTTGTACCTTGTCAGCTCGGGGGTTTGAACTTGCAACCTTCCCGGTTACTAGCCCAACACTCTAACCACTAACACTCTAACCACTATTACTACCCTGCCGCCCCTATACTCAGTCTTGTCTCAGGGTAGTAAGTTGGTGGTCTGTTGACATCCCTCTAGTGGTATGGGGGCTTTGTTTTGGAAAAGTGGGTAGGGTTATATCCTGCCTGGTTGGCCCTGTCCGGGGGGGGGGGGGGGGGTATCGTCGGACAGGGCCACAGTGTCCCCCAACCCACCCCACCTTGTCTCAGCCTCCAGTATCTATGCTGCAATAGTCTATTATGTGCTGGGGGGCTAGGATCAGCCTGTTATATCTGGTGTAATTCTCTGGTGTCTTGTGTGAATTTAAGTATGCTCCCTCTCTCTCCCTCCCCTCCTGGAGGACATGAGCCCCATGACCATGCCTCAGGACAACCAGGCCTGATGACTCCTGGCTGTCCCCAGTCCACCTGGTCGTGGTGCTGTTCCAGTTTCAACTGTTCTGCCTGTGGCTAAGGAACCCTGACCTGTTCACCAGATGAGCTACCTTGTCCCGGAACAGCTGTTTTTGACTCTCGCTCTCCCACACTTGCCGTCTCAACGTCAATGCTTGGCTATGAAAAGCCAACTGACAATTACACCTGAGGTACTGACCTGTTGCACCCTCTACAACCACTGGGATTATTATTTGACCCTGCTGTTCATCTATGAATGTTTGAACATCTTGAAGAACAATCTAGCCTTCATGGCCATGCACTCTTAAAATCTTCACCCGGCACAGCCTGAAAAGGACTGGCCATCCCTCAGAGCCTGGTTCCTCTAGGTTCTTGCCTTTCTAGGGAGTTTTTCCTAGCCACCATACTTCTACATCTGCATTGCTTGCCGTTTGGCGTTTCAGGCTGGGTTTCTGTACAGCACTTTGTGACATCTGCTGATGTAAAATGGGCTTTATAAATACATTTGATTGGCTGGTGCTGTGGTGTGAGAGAAGCGTGCCTGCATCTCTCACAGAACTAGAATGAGATTCACTTTCTATTATCTCTGATAGCCATGAGGCTGCAACCATCTCTCCAGCATTGTAATTCATCATTTATTTCCTGATAGAATCATAACTGCGGGAAGGACACTGCAGCACCCCTGATAAATATAAATACATTTTCCAAAGTTAAAGAATTACTGCTATCTGTTCAGAAAGAAATTTAATGAATTCAGAATACTACACCAATAATATAAGCCTATCATTTACCCAAAGAGGATCAATAGTTTATTTTGTTATTGCCTAGATATTGATTGTGTGTAGCAGTCCTGAATGTGCGGCAAATCTGTCAGTGAACAGCATGCAGCCAAAACAGGTCTTTCGCAATATCTCAAATACAATCAGGGGAAAACACAGGTTGGAAAGCAAATGGCTCCTGCTGAACAGAGAAGTCTAATCTGTCTGTCGAGGCTTCCAAAATATTCTATCAACTTCCAAATAGGCCTATTGAGTGAACACCATTGTTTTACAAAGTAAAACGAGAGACAGGCTTTTGGCATGAGCATCTCCTGTGCGTGAGACGATCATAATTGAGTGAGTTAGAGAAACTGTAAAACTTTTCTAGAACTAGAATTTCCTCCGCAGATTGTAAAATATGTGTCTCCACACACCTAGGCCTAAACTATTGATGGATTCAAGACAGTCCTTTTTAATGATCTCAGATTCTGCTTATCAGCAGCCGGTCATTTCGATCATTTGTGCGGTATTAGAAAAAGATTATGCTAAGGTCTCCAGTCATGTCAAATTACAGAAAATTGCATGAAATGCGTTTATAGAAAGGCCAAATCTTTCTCGGACCGTAGGCTATAAAAAGGTATCCCATGTGTGCAACTCCTGCAAGCACCTCTACAACGACATGTATGCAATGCTTTATTAGAAAGTTGTTTTTTTCCCCCCATACGTTCATCCGGTATCTCAGAGCCCCCTCGGTTCCCACCCTTTCACGCTCCCTTTTTGTTCAGGCATCTCCCGATTTACAAATTAAGCACTTGGGGTCACCCCACTGCATGGCGAGCCTTGATCATTTATGTATGCAATCTTATCATGGTGGTCTTACTTACCATCTCTTCATGAGAGGGTTATCTAACCAAGTCTTTCATCCTGACTGATGGGAATAACTATGTCCTCTCAGCATGAGCCATACGGTTTATCAAAAGGGTTTACCCTGTGTGTAATAAGGCTTAGTGTTTGTTCACCGAGTTATCCACTTATCAGCAGCAGTATATCAGCCCAAACTATTTCCCACACGTGAAATTGACAGGTGAGAGAGCATCTACACAGGTCAACCCCAACCAAATGTGACGTTTACAGATAAGGAATTGCACATTATCACCTGCAGACAAGAGGGCATGCAGCAGGCTTTTTCCAGCTGCTCCTGCTGGAATCAAAGGACTGCAGCAGGCACAAGGAGGAGCAGGGCTGAGATATGTGATGAGCAGGGCTGAGATATGTGATGAGCAGGGCTGAGATATGTGATGAGCAGGGCTGAGATATGTGATGAGCAGGGCTGAGATATGTGATGAGCAGGGCTGAGATATGTGATGAGCAGGGCTGAGATATGTGATGAGCAGGGCTGAGATATGTGATGAGCAGGGCTGAGATATGTGATGAGCAGGGCTGAGATATGTGATGAGCAGGGCTGAGATATGTGATGAGCAGGGCGCGGTGCGGTTTTCATCAGATCAGTGACACCCTGATGACAGGCACCCTTAGCCCCTCTCTGAAGCACCTAGCAGCTGTGGCTCTAGTCCTCATGAAGCTGGCTCCGACCCAGGGGAGCACGACACTGCAGTGGGGTAGACTTCTTATGTGACTCTTCAAAACGAAAACTTGCCTAATAGTCACAAACCTAATGCCCCCAAGGTCCTTTCAAAACACTAAATCTCCTCACTTGTAAAAGACGTAAGACGATGTCTTCAGTATGTCATCTCGTCTCTGCATAGTTAGATAAAAAAACATTCCCAGCGATGTGAGCAACAGAATAGACTACATAGGAGAAGAGAAAGCAAGTGCAGTGTGGGAAATGAGAAGGGAGGGGAAACTACTGTTTGAGGGGTGGACGGAGGGAGGGAGAGGGGGGCCTGGTGGGTGATGGGGCTCTGAAAGCGGCGATGGAGAGAGATTGCTGGCTGTGCCAGGAGATGAGCCCTGTGTCGAGCAGAGCTGCCTCTCTCGCCTCCCCTGCCTACAGCCAGAGCCCAGCCAGGCCTGAGAAGAGGGGGGAAAGAGGGCCACTTACTACCCACAGACCCACAACGTAGCCCTCCACCAGGTCAACATCATACACCAATTAGGTATCTCTCTCCCTCCCCCTCTTTCACACACACACACACACACACACACACACACACACACACACTCTCTCTCTTACTGGTTGCTATGATCACACTCGCATACAGGCAAGATCTGGACTCAAATGTGTTTCTTCTACACAGACATGCTGATTTAGAATAGAGTATTACCTTGTCTTACTTCCCTCCCATTTACTGGGTTCTAATCGCAATATAGGCACGGATGATGCCTTTGGACAACTGTGTATGATAACAAGCAGTGATAAGTCATATTGGTGAGGTTGTCACCTTGTGTTTTTAAATCAACTAAAAGTCCTGTTCATATAAAATGTGAAGAATGAGTGGAAAATAAACAGCATATAAATGGTAATAAATAATTAGCCAGCTCATGTAGACACAGCTGATACATATATACAGATGATATCTCCTCTGAAGCAAAGCTTCTCTTATCAGGTGCCAGGAGCTTCATATACCCGTCCTGGTGATAAGGCCACATCTGTGCAGCAGACAAAGGCTGAGACTACATAGCCAACCCACAAGGCTACAACGCCATCTAATGCATTATAAAGCCTGGCTACAGGAGCAGAAATCACATTCACGTCAATGCACACACAGATGCCAAAATAATCATTCTGAAGGGGGGAAACATATAGGCCACATGAAACCTTAAGTAAACACTAAACATGTACTTGCCTTAGGACATGTCAGAAGGCTAGGGTAGTGTGACCTACATCTGACAGCTCAATGAAACAGCAACTCTCTCTTCAGTATACAAAACAGAGCAGGCCAGAGGTTAATTAAACCCCTAACAGACACACTCATTCAGGCCCCTGCTGTACTGAAGGTCACAATTACTCTGCAATTAATACTGGTGGCACTGTCCGAGTTAAATGCAAAGTTGTTCACAACTCTCAGGTAGCCAAGTCATGGCCGCACTAGAATTATTAACAATGGCAATGTTAATGCTGCAGAATATTTTCCACCAGCAGCATTCAGAACACAATAACGCTGCAATGTGGCTATACGCTCCTCCCAGACGGTCCCAAAACAACTCCCATCCCTCCCGCCCTCAAATCAAATGCCTCCATCATTCCCCTCCTTCACGCCTGGACTGCATAATGAAGTGAAACACAAACAATCTGCAGCACATTAAAAAGGGCCTTGATTGAATCTAAATAAGCTGCACCTATTAAAAGTGAGGGTTAGGGTTCTACAGGAAAAGACTGCACTAAGTAAATTCACAAATAGTTCATAAAATATACAGCACGCTATTTGATGAACATGGGGAAGGGTTGGATGGTGTGGAGCCAAGAGGCCAAGGCTCATTTAAAAAGGTCCCGTATACCCTTACAGTTGAAAGGTAATCATCCTAAATGTCTCCATTTCATTGAAGAGGTGGTCAAATGTTGATGTAGTAATTACTTGCTGATATGTAGGTAAAAAGGGTAGGCCTAGATCAGGTAAATACATAAACAAACATCCCCTAAAATGGCACATTGTACAAAATATCATTCCACTGGCTGATAGTAGTGCATGCAGAACTATTCTTACAGATATCTTCTGAAAATCATTTTTACTAGCCTAGTGTGGCAACGTAATAAGACACGGAAGAGTGAGATATATATATATATATATATATAATGTTAATACAGAGAGAATATTTCCAAATAAAAGAGTTGCCCTGGCAACTTAGGACAAGGAAATTATCACCATCCAACTAAAAGCCAGCCTCCTTTATCACCATATTCTGCTCCCGTTATTTTAAAGAGATAGAAACAGTATGGCATGATTTCTTCACTGTGAGATTGTATTTTATACCTATCCTATGGGGCCGAGAGACCATGATAATGTCTTCACCAGCCATTACTGGATTTAATGTCCTGTACTGCCAACAGGGTAGCAGCAGCAGGGCACTGAGAATGGTGCAGGTCTGTTCTCTGCAGACAATTACATTTATATTCACACTAACTCAGCTCTCTCCCTCTACTCTCCTCTCCCTAACGATTGCAATGTACACAATGATATTCTTTATAGCATATGGATTATGTGCATGCAGCTGCAAGCCGAGACACATCGGCGAGCCGAGACAGTCTCAGTGGGATTAATTGTCATTTGTTATTAAGGATCATCATTTGTTTTTAACACAGACATGCTGACGTATGTAGGAAACTGGAGGTGGGGAGGACCCAAAATGGATCCTGATGTGGGTGAACCTGCAGCATGATGCAGGTATCATCTAGGTATACTTTATTTCTAATCCTGTACATTATACAAAACACTCTGACATCAGCCTAAACATTTAAAAAGGCTTTCACAACATGCTATTTGTATGTTTATTGAATTCATGTCCAGAAAATAAATACAGACATGAAGATATTGTGGTAATCATATTTACAATATAGGCCTAGATTAATTATATGGGACAGTAACTGTAATCATTTGTCAAGGCAACAATCTGTTGTTCTGCCCCTGAACAAGGCAGTTAACCTAGGAACAGTGAGTTGTCATTGTAAATAAGAATGTGTCTTAACTGATTTGGCTAGTTAAATAAAAAGGTTTAAAAAAAACATAATAAAAGAACAGAATAATTGTGATACATTAAGGACATTTAGTTTGTTGTGTGCAAGGTAAAATAATGAATAAATAAATGGACAGTGTACATAGAAAAAGCTTTTCTGTGAAAGGTTATGATGATTAAGCTCAATCAATCTCAACATCCATCTATTTTGAAACCATTACATTAAATTCATATGAAACAAATGGACAGATAATGCAAATAAAATTAATGGCAGTGTCACCTACAGGTTTATTTATAGGAAATTTGATTAAAACTTATCCTTTTTCAAAATGTATGGGTGTTTTCCAATAGCTGTGTAATGTGTAGGCCTATTGTGAGATGTTGACTTCTGGATCCTAAATAATGGCCCTGCAATTAAAGAACTAATTGAACAACAGCCTAACAGCTAAAGACTGGGTCATTGTATCGAGTCTCACATATTTCACGAACACTTGATCAAAAACACATTATACATTTTTCCTTTGTATTTTTACAATAACAATTTTCAGCATCGATCATTTCACCTTGGCTAGAATAAACCTTAGATATTAGGTATCCATATATTGAACAAACAATTAAAACAAAACCTTTTGAACTATATTTAAATCAATATTTATATAGCATTGTCACTATTTCTAATTGCTATAGGCCTACGTTAAGTCCAGTTTTGGTCAATATCTTGACAATATTTTTTTGTCAATTGTCCTGCCCCAAAACAATGTAATTTGTTACTTGAGTGTTTGAATTAAAAAGGATTCTACAAATGCCACTATGAATAACAATCCATTTTAACATGAGCATTTATTCCCACTACCGGTGTGTGTATCATCCTCTTATTTCACTATGGCTATATAGGCTGTAGATAACCTGTGACACATGCCACTGGGGTGCACAATAGATAGCCTATATATTATATCCAATACAAACAATGGAACCTGGAAAAAATACATTGGGCCTTCTGTAAACCATATTATGTATACATGAGAGACAAACGAATCTACCTACTGAAAAATAGGTCAGCTGGCAACATTAGAAACAAAATATGTTAGACCCTATATCAACTTTTGGTTCCACCGTCAATTATGTCCAATGACCCAAATAAATGCATATACCTGTGCACTGTAAGGTAGGCCTATGTAATTGGGCCAAGTGTTTAATTAAGTAAGGGTTTATTGGCCAAATGGCCAGGGTAGGCTAAATATATTTGACACATATGTTTTTTATATCGTGACTCAATTCCAGATTCACATTTTTGGTCACTTCTTACCTTTTTGTGTCTATCTTTGAAAGGTAATGCCGGCCATTGCATCTCCTGTAAAAAGTCTTGCCAATGTTTCTGGTCCTGATCAGATGAGACGAAGACGATTTCCAATGTGTCTTTATGTTCAGATGATTTTTTGAACTTGCTATAAAACTCACACAGACTGGCGTTGAACTGCTTACAGGGGCCGTTTAAACTGCAGCCGAAGTAGAGCCCGACCAAGGACAGCTTGCTGCCCAGCGCCTGTACATCCACCTCGGCTGTCTCGCTGTTGACGAGCCGCTCCCCGAGTAGATTCACCAGAAACTCTGACATCTCTGCTCGAGTCCTTGAAACAGACCCTAATATATTCCGTTCTCTTACCAAGACTGCAGAAAATGAAAACTGAAAGGCTCAGTAAAAACAAACACGCCCTCGTCCTCCAATTTAGCTTCCTTGGAGAGCCCCAATTCGTGTTATAGCCTATGCTCAAATGTGTGCACGACGACAGATACCCTTATCCGCTTCTCAGCTCAGCCGCTCCAATGTGTGGTGTGCAGGAATGCGTTCCACGTATACTCTTATTGTGGTTGCGCTCATCACTTCAAAGCATGCAACTCTTTCATGATACCTAGTTATAAAATGGCGATGTTGAGTCAATATAATATTATTGATGTAATATAAAACATTTAGACCACCTTTGTTTGGTCTGGTTTAATAACACTACTTGGTCAAGTTCACTATTCAATGACTGATTGTTGTCAGCATTGAGCATGTTTTGGCTTACATGGTAGACACATGACATGTTTAGGCCTATGTGTACATTAAACCCATATGACAGCACTAGGGATAGGTTACTTTTTTCTTCTTCATGAGCTTATAAGGAGCGGTTTACAAAGACATATCAAATGTGCCAATTATATTATCTAGTTTGTAATTTCGCATAAAAAGTTAGAATTTATATTTCTATCATTTCAGATTTTTTAAATGTTTTATTATAAGACATATTAGGCCTAATATATTTAGACAAGCTGAGGGAGCCACCTAGCGTCTCACAAAGTGAACTGCACTATAGACAAACTTATTTTCACACATTAAAATATTTTCATCCAGCCATAATTTCTTTTCATTTGACTAAGTTACACTATACCAATCACAGTATACCAGGTAATGCTTCAGTTTATATCCTCACTATAGATTACTGCCGTAAGTAAGAAACAAGAATCATCAATTGATGAGATTCAATTCATTTGACACAATATGTCTGGCCCAACACATTCTAGGAGTAGGCTGCCTACCACTTATGGGAATCTAATTTATTTGTCAAAAGTGGGCTTTGTTATTATAACTCTTCTATTTAATTTACTAAATTAAACATCAAGTTCTAAAAGCAGTCAGCTAGCTAGCTCTACCAAAGCCTCTGGTTATGTTATAGTTGCTTTTTATTTCCATGTAAGAATAGCAACACATTCACTGATTGACACTGACTTGAAAGGAGTGGAGTGTGTATTTGAATTCCAAAGAAACAATCAATTCAATCAAGTGTAGTGAAAAGGTGATTGGGCTGGGACTGGATCTCAGGAGAGGGGGAAATGGAAGATGACCAAAGTGCAGGGCGAGTGTGGTCCTCTGTTGCCCTCTAGTCCTCAGTGAACATCATCCTCACCAGGTCAGCTTTGTAGCACTCCTCCTCAACCAGCTTCTGAGGCTGAATTAGATGGAAGAAAAGAAACAGAACTTAGCATGTTTTGGTAACCCTTTCCCTGAAGGTATATTTCATTAAAAATTTAAGTTTATAAATGGTTAATAACAACCTCACTAATGTGTTTACACAAATGTGTTTTTATTTTATTTATTTTTACAGATTGACTATCTATAAAAAGAATAATAAAACACTTTTGTGACCCATTGAGTGTTACCACAAAATCCAAAAGAAAAAGCTACACTTTTAAAATTGAAATTCTCAGAAATTCTCCTTCTTTGTCATCTTGCCATGCACTTATGCTCACCGTGCCATATCGGATCAGAGTGGGAACTCCACTGAGCTTCAGAGTCTTCTTAAATTCATTATTGGGATCCTTCCAACTGGTCGAAGATGAAAAGGTACAGTGGGGAGAACAAGTATTTGATAACTTGCAAAATCAGTGTTTCCTACTTACAAAGCATGTAGAGTTCTGTCATTTTTATCATAGGTACACGTCAACTGTGAGAGATGGAATCTAAAACAAAAATCCAGAAAATCACATTGTATGATTTGAGTAATTAATTTGCATTTTATTGCATGACATAAGTATTTGATCACCTACCAACCAGTAAGAATTCCGGCTTGCCATCGATAAAATTAAATTGTGTTTGTCCTTAACTTATGCCTGCTCATACCATAACCCCACCACCACCGTGGGGCACTCCGTTCACAACGGAGACATCAGCTAACCGCTCACACACACACACACACACACACACACACACACACTCTGTGGTTGAGGCCAGTTGGAAGTACTGCCAAATTCTCTAAAACAACGTTGGAGGCTTATGGTTGAGAAATTAACATTAAATTACCTGTCAACAGCTCTGGTGAACATTCCTGCAGTCAGCATGCCAATTGTGCACTCCCTCAAAACTGAGACATTTGTGGCATTGTGTTGTGACAAAACTGCACATTTTAGAGGGGCCTTTTATTGCCTCCAGCACAAGTTGCACCTGTGTAATGATCATTAATTTAATCAGCTTCTTGATATGCCACACCTGCCAGGTGGATGGATTATCTTGACAAAGGATAAAATGCTCATCAACAGGGATGCAAACAAATTTGTGCACAACATTTCTGGGACCTTTTATTTCAGCTCATGAAACCAACACGTTACATATTGCGTTTATAATGTTGTTCAGTGTATTTTGCTCATTTCAAATATGCTGTCCAAGAGAGACAACAATTCATGATGTTACAACTTGTACAATGTATTTAAGCTTTTCAAAACCTCTGGCTGCATTTGAGGGTGTAACGGTTTTCATTGGTGGAAGGAGTAGACCAAAGCGCAGCGTGGTAAGTGTTCATGTTGTAAATTTAATCAAAACTGAACACTAAAAAAATAACAAGTCATAACGAGTACAAAACAGTTCTGTCAGGTGATACACACAAAATAACTACCCACAACTCAAGGGCAAAACCAGGCTGCCTAAGTATGGTTCTCAATCAGAGACAACGGTTGCCTCTGATTGGGAACCATACCAAACACATAGAAATACAAACATAGAACAAAACAATACCCACCCACATCACACCCTGACCAAACTAAAAATAGGAAAAAAAATACAAAGCAATCTACGGTCAGAGGGTAAGAAGAATACTTATTTTCTATTGCCTGTGGATTGCACAACACTATCATTCTGCTATCATCACCAGTGAATATGAAGAAAAAGTTGAGTAGCCTACATATTATGGCCTCTCTCCAACCTGACAGTAGAAGAAGACTGAGCCCTCAGGAAGGTGGGAAATCTCTCCTCTAACAACTGGCTCAGCTGGAGGGTAAGGAGGAGAAGAAAGCTGGCAAATGTGTGGCTTTGATTTATGCACACCATAAATTACACAATAGTACAGTACAATATATAATAAAAATACAGAAAATATAGCACAAAACAAGCACCCCCTGTAAACACTTCACAGAGATTAGTTGGCTTGGCTACCATGAATTGCCAACCATAATGTCGCAGAGACTGACACACTATGACAGACAGCTGGGAAAGAAAGCCAACTGCTATACATGACGGCTACACCAATGTATAGCCATAAAACAATACTTCTGTTACCTTTCACACAATCTGGACACCAGCTCAACCCTTGAGCGTCTTTATCACCAGAGAAATATGCAAATATGTCCTTTCCTTTCCTCTCAGACACTGCTTTGCAAAATTCATCATAACCATGGACCTTTACTTCTTCGTAATGAGACATGATGCTATAGAATAAGAAGCAATATTATCAATTATCGTAGGCTAGGCAAGCAGGTATGAAGCATTTCATGCAATAACAAATGCGACATGGACTCTTCGCCCTATGATCGCTTCTAAAATACTACAAGCAGAGTGTAAGCGGTAAAGAGAGAGTCTCAACTCGGAGGGAAATCTGTCTCCGTCCATCAGGTTGCATTTTTGCCCACCAAGTGAGGAGTTTTTCTATGGAAGTCAATGAGAGTGTCGAATTTGGTTAATGGCTTATTTGTTACGTGATGTTAAGTTGATTTAATATAAGTTTCGTAATTCTTAGGTTGTTACGAGTGCACTTATATAAGTAGGACACGTGACACCCACGCAACTTTAAAAAAATATATTTTTTAAACAATTTATATCGGAGTTGTCTCTATAGTTATGCATATTCATGATATGAGGCTAGTAGCATAGCAGCTCTCCATTGAATACAGACGATTAACGTCAACAACCCTCATCGAATATTCAAAATAAGTATTAAAATAATGAGATATCCACCAATCCAAAGAAAGGATAGGTGGGATCTAGACAGCACACTGTGCCTCTTTGTGGACAACGAATCCCATTGTTAGGGCAGAGAGACAAGTACTTGTCAGTATATCCATAATCTTTGCTACGAGTACAGAACACGCATGACAACGCTTCCTCTTGTCTATGATAAATAAAATTGATTGGACAACTTCATCCTATTCGTGCAATGTGTTTGATGATTGTTTAATCGAAACAAACAATCTTATGGACACAAATATAACAATTAAAATCGAATAATATTGATCAAATGTTAGTCAAATTGTACGGTCAAATTAGCATTTTCAGTGTCCTACATTTGGTTATGTTTGATCATTTCTGCTATCCGTAGGTTAGAAATACTCACTTCCTGTTTTTACGGAAGACAGTGCTTATTATTGGTTGTCATGGCGGCGTTTTAATAAAAAAAAACTAAGATTAGATTGCTAGCTAGCTGTCGAAGTGTATCCCGTACAAATAGTCCCCGAGCCACATATTTTCAATTTATTTACATGATAATAATCGAAGCATAATGTTGCATGGCTAGATACGTACTGAAACGTTAGACTAAGGTTGGCAAAATGGATCAAAGCTAACCGTTAGCCTAACTTTAGCTAGCTATCTAGGCAGCTAGCCAGGGTTACAGCTGATGTAGATATACCGGTTGCTAGCTAGCGAGCGGATTTAGGAACAGCTATGGCTGCAAACTTTCTGAAGGAGTCTCCGATGACCTTAGGACAATCGAAAAGCTGGGTCACATTAGGCACAAATCGTAGCTCTCGACTTTCTCAGAATCAGGTAAGACAACGTTAGCTGAAGGACATTCATGTAAACCCACATATGGTCAAATAGATTGAACTATCTGACCAATAAATCACGATTCGTAAAACGAAACAGGCAGTACTATCAGACCAGGTATGCACAAACACGTTAACGTTAGCCCCACAATCGACGGTCCAGTCACTTTTCCTGGTTACCTTTCCTGGGGCGGCAGGGTAGCATAGTGGTTAGAGCGTTGGACTAGTAACCGAAAGGTTATAAATTCGAATCCCCGAGCTGACAAGGTACATAGCTGTGTTGTTGTTTTTGTCGCACTGCTTTGCTTTATCTTGGCCAGGTCGCAGTTGTAAATGAGAACTGGCCAACCTGGTTAAACAAAGGGGAAATAAAAAAAAATGTGCTGGAATGGAAACTTAGCGAAAGGATGACAAACAAACTGGACAAAATCATGAAGAAACCAAGTGATACAATCAGATGCAGTCGAGTCAATGCAGGACATGTTCATAAAAAGGCTGCAAGCTAAAACACACAATCATGGACAATGCTACACACCCACTCCACAGCGCTCTAATGCAACAAACTCAGCAAAAAAAGAAATGTCTCACTGTCAACTGCATTTATTTTCAGCAAACTTAACATGTGTAAATATTTGTATCAACATAAGATTCAACAACTGAGACAAACTGAATAAGTTCCACCGAAAATGAATAATGTGTCCCTGAATAAAGGTGCGGGTTGAAATCAAATGTAACAGTCTGGTGTGGCCACCAGCTGCATTAAGTACTGCAGTGCATCTCCTCCTCATGGACTGCACCAGATTTTCCAGTTCTTGTTGTGAGATGTTACAACCCTCTTCCACCAAGGCACCAGCAAGTTCCTGGACATGTCTGGGGGGAATGACCCTAGCCCTCACCCTCCGATCCAACAGGTCCCAGACGTGCTCAATGGGATTGAGATCCAGGCTCTTCGCTGGCCATGGCAGAACACTGACATTCCTGTCTTGCAGGAAATTACTCACAGAATGAGCAGTATGACTGGTGGCATTGTCATGCTGGAGGGTCATGTCAGGATGAGCCTGCAGGAAGGGTACCACATGAGGGAGGAGGATGTCTTTCCTGTAACGCACAGCATTGAGATTGCCTGCAATGACAACAAGCTTGGCCCGATGATGCTGTGACACACCAGACCATGACGGACCCATCACCTCCAAATCGATCCCACTCCAGAGTACAGGCCTCGGTGTAATGCTCATTCCTTCAATGATAAACGCGAATCCGACCATCACCCTTAGTGGGACAAAATCTTGACTCGTCAGTGAAGAGCACTTCTTGCCAGTCCTGTCTGGTCCAGCGATGGTGGGTTTCTGCCCATAGACAACGTTGTTGCAGGTGAGGACCTGCCTTACAACAGGCCTACAAGCCCTCAGTCCAGCCTCTCTCAGCCTATTGCGGACAGTCTGAGCACTAGCCACATCTGCAGTCCTCATGCCTCCTTGCAGTATGCCTAAAGCACGTTCACGCAGATCCTGGGCATCTTTCTTTTGATGTTTTTCAGAGTCAGTAGAAAGGCTTCTTTAGTGTCCTAAGTTTTAGAGACCTTAATTGCCTACCATCTGTAAGCTGTTAGTGTCTTAACGACCGCTCCACAGGTACATGTTCATTAATTGTTTATGGTTCACTGAACAAGCATGGGAAACAGTGTTTAAAACGTTTACAATGAAGATCTGTGAAGTTATTTGGATTTTTCAAATCTTTGAAGGACAGGGTCCTGAAAAGGGGATGTTTCTTTTTTTGATGAGTTTAGTAGTAGTAGTAGGTTCATCCTGCCCAAAAGGTCATTTTTTACACACAACCATTATAAATGACTAATTTGTTATGCCTTTTTAATGTTTAGTTTTTGTCTATTCTCCTGAGAAAGAGCATCATTTCTTACCTGTCTTTTATGGCTATTAACATGCATTGTCTTATTTAAGGAATAAGGCTAGAGGAGGTGTGGTATATACAGGTACAACCCTTAGCCATGCTATATTGGCCATTTATCACCCCCCGATTATTAACGTAGTTAGAGCAGTAAAAATTAAAAATACATGTTTTGTCATGCCCATGGTTTGCGGTCTGATATACCATGGCTGTCAGCCAATCAACATTCAGGGTTTGAACCCCCTCGGTTTATAATGTGAATTATCATGTGTTTGTCACTGATACGGGTCCTGTCTTTGTCAATTTATTGATATGATGCTGAAGTGATAAAACAATTTCCCAAGTTGGGATTAATGAAGTACTACTGTACTCTCTGTCTCTCTCTCTCTATCTTATGATACTAGCATGCCATCATGATGGATATTGAAATATAACATTATGAATGCCAGTTGATCTGGCCAGATCATACATTGGACAGCCGGATTTAACATCAACTTAGCTAGCTAAGTTGGTAATTATGTCATTGCAACAACAGGAATGATGCCAGTGCCACTATTGTTCTCTTTCAGTTACTTTTCAATGCAGCCATGCCTGCCAACGCCTATAACCGTGCTACCCAAGTTGGCCCACCTGCACCCATTGTGATTGAGAAGCTGATGCCCTGGGTAGAGAAGCGGGATGACCTGGATAGCACCTGCAGCTCTCTGTGTTTCTCTGCTCTGTCTGAGGAGCGTCTGCTGGCTGCAGTCAGGCTGGCCAAGAGAGATCTGAAGAAGAGACGACAGGAGTCATTGAACAGATCCCCCATCAGACCACAGCCAGAGGAGACCACTCCCATCAAGAACAATGTGGAGCAGGTAAATAAGAGCTCATCAGTATACTCCCCTTTCACTTGTACTGTTTATATCCATCTTATTCTTCTCCAAGAACAATTCATCGATGATCAGCCTTTATCATTTTTCAATTTCAAGCAGGATGGGGTTGTTCCTAAGGGGAGGTCCAAGACCGCCGGCCCCAAAGAAGATGTGATTCAGTCTGGAGCCAAGGTGCTTGTTTACACCCCCCAGAAGTATGTCTCCATACCCCCTGGGCCTGATCATGGCCGGTCCCCCCCAACCAAAGACCCAGGCCCAAGGCAAACAGCCAGCAAGGAGCCCCACACAGCCCTCAGCCAGGAGGTCCGCAGGCTGCAGAGAGAGCTGGCCAACTTCATCCAGAGAATAGATCAGCTGGCTAACAGAGGTAACTCCACATAAATAAAGTCACCCATGAGTTTACCAGTCAAATGGCCATGGTCAGAGGTTCTAGTGATTCTATGTCTATGGGTAACACACCTGGAGTGGCAACTTGTTGCCATACAGGTGCTAATATGCCAATCTATTTAATATGCTGTTATGAACTTATTTGAATGGTATTTATTGTATGGGACACTGCATGCAATTTAGAGGCCCATGTGTATTGTGCTGTGCATTGCAGGGCGAATGGTTGTAGAGCCCTTGGAGCCTGATGAGCAGCGCAGGGTGGTGGTCCGCAGACAGGAACAGGCAGCCCGCTCTGCACGCATCATCTATGTGCTACAACAACAGGTGAAAGAGATCCAAGAGGATTTAGACAAATTACGCTCCCAGAAGATTCAGCACACAAACAAAGTAAGTCTCACTTAATAACCCAAGCTGTGATGAGGTTCATGATGAGGACAATGACAAAGACTAACACCCATCTCCCTCTGTCTTCATTTTATCAGTCCAGAGCGATGGACAGGTTGGCTGCTGCCCACAGAGGGGCGGTCAGGGCCATGCAGGTGTTCACTAATCAGCTGTCTGACACGTCTGAGGGCAGGATGCCCTCCTATTATAAAGAGCTGGGCCAGCTGATCCGCCAGCTGTCTCTGTGCTCGGCCAAGGTGGAGGTGGGCCAGGGATCAGCCGTCCCAGAGACTGCCCTGGACATCCTGCTGAAACTAGAGGTCAGTCATAGGCTGAGACCCAAATGGCTACTTATTCTCATTTATAATGCAGTACTTTTGACCAGGGGCAGGGGTCAAAGTTCTCTCACAAAGCCATTTGTGATGCATCCATAGATTAAATCCATCACCTACAGGTCGCACTTACCTTATGACACAGAAGATGGACACCAGAAAATGTCCCAAATCTATTGCTAATTTTTGATAAGCAATCAAACTTTTTGTAAATCAATATTAAGTTATACAAGCAATGCTCTATTTAAAAAAACGAAGCTATTCAATCTAAAGACATTGGAAATGAATGTGCTGGAGAGCTACACAACCATAGGTAGAGCTGATGTATTATACACTACATTTAATTTAGATTTTATTTGGCTTCTTGAATTTCAATGTTAACAGAATATATTTGATATCCCTGTCTCTCAATGTGTTTCTCAGACCCTGGATACTGCTCTAAGCAAACAGGAGAGTCACGCACAGAGGAGGCAGGCCCGAGTACGCAGCTCCTCCCCTGCACGCCACCGCAGGTCTCCACATCGCAGCACGTCTCCTCCCCGTCCACCCAGGGGCCCTGCCACCAGGGGTCTCAGAGGACCTCGTAGAGCAGCAGGCCCCAAGAAGTCCTTCCCTGGTGAGCAACGAGCAGGTGTTCTCATTCTAATTCTGGCTGAGTGACTCAGCATTCAGACACTCGTTATCTCAGTCAGCTGAAGCTATTTTATTAGCATTTTAATAAAGATAGCCTAATTAGCTTGTCTTTTTTAATTATTTGCTTATTATTCCATATCCTCATAACATCAATAAGTCATGTAAAGTAATTTCATACATCATAAAACTGGGAACAACCAACACAGCAAATGCGTCAGACAAATTAGCATCCCCCTCCTTTGGTTGAAACCACCCACACACTGACACAGCAGTTGATAAAATATCTGATTCAAAAATAGGACATTTATTGCGTGGGCGGAACATTTCCTGAAACTGCATTTTTAATTTGAACGTCTCATGTCTTTGTTTACCCTGTTATCTCATTGTGAACGAGGGAGCAGATCTTTACGGCTCCCATGGCCCAGGAATCACCTGAAGGCTTAAGTGCTGCGTGTGTTTGGGCCTCCCACCAAGCCCGAATCAGGGCACCAGGGTGGAGATTAATGAGGGGCTGGCTGAGTGACACAAAGAGGGGAAAGAGGGGCTGGGTCCGGTTCTCTGGCCATGGGTCTCCTGCAGGCAGTTCATTGTGTGGGTAGCTAGGTCCTACTGTATACAGTCTCTCTGTGGGAGAGTGAGTGCAGCCACCAC
Source organism: Oncorhynchus masou masou (assembly GCF_036934945.1). NCBI lineage: Eukaryota > Metazoa > Chordata > Actinopteri > Salmoniformes > Salmonidae > Oncorhynchus > Oncorhynchus masou. Next base: position 63,694,184 of record NC_088220.1, read on the forward strand.
ACATCACGAGAGGGTTTGAACTGCGTCGTATGCACAGGTCTCCTTGGCAACTAATAACAGGTCCCACTGTCAATGAGCAAGCCCCCTACCTTCTCCACACTGCCAAACAAGCAGCAGGCAGGTGTCTGTTTGTGTGCTTGTTGGCCAGGTAATTGGGAAGTCTGTCAAAGGAGCAGGCAGATGTTATTCCTACGGGCCATACAGGCTTTACTAGTGTTTGATTAGTCATGTCAAGCACTGTAACACTTATCTATTGAGCACATAGCCTCACTGAAGTGTTTCAAAACAACATTTCAATCAAACTGATTATGAGCCAATGTTGTGATGTTAGCAGATAGGAGAGCGGTCCCTCGGCATCAGCAGCCCCCCGGATCCACAGAGCCTCCTCCACACCTGCATCGCAGCCAGATGCTCAGCGCTGGCCTGGAGAGTTTGGTCCATCTCAGAGAATTCAGGGAAGGAGGGGAGCAGGTCCCCAACAGTCAAGGAGGACCACTGCACCCCGACAGGACAAAGGTCAGTGAGTTTAATACGATAATTTTTGCGGCAATTAAATTTATTTTAAAATGTTCATTATATAACGGTCTAGCCTGAACTATTTTCACTACAATTGAGTCTCTTAAACATGATCTTTGTCCAAAAGCAGGGAGCCCATGTGAGGGATGCAGGTTTCCAGCAGCCCACAGTGTCTTCCAGGCTGAGAGTGTGTCAGCAGCCACAGAAGGAGGCCTCTGTGCCCTGGATACCCACGTCTCCTCACTCTCCTAAACAACAACAACAACAGCGGTGAGCTTTTTTGTAACTTACTCTCGCTGTGTATTCTCTCTCCTTCACTTTAGTCTCTTTTAATTGTCATTTTTTTCTAATCCACTTCCACTTGTGTTATGTGACCAGCTCCCCTCAGAAGAGGCCAGAGCCTCGATGTCTCTTCTCCCCCCTGAAGCCCTCCTCAGGACCCTCAGAGCAGCAACTAGTTGGTGTGGTGACAGCAGAGCAGGACCAGGGTCTGACCTCTGATAGACAGAGACAAGCCCACAACGAAGCCATCAGGTCAGTGATAATGACAGTAATAAATTGTATTTGCGTAATGCATTTCTTTTAACACAGAAAACATAAACCATTGGACATGGCAAACAACCTTGTGCCTTATTAGCCTCACTTGTTTGAGGTTTTAGTTGATGTATAATATAGCAGAATGAATGAACCAAAGGAAACCGCCCAGGGAACAGTTAAATTAATGGATCTGCTAATTTTGAGTAATTAAGTAATTTAAAACCCTGATCTCAGACCCCACTTTCTGAAAGCTGCAAGCAATACTCTGATTCAAATTCAAAGTTAATTTCTCCAATAAATTCAATCTACATGCTTGCTTCTTCGATTGGGGATTTTTTTTTTTTTTTAAGCACCGTGATGGATAGCAGTACCTGTCTTCCTGCACTAAATTCAAGTGCACAGCAACCCTCTGCACTAATCAAATCTTAATTAGTGCAATTGAAGTCTATAATTAATCCAACGCCTGCAGCCTGCTTTCGGTAGCTAACATTAGGACTGGTTCTGTCTGTGTTGTACTGTGTTTTTTATGTGAATGTACAGGCAGGCCTGGCTGGACAGGATGACCATGCAGAGACTGAGGGACCTAAATCAGCTGAGTAAAGATGAAGCAGAACGCATCCAGAGACTCCGGTACACTAGTGTAGTACTGCGTCCTGTACACACTCCCTGTCATAGCCTGGGAACAAATATACTGTTAGTCTACCCTGTCAAGCTAAAAGTGGAAGGTCAAAATGTTTTGTAGTGTCAAGGTACTTGTTCCTCAGTGTGAAACTATTAAAACTGAAGCCCTCCAGGTTTGTGACAAGTATGAGTCTGGAAATCAATGGACAAACACAATATTACCAAGCCAGAGGGGAATAACTGAGTAAAAAGACAGGATTCAAAGCCTATATATTGTCACACCAGGCGTGTGTGTGTGTGCGTGTGTGTGCGTGTGTGTGCGTGTGTGTGTGTGTGTGTGTGTGTGTGTCAGGTCTGAGGTGGGCTCTCCAACCCAGTGGGCTGAGAGAGCTGAGCAGGAGGCCCGAGGGAGACTTCAGCCTCTGTTGAACCAAGCCCTGGTAAAACAAACATTTCAACTCTCCTCTCAAGAAATAAAGGGTTGTATGCACAATCCTTTTAGTTTTCTTCTTGCTTTTCAGCAGGCAGGGAATAAATAACTGAGTGTGTAACTTTTCTGCCACTCAATACCCACATTGTTGTTACATAAGAAAAGCCTGGACCAGGGAGACCCCCCCCCCCCCCCCATGGAATCCACTGCCCTCAGAAGAGTGGGAAAATCAATACATCTCATATGTAATTGAAAATCCATACAGCTCTTTACCACCAGATTTGTGCCACCACAGTGAAATGAATAGGGAATTTACAGGCCTAGGGTGTACTGCTGCAGCCTTGTGTATGTGCTGTGTGACAAGACTGAGTTAGAGTAGGAGAGGTTGGTGTTAGGCAGGAGAAGGTCAATAGTGGTGTGGTACTGAGCTTGCCCCACCTGTGTACCCCAGCAGATGGGAGCTGCTGCCTCTCAGACCCGGGACAGAAAGGCCACATCGCCACTAAGGCATCAACTGTCTGAACAGGCTGCAGACAGAGTGAGTAACCCTGTCATATCGTAATGATACTGACCTATATTACCGTTTTAATTTATGTTTTCTAAGTATTTGAGTCCCAAATGCCCATAGGGCTCTGGTCAATAGTAGTGCACTATATAGGGAATAGGGTGCCATTTGGGGAAACAGCCCTGAAGTGATTCCTTTCCCATGTGCTGAGCTCTGTGCTATCTACCTCCCTCTCCAGGCTGCGGAGAGCGCTGAGGTGCTGAGTGAGGCCCTGCTAGAGGAGCTGCTGGCCGATGCAGCGCGGGCCGCCTGGGAGGTGGAGACAGACAGACGGACGGAGGGTTTGGCCCAGCTCCAGCTCCAAGCCCCCACCCTGGAGAGCATGCTGCTACGCATGGAGGAGATGGAGGTGAGCCCTGAGCACAGCCCTAAGGAAAGGCCACCACACAGGGAGTTTGAAAGAGCACCACTGGTCAGTTTGTGTGATGTTTGACAGCCTTGGTCAAGCTGTGCTGTGGAGACAGTGAATTCACTCACTGTCCTGTCTGGATTCCTGAAAAGGCTTTGTATTATTGTTTGGCTGAATAATTAATTAAAATAATGTACTTCTGTTTTCTATGTGTCTGAGCAGAAAGACCAGGAAGCTGTGAGGAGGCGTTTTGCTACCCTCACATACTCAGACCCTTACTACTGGAACAGAAGGGACACTACTGGTGAGTAAACAGACCAAGTAACTCCTCCACACAGCCACCACACACTTTTGCATGGGGGTTTGAATTGTTGATCCTCTGGTACCCTGCAGGTGAAGGTATTGTGTTAGTGCTGTTTTAGCCAGTAATGCTAGCAAGGCTATCCCTCATTCCCACTCCTTTTCCACTCCTCTTTCTCTTATCCCCCTCTCCCCAATCTCTTTCTCAGGGCCCCAGAGGTCTGTTCCAATCTCCAGGCCAGTCTCTCCTCAGCCCGTGAGGATCACCAGGCCAGCCCTGAGACACACCACCACAGCTGACATTGTCCTGGAGAGCCCTGTGGAGACCGGGTGAGTTGACATGCGCTGTTTTCTCCCTTTCCCAGGTCATTTCTGCTCTCTTTCTGCTCTTCTCTGTGAATAGTCCTATGCACAGTATTCAATAGAATATTGTGTATTATTATAGTATCTGTATGTTAATATGTTTGTTTTGTAGTAATCACCATGCAGTACTGCAGCCACCATCTTAGAGAAAGCCCTGTCTGAGATTAATGGGTTGATGTGTGGACAGATGGCTTACTTTTATAAACTGGGTGGTTCAAGCCCTGAATGCTGATTGGCTGACAGCTGTTGTATATCAGCCTATTTAAAAAAAAAAAAATATATATATATATATATTTTTCACCTTTATTTTACCAGGTAGGGTAGTTGAGAAAAAGTTCTCATTTACAACTGTGACCTGGCCAAGATAAAGCATAGCAGTGTGAATAGACAACACAGAGTTACACATGGAGTAAACAATTAACAAGTCAATAACACAGTAGAGAAAAAGGCAAAAAAAAGACAAAAAGACAAAACATCGACAAAACATTTTATTTTTAATGCTCTAATTACATTGGTAACCAGTTTATAATAGCAATAAGGCAACTCTGGGGTTTGTGTTATATGGCCAATATACCACATCTAATGGCTGTGTCCAGACACGCCGACTTGTGTTGTTCCTAAGAACAGCCCTTAGCCGTGGTATATTGGCCATATACCACACCGCCACGTTTCTTATTGCTTAATTCTACATTTACTGTTTGAATATTGGAATGCCGTACCCTGACCATTTGTTGATGTTGCAGATTGTAGTTAAGGTTTATGAGATGCTATACTGGGAGATGGGACCTCTGGAGTCTCCTCTAAATGTCACTTCATTACAGAGAAGAATGGTGTATGACATCACTTAACCTGCTCAGACAGGAACTCATTAAGGTGTCAAGGATGGCATGGGACAATATAACCAGACAAAACTGATGCAGAACATTGATCCCATTAATTTAAGACAGTGAGAAAGTGCCCAACAAAACCACCGTCCCAAAAATTGTCAATTGCTTTATTTTCCAGTTGGCGTCCACAACAAAACTGATGGAGGTGGAATGTTGTTTATTCCTTTCCCAGAAGGCACTGCTTTGTTGTGCCTCAATTCTGGCTGTTCATCTCCACCCCTAATGTCTCCTGGCTGCAATGAGACCAAGCCTAACTCCTTCCAAACCCCCTCTCCCTCTGGCAACAGATATAGGGAGTGTGCCTCTGCCTCCCTCCCCTGCCAGAGCTGTAGCTGCCGTTGCTTAAATGAACTAGGAAAGTGAAGGAAGAAGAAAGATTGGAGAGTGTGAGAGATGGGAGCCAACGGCTGACAGGGGAAGTAAGTTGTTGAGAGTGGAGCGGAGCGGACATGCCAGCATGATGCAGTGGAACAGATTCAAGCAGCAGCACCATTAGCAGATTAAAGACCGAGTAGTTCACTGATTCTGCCCCAACTGGACCTTCTGGACGGGCTCAGACCAACTCTTCTGTGACTCATCTCTCACTCAGTCTGTCTGCTTTTAGCCACCCATCTGTAATCTTCTGTTGCTGTCTTTGAAGAGCGGGCAAACTAGTCTGGGCACCAGTCTCTAACATCCCACTCCTTGTGTCTTTGGCAAATGACACGGAGTACAAGGAGTGGAATGTAATAACTGAACAGAGACTGACAACTAGGTTATGGGCAAACCACCAGAAAACTATACCTCTTGCTGTCTGTTTTGTGAGTGAGGAGGAAGATGTGGTAAAAACCCAAACTCCATGCATAGCGCAGGTTATGACTTTGTCTAGTAATTGATATGGTTTATGGATAAAACAATGCTTGCAGAACTCACTGAGCTTGGCTTTCTTGATCCTGTATTGGAGGTAGTGATTGGCCAGATTAGCTTTACTTCTAACCTTGTGTTGTAGATAACAGCTACCTGTACCATCCTGCCTCTATGAAGATAGTATTAGACTCATCCAGGGCAGTCTGCCTCTGTGTCTTCTTCTCTCTCACGGCCCAGTGAATTACACAGTCCAATGGGACTTCTCACCTCTGCCTGAGTGGCAGGTAATTTAGTTTGTGTGTTTAAAAAAAGGAAAGTGGCCCGTGTCTTCCTCATTGCCTCTGACACACTGCTCTGACAGGATTCCTATAAAAAGACTAGCAGAGTGCGTCATGAAAATTCTCTCCCTTGTACTTCCCTTGCTTTTGCCCCAATAGCTGGATGATGGAGATAATGTGGAAGTGTCTGATCGAAAATGAAGCCAGGTATTTGTTTGTATCGACGAGTGCACTTGTGTGAAAGCACAACACAATGATTGTGTGTTGTGTGTCTGAGAATGCCGGGTAAGTTTTCAGCGTATTCTGTCTCATTTGTAAAGCAATAGGCATTGATTCTAAATGGCACAGGGATATTGTCTCGTCCCCCCACAAACCGACAGAATGACAGAGCATATCCTGGAGTTCTTCCCTCCACTCTTTCTATTATCGTTGAATACGTAGAGAAAATTTGTCAACCAAACACTCAGGACTGAAAAGGATTGATCTTTATGTGCCAACATACAGGGAGTGTTTTCCACTTCCTTTCTTCCCAGTATGTTTCCCTGTAGGCCTGTGTTCTGAGTGCTATCTTCAAAGGGTTGACAGAGATAAAGGTGCCACTAGACAGTGATTCCATAGAAAATCGGGGGGGGGGGGAACGAACATGATTTTGGAAATTTTCACTAAATGTAATCTATCGGATTGTCCTCTGGAGGAAAGATTGTTGACATACTGTATATCTGACATTTGTATCGAAAAGTGTAATTGGGAAATAATTAATGGAAGTTGGCATATTTATGACATTTTGGCCTTACCCTCCTTTAAGACTCCGTAATGCAGTGGTCACCAACTTTTTCGTCACAGTCCAAACCCAAGCCTAGATCTACCGCTCAGATTTTTTATATTTTTTATACATGACTTAAAAAATGTAACATTAACCTAATGAAAACTGGTCTGTAGGAATGAAGTTTGTGCAGTAGGCCTTATACATTATCAAAGCATATTGGTTACAAGGTCAAATCCTGACATCAGTGATCTTTGGGTCGGAAAGTCTGAGCTCTAGAAAGAAGCCTTAGTTTCCGACTTGGAATTCCGAGTTGGATGACCGTTCAAATATATTTTTCCCAGTCAGATCTCGTTTTTTCCAGAGTTTCCAGTTGTCTTGAACGTATTGAAGTGGAAAGTCTAAGATTTCTCAGTGGAGGGAGGGAGAGTCTGACCAGAGAGAGGGGACACTGTCTTCCACCTTACATGCTGACCACACCGCTCGCATACATACATACATGTTATTCAATCATTGCACCCACACTACTCGCGCGTGCCAACAAGTGTCTGCTTGCCAAGCACTAAAATAGAAGTCCGTTCTGTTTGGGACGCTGAACGCGGTGCAAGTCCTGCCTCTCCCATCTCCTCATTGGTTTATTGAAGCAGATACCCACGTACTATCTTCTCATTGGTTATACCCACGTGGGTGATTGAAAGATGAACTGAGGTCAGTCGGTTGTGGTAATACACCTTATTATGAAAGTTAGATGCCAATCACCATAGAAAGTCCAAAGAAGAAAAGGCCTGGAAGGAGGAGAAATGACTAGAAATTATTCGGGTGACTGTTTTGTGTGGATTAATTGTCGGAGTAGAGGACCTTGTGCATTTCAGGTAAAATAATAAATAGGACAAATTAGCTAGCAACTGCAAGCTAACTAGCTAAATTGCCATAAATGTTTAATGCTTTTTGACCTGTCCCCAAATTAATATAATTGGTTCAGAGTTTGTTTTGATATTTCAACCTGTGTGTCGTGATCGCCTTTTGGTGTGGGGGGGACAAAATCAATTTGTGCACGATGGCTCTTGGGCACGTCCGGTATGGGCATGGTGTTATGGTGAAACTCGAGTCGCACCGCATCTGACTCATGCATAAATTAATGTTGTTCCTATGACCAGAGAAAATGTAATATTCCTTGATATTAAAATAGACCCGGCGAACTGCTAATAATAAAAATTCAGGGATATTGATACACTTGGCTACTCATTCATTGCAGCGTAAGTGAAAGTAGGGAGAAGAGTGTTTTGTAATAGTGCTGAATAAAAACGTACACGTGAACTCGCTCCAAAAAAAAGCAGCTCTTTGCTGTATTCTTGGATCTCCCGGTCCACCATTATGCGGAGTTTGTATTTTCAGACAAATGAAATGGTTCAAAGTGTGATCACTTTGCCTACCTGGTGCGCAGGGCTACTGAATCATATGCACGTTGGTTTTTCTACAGAAATGTTTGGTGATCGACTAGGAATGCCTTAGAGATGGATCAGTCGATCGCGATCGACAGGTTGGTGACGCTTCCATAATGTTTCGTCTGTAGGTGCTACAAGCTAAAAAAAAAAAAAGGTCTTATGAAGCTTTACTGCTTGCTCTGTAATATGAGTAGTATTTTAATTTCAATACACTTTTTTTGACATTAATGTATGAATGTTGCTTATTTTTCTGCTGGTGATTTGCAGGATGGGCAGAGATCATTGCACATTCTGCCTACTGTGCCAATTTCGCTGTATAAAATGGGCTGTAACTTTAAAACTAGCAGAGATCCCACTCTAGAGCTTTGAGATTCCCGTAGAGTGTTCAACAATATATTGAAAGATACATTTTTTCAATATTCATGTTTATATTTGTCAGTACTCATACATTATTGTAAACAGTTTATTACTGAAATTTAAAAAAAATACTGCAGAGCACAAATCTGCAGAGCACAAATCTGCAGAGCACAAATCTGCAGAGCACAAATCTGCAGAGCAAGCGGTAAAGCTTCATATGACACAAATTGGAGTCTTAAAGGAGGTCTGGGTACGGCCAAAATGTAATAAATATGCCAACTTTGCTGAATTATTTCTCAATCGAACCAGCTGTGTTTGCTAGGGCAAAATCCCAGGACCGAGTTTGGGAAACCCTGCTCCAAAGGTCCATTCTAAGGATAACATTTTGTGTAAAACCTCCAAAGTCATGGTCTTTTTTTGTCCTGGTTTTGTATGGAATTACTCTAGAGGGGTTTCTGTTCTGTGTAGTGTGTCTGGCTCACTGATTATTCTCTTGGCGAGATAGTGTTTGTCTTGGGACATCTTCACATATCGAAGAGACATAATTATATTTCTTCATGTTTATCCTCAAGTGTGCAGCCACATCTTGCTGAAGGCAGAGATTGTTGCTGAGTGCATATCTCTAGTACTGCACTGCCAGCGCTAAAATGTATATTTCTCTGGAGGTTCTTCTGCCAGACCTCATAGTCCTGTCAAGATCACATCTGTTCTTGATTTATCAGAAGTGTTATTCAGACCGGAGGTGATTATTATTCAGTAAGTGAAGCCCTTCTGGTAATTACAGCACACTATTGCCTGTTGGATGGCTCATATGAGAATGACATTTCTCAGATTGCTTTCTGACTGTTCAACCAGCCCTCCCTCCTCAGATCAGAAGATATGAGCAGGAGCACAGGCTAAATCTATTACCACCGTGTAGCTCCTAGCTCCAAAATGATGATTCCCATGTCTAGTGTTGTATTGTTCTCATTTGATTATTCTTATTACATTCCCAACTCCGGGAAGTTGCTCCACTGAAATTGTGGAGATTGAAATGTAGCCTACCCACCATATGATAATGCTCACTTTGATGCCAGGCAAAAGACTATCAGAAGACTTGATTTAGTGAAAATAAATAATGGACCAGATGATGGTTATGAATCTGGTTGATGTAATGCCTAATCTAAGTTCTAGTTATTTTTCTGTGGCTGTCCTTATTCTTCTCTACGTCATTCATTCATTTGGCCAGGTCTCCCCTGTAACAGAGGTCTTCTGATCTCAATGGGACTTCCTTGATTTAAAAAAAAAAGGTTAATTAAAATCAAATGGATCCCCTTGGGACCACATCAGACAGAGGTGGAGTGGAGCTCTGGGCCGTTGTACAATACAGTGAAGAGAGCTCTAGGTAGGTTGTGGACACAGCTACATTGCTCAATTAAGCTATGCCCAATTTACTACTCATGCATACTTGTGATGAAGTACAAACTTTTTCAGGTTTCTGCATAATGGAGTGTTAGTGGAAAATAGGTCAAATGAGGATACATCTAAAGGGAGGGAGAGAGTTATTGGTATCATTATGTTAATTAAACACTTTTTATAGGGCTGTCCATCACAGGACGATTTATACTAAGTTTAAGTCGCTGGGGAGCAAACCCCTTTAGTATGTCAGACTGTCACTAGAGGGGGCTAGTCATTCTATAAGGAATGGATAGTGGTAGCTAGTGTGTGTGTGTGTGTGTGTGTGTGTGTGGACAGTTGTTGTAGTGTAGAATGTATGAAACTGGTGATTACTGCTGTGTGTTTGGGAAGTGGTGAGTGGGCACAGCTGCCGATTTAGTGTTGGGAGCTCAATATGTGAGTGTGTGTGCCTGCCTGTGATTACAACCAAACACTGCTCAGTACAGGGAGTCAGCAGGCCCTTCCACTGCAGACAACACAAACACACACACAACAGGGATTGGATGCATAATCTTATCTCATAGCTTAGAAAGCAGTGCACACATCATTCAGTATGCCTATCACTCTTAAATTATTGATTCTATTGTTTGTCATTGAGGAGCTCAAAGGCTGTTATTGGTTATTTTTTCTCCTGGATGTTGAGAATAGAACACAATGTTGTTATAGAACACAATGTTGTTATAGAACACAATGTTGTTATAGAACACAATGTTCAAACAACTGTCATCTGATTTGTTATGGAATTCATAGTAACTCTTTGCTCCCCATTCCCTTTTCTTCAGGTGTTTTGTTATTTGTCATTGACAAGTGTCACTTTCATTTGGGGTAGGTACAAAGCCTGTTGTGCTGTATTGAGATCCCCTAAGACAAAAGGCCTACACTCCCCAATATTCAGTCTTTGTGTGGCAGATGTTGAATTAATATCTTTCCACCATTTCCAATCATCAGGTGTATGTATATATGTGCTTTAACATCCTCTTATAAAGTCTTCTTACTGACAAATGTACACTTCTGTTGAGGTATCATTTACCCAAAGCTCTCCTTAGAAAATGTGGTTATAATTGATGATGAGGAAAAAATATAATTAGCTATGGCTAATTTACAAATATGTAGCCCCCTTTCACTCCAATGAACCACTTAGCTATTGAGTCTAGACTAATAGTTCATCATAAAGATTGAATTAGCTGCTACAGTCTAGAGCTTTAATGGAGATACTTCATCCTGAGAAACACTCAGTACTCAGTCCAAATGCATTGCCTGTACTTCTAATATTTCAACAGACATTAGACTAGAGTACAGTTGAAGTCAGAAGTTTACATACACTTATGTTGGAGTCATTAATACTTGTTTTTCAACCACTCCACAACATACAGTTGATTGTGCCTTTAAACAGATTGGAAAATTCCAGAAAACGATGTCATGGCTTTAGAAGCTTCTGATAGGCTAATTGACATAATTTGAGTCAATTGAAGGTGTACCTGTGGATGTATTTCAAGGCCTACCTTCAAACTCAGTGCCTCTTTGCTTGACATCATAGGAAAATCAAAAGAAATCAGCCAAGACCTCAGAAAAAATTGTGGCCCTCCACAAGTCTGGTTCATACTTGGAAGCAATTTCCAAATGCCTGAACCACGTTCTGTACAAACAATAGTACGTAAGTATAAGCACCATGGGACCATGCAGCCGTCATACCGCTCAGGAAGGAGACGACTTCTGTCTCCTAGAGATGAACGTACTTTGGTGCGAAAAATGAAAATCAATCCCAGAATAAAAGCAAAGGACCTTGTGAAGATGCAGGAGGAAACAGGTACAAAAGTATCTATATCCACAGTAAAAATGAGTCCTATATCGACATAACCTGAAAGACTGCTCAGCAAGGAAGAAGCCACTGCCCCATAACCTCCATAAAAAAGCCAGACTACAGTTTGCAACTGCACATGGGGACAAAGATTGTACTATTTGGAGAAATGTCCTCTGGTCTGGTGAAACGAAAATAGAACTGTTTGGCCATAATGACCATCGTTATATTTGGAGGAAAAGGGTCAGGCTTGCAGCGCGAAGAACACCATTACAACCATGAAGCACGCGGGCGGCAGCATCATGTTGTGAGAGTGCTTTGCTGCAGGAGGGACTGGTGCACTTCACAAAATAGATGGTATCATGAGGGAGGAAAATGATGTAGATATATTGAAGCAACATCTCAAGACATCTATCAGGAAGCTTGGTCGCAAATGGGTCTTCCAAATGGACAATGACCCCAAGCATACTTCCAAAGTTGTGGCAAAATGGCTTAAGGACAACAAAGTCAAGGTATTGGAGTGGCCATCACAAAGCCCTGACCTCAGTCCCATAGAAAATGTATGGGCAGAACTGAAAAAGCGTGTGCGAGCAAGGAGGCCTCCAAACCTGACTCAGTTACACCAGCTCTGTCAGGAGGAATACGCCAAAATTCACCCAACTTATTGTGGGAAGCTTGTGGATGGCTACCTGAAACGTTTGATCCAAGTTAAACAATTTAAAGTTAATGCTACCAAATACTAATCGAGTGTATGTCAACTTCTGACCCACTGGGAATGTGATGAAAGAAATAAAAGCTGAAATAAATCATTCTCTCTACTATTATTCTGACATTTCACATTCTTAAAACAAGGTGGTGATCCTATCTGACCTAAGACAAGGAATTTCTACTAGGATTAAATGTCAGGAATTGTGAAAACTGACTTTGGCTAAGCAGTATGTAAACTTCCGACTTGTATCTGTACTTCATAAGATGCTGTAGATCCTTATCTCTCTCTGTGACCTGGGTTGAATTTGGGTGAGTGATTTATGTTGGAGATGATGGGTGATTTATGCTGGAGATGATGGGTGATTTATGCTGGAGATGATGGGTGATTTATGCTGGAGATGATGGGTGATTTATGCTGGAGATGATGGGGGATTTATGCTGGAGATGATGGGGGATTTATGCTGGAGATGATGGGTGATTTATGCTGGAGATGATGGGCGATTATGCTGGAGATGATGGGCGATTATGCTGGAGATGATGGGCGATTTATGATGGGTGATTATGATGGGTGAGATGATGATGATGGAGATGATTATGGGTGGTTATGATGGAGATGATGGGTGATTTATGATGTGTGATTATGATGGGTGATGATGATTATGGGTGGTTATGATGGAGATGATGGGTGATTATGCTGGAGATGATGGGCGATTATGCTGGAGATGATGGGTGATTTATGATGGGTGAGATGATGATGATGGAGATGATTATGGGTGGTTATGATGGAGATGATGGGTGATTTATGATGTGTGATTATGATGGGTGATGATGATTATGGGTGGTTATGATGGAGATGATGGGTGATTTATGCTGGAGATGATGGGTGATTTATGCTGGAGATGGTGGATGATTTAGGCTGGAGATGATGGGTGGTGATGATGATGGAGATGATTATGGGTGGTTATGGTGGAGATGATGGGTGGTTATGATGGAGATGATGGATGATTTGATGTGTGATTATGATGGGTGATGATGATGGAGATGATTATAGGTGGTTATGATGGAGTTGATGGGTGATTTATGATGGAGGTGGGTGGGTAGAGAATCTACTCCTCAGTATGCGTCTGGTGAGAGCCGCGGAGTGGGAGTGGGGGGGGGGGGTCATGCATCATTGGAGTGGAGGGAAAGAGGTCTCCATGGTGAGAAGACCTAGTGGAGGGAGACTGAGAGCTGCCCTACGTGTCCCTCGCTGACTGACCACAGCTCCACCACCAAGACAAACAAATCTATGGTCAGATTAAAGACTGGTCTGCTGTTGCTCCATACTATCTAAAGACTCCAGTCTTTTGTCCATGGCTTTCTGACCCTGTTCCTGGAGAGCTACCCGCCTGTATGTTTTCCCTCCAACCCCAGTTGTAACTAACTTGATTCAGCTGATCAACCAGCTAATTATTAGAATCAGGTGCGCTAGCTTAGGATTGGAGTGAAAACCTGCTGGATGGTAGCTCTCTTGTCCCTGGTGTGTTCCTCTTTCTCTCAAACTATCACTCTCTTGTACTGTTCTCTCAGAACAACTCTTCTAAACTTGTTCCCGGAGAGGAGCATCTCAGTAGATTTGGTGCGGTGATGGCTGTTACCCGCCCATCTAATCAACCTCTAGCTCCCAAGAAACTCTTGTCCTTGTCTCTGGGATTGGCCCTAATGGGTAGAACCATCTGTGATTGTTGTAGGCAGAAAGAAAATAAAAGTTGCTACCACATTGTAATGATTCACCTCCTTTTCTCTGCACTGTTTTCTCTATCCACCTGTTTTCTTAATGCATTGAATTCTTCCTCTGCTCTCAGAACCTAAGCACCATTTCTCTAGCAGTAGAGCTGTAGCCAGCATCTTCCCCTGAATCACCCCCCACTATCTCTGAAAACAGATTTGGGTCTCTCTCTCTTTCTCATTATTTCACTCTCGCTGTCTCAGAATCAAACCCAGCTCAGTCTGCTTCCTGTTTGATATATCGCATATGGAGCTGGTGTTTTGCCACTTTCTCTGTTTCCTTGGCGATAGACTTCTGGAGTTGTTGGAGAAGAATGAGACAACGTAAGATATTTGAAGACAATTTCACACACTTCACTGTGGGAATTTATGGCTCAGGCTGCTCATCAGTTTGAGTTGTTTGTGTTTTTTCCCACTAGGCATTTCTGTAGTAGGTGGATGTGAGAGGGCTGGGTTTGTCAGGCTATGATCAGACTGCAGCTACCCTCTCCTCTCTCTCTGTCAGCAACTGCTGCCCGTTCACAACAGTGAACAGGCTGCAAAATATTCACCACTGACGATCAACATGTCAGTGAGTGTGTCCTCATTGTCTCCTAACTTTCTAAGCATCCTTGTAGAGCCAAGAGAAAGAGTAGTGCAGCTTGTATATTTTACAAGCTGCACTGGCTGTGCTGCCAGGCTGGTGCCATCATTCCCACACTCATAGTTGCACATAATGCTTGGGAGCCTTCACACTGATTTAAATCTAAATGTGTTATTCTATTTTTTGTGGACATAAAGGAAACCTTGCAGCAGGGAAAAGGGAAATGATCGCTACAGTGGCCCTTAAATGACCCAAGAGCATAAATGGGCCCTGTGTGTAGTCCAGGGATGAAGCAAATTGGTAGGGCCAACAGTGAATTACCCACCCTGGCACTTCTCCCTGTGTGTCTGTGTGCCCACAGCCTGGCCTCATGTTGTGTAGACACCAGGAACAGCAGAAGCAAACAGGGCCAGGGACTGGACTGGACTGGATCTGGCTTGGCGTGTGGGGAGAACATTAGAGAGACATTTTGCTCGTGGAACTGCTGCATCTGTCTCTAAATATAGTATCAGCCAGAGTGCTGTTGCCAGAGCTAGACTGATTTGCTCACAGAAAAAAAATATTACAACCCTGGCCTGGACATTGCCCACCTGAGCCCCTCAGGGAAGTGTGGGGGTGAGGGATGTGAGTGGAGCACACAGACTCTAGGACGTAGCATCACACCCCTCTCAACCTCCTCTGTGTGTGTGTGCCTCTTCGGGACCACAGTGAGGACATGGCTCTACGAAGAGGTTATTCGGTTACCAAGGGCCTCCTTCCTCCTCCAATTGACTCGCGGGCCTCTCAATATGGCAATTGGCTCCGGCCCCTACCTCAATGAATAGCAGTTCTATTCCAGGCTGCTGCTTTTCCACTTCCATTGACAGATGTACCCAATTGAATCAGAATGAATGGAGATGAGGACAATGTAATTAAAATATGGTGTGAAGCTCCATCAGTCTGGTATTCAGCCAGAGCATCCTGTCTGTCTGTTTCTGTCTTTCCACAACCCGAGCATACTCTCTCTCTCTCTCTCTCTCTCTCTCTCCAGTCTGAACACCCTGTCTGTCTCTCCATCTCTCTACAGCCACAGTGCCCTGTTTGAGGGCAGCAATAGGGAGGTGGTCTCCCCAGGTCAACCTGGCGGCAGCAGCACCTTCCCAGTCCCAGGGGAGAGGTGGGGAGACGGTACGCGACTCTCTGTGCCAGCCAGCATGCAGAGGAATATCCAGCAATACAGACAGGACCACGAGGCCTACCTCCGCCTGGTAGCCCACGAGGCTGTGGGCAGCTTCAACCCCTGGGCCATTGCAGACAGGTGAAATGGCACTATTTCTGACCAGGGACCTATGGGTACAGTTTTACTAGTTCCATTTGGAATGCAGCCTAGCAGTACAGGCACAACTATAGTACTTTTCACTGTTTCACCTTCTCAAATGTACATTTTGCTGCTTGGGTTTGTTGTCCCCTAAGCCATCTCGACAGATTTGTCTTATTTGCCAGCCAGTTATGAATGACACTGTGTGTAGGAGGATGGATTATTCACCTGGCTACACAACTCTTCCACAAACATTGTGCTCTTTCCTTATTCAAACATTAGGCCCAGTGTTTGAGTAGTTGTGGGGTGCGTGTGTCTGCATGGTTTAGCATACTGCGCTACAGGATATGGTCTCTGGTGTTCACAGTTGTTATTCTAGCCCACCCACACATTTGCATATATAAAAGAATTCTTAAGTTGGTGCAATGCAGAGAATCCCACTTGTCTCAATGAGTGTACTGAATGCATTAGAGTGTGATAGATCAGAAATGCATCATATTCAGACATTTCAAAGAGAAGCAGATATACTTGAATAATCTGGCAATTTTTGTTAATGTTACCAAAGGAGAGATACTCAGGTCTGGCATTTGGCGATGGCCCTCTCTCCTCTCACCATATACGTGTGAGGGAGTGTGAATTGCTGCAAAAAAAGTGAGCGAAGAAAATCAACCCTGCCAGCCGAGGGACAACTATTATTGTTGCCTCGTTACTTTTAACGATGACAGGAGAGAGAGAGATGACAATCATATGCCGTCCTCTTGAGCTATGCATCTGAACTATTCTTCATGTGTTGGGGGAGGGAGGTTGTTTCAGATGGACCAGTCCAATTACTCCAGTATCAAGGGAAAGATGGGGGGAAATGCCATGTCAATTAGCCTGCTATTCTCACTCATCAGAGTAACCTGTCTATCTGTGAGATGTTGGTTATAAGCTGCCCATACCAGTCAGTGTGTGGTGAGGTCCCTGATGTGTGCTCCCTCCCTCTGTCTGATTTGAAAGACTAAGCAAGAACAACCTTGTATTATTTGCATGTGCACCCTTGCAAGACTTTTTTTGGTAAGCACACAAGCTTTATATACAACTTTATCTTTTTGTTTGGTTCGGGGACTCCTGACATTTTTCTTTCTCTAATTTTGCTTCTGCTCCCAGTCTGTCAGAGGAGCTTCTGTCCGAGGCCCTGGCTGACGTAGCAGCAGAGTTCCAGGACGTCTGTGAGGAGTACGCAGAGGCTGTCTTCACCTCCGAGTTCCTTCAGCCAATCACGTCACCTCCTGCTTCAGTTCCACCGTTAGACATCCAATAGATCCTCTTCCTATTCACAGACATTGGGCGAGATAGTTAGGTGTACTGCGTAGATGGATATTTCAATTCAGGACCAACAGAATAGTCAAAGTGCAAATTCCGCAGTCAGGAAAACATCCTGACTGCATTGATGTGACAGCATTCAGAATAGAATGGAACTAAAGCAATGCAGATTATTCCTATTTGGCAGGTTCCTTTCTGTAGTTCTTCCAGAGGGATGGGTGAATTCCACTGGGAAAGTTGGTTTTGATAAATTAAGAGAATATTACTACATTACAGGGGATTAGAAGATTGTCTCCCCTCTTTCCATAAATAAACCTCTCCCAGAGGATTACTCACGCTTTCCGTTTCCACATTGAAACATGGAAGTAAATTAATTGTTTGGGGGAATTAACAATAGGGGGTAAGCAAGCCAAGGGCGCGATTCATTGGTTAATAGGAAATCCGGATAGCATATTGCACTCATTGAAATTCTGTGCTTCACTTCCCATGGCATGCACCAAATACTCTGTTAGCCAAATGACAAATGTTTAATTCAATGACAGTACATATATCATCAGTGCATGTTGGATGAGCAGCCTGAGCGGATATTCTCAGGCTGCGGAGAGAAACTTGAAAGCAGCTGTGAAGGAGGAGAGAGACGCATCCAGATGTTGAGTTGGCCCCTAGAGGAGCTGACTGTGACAGGGGACAGAGAGTGACTGAGTGAATTAGCTCACTCTGAATCAGACACAATACTCTCCGCCAACTGTGTTTTGTGTGGGTGCCTGAATACATACAGGCTTATGCACGTACACATGTCTCGCTCTCACAGTTCTGTTTCTTCCCAAAGCTCTACACAAATTGGACTCTAGGAGCCATTTCAGCATTATAATAGGAGTGAATTGAATTGCAAAATTCTTGAAATTGAAAAATATGTTGTTTGTCTGTGAGAGTCAGGATGGCTGATTTCTAATTATTTTTCATTGTCATTGTGCTAAATTCTGTTTGTTGAGACCTAGGTTTTGAATGTATCACCTCCCGCCCCAAACAGCCAACACAGACTCATCACAGAAATGTATTTTCAACACAATTAACAAACAGAACAACAAGATCTGTTTATGATCTATTCTGATCTGTGAACACAGAACACAGAACATAATGAAATTGGTTTTGTTTGCTTTGATGCATTTTATTTTTGATGTTTTATGGCACATTCATGGCAGACTGTTTTATACTGGTGCCCAAAGTTTATTTTCAAATGACTTTTTTCTGGTACAACATTTTAAAGTTAGCTTTTTTTTGTCAAAATTAGGTATCGGGTGATTCACTTGATAACTTTAATGATGTTAGTATTAAAACATATGTTTAAAATGAGATGCGTCTTGCTTTATCGATTTGAACTACAGCCACCCAGATACAGGACTGTTCTAATGGTGAAAATGGCCTGTCCCTACATTATGTTAGCCAGCATAATTATCCTTGTCAAAGACAGAATTCATGTGACCATGAATATTGACTAGTCATAATATGAATTATGTGGAACACACAGGGACTCATTTTGAGGCAATGATGTCCATTCAGGCTGGATAGAATCATTTTAGGTTTCCCTCAGGGACAGTTCAGCTGATGGCTGGCACTTTTCACGATTCTTTGAAAATTGGATATAATCTTTAGCCAAGTGAGATCATTTTTCTCTCTAAGTATCCATATGGACATATTTACCTATTTACAGAACCAGTGACATTTTCTTACTCTGAACAACTACTGAAGAGATTGTAGTAGTTGGATCCAGCTGCTCCAGTTGAGAAATTGATCAGCACAGTATGTGCCCTCCCTGGGCTGTGTTCTCCCTGACGTCATCATATAGTCTGACCTATAAAATCTCTGCATCAGCAACGAGAGAGAAATAACCTTGTTTCCCCCTCAATACAAGGCTGTGGCTAATCTTAAAGCAGTGGCAGTCAGAGCTAGCTATCAAATATGAAACCCTTATCCTTGCTTTGTCATAAGGCATGGTTAGAATTTGAAGACATATTGAAAGCTAAGTCTGTGTGGATGGTTAAAAGGCTAAATTAATTTATTTCAAGACTTGAGGTGCAACGTTCATTGTTGTTAATAGACAATCTGCACATCTCTTGGCTTCTTTTCTGCTAGAACCCACTGACCTTCACTCTGGAACAGCCCCATGGGACAAATCCAGTAGTGTAGAAAGACAATTGGTTCTGAGTGATGAGATCTGGTGCTTTGAGTTTCACTCCCTTTTGCCCTCAGAACAGCCTCAATTCGTCAGGGCATGGACTCTTCAAGGTGTCAAGCTTTCCACAGGGATGCTGGACCATGTTGCCTCCAATGCTTCCCACAGTTGTGCCATGTTGGCTGGATGTTCTTTGGGTGGCGGACCATTCTTGATACACACGGGAAACTGTAAAGTGTGAAAAACCCAAAGGCCTTTTCATCCTTGATGGAAACCATCAAGCATAATGTGATAAACATCCATCCCCCACCAGGCTTTGCCTTCCTACTGATTCTCTGTCTGTTTGCTTTTTGTTTGTTTACTTTGGAAAAATATTGTGTGCTTGTTTTCAAAATGCTTAATGTGGTTGATAAAGAATTTAAACCGTGTATTTATATTTGTTTTTGAATAAACTGTTTTTTATGAACAACCCATGCTGTATCCTCTGTCATGGTAGTGGGGAAATATGAGTTGGGGGGGAGGGTGTGTTGTGTCTCAAAGCAGAGCCTGTTGTACACTTGGCACACTGCCCTTAGTGGCTCGGTATGAGATTGTTTCTAAAGAATAAACCTATTCTACCTAAAGTGAATGTTTTTTTTTCTTGTGAGTGAGGCCAATGGGCATAATAAATTCTATCTACCTCGCTGTCTTCCTGGCCCTGCAGGCTGTTTCCTTTCACTCTCCTGCTAGAATCTCAATACAGTGTCTTGGGACAGAAGTATTTTGTCATTGCTCCTCCTGACTGGTACAAATATCCTGGGCCCTCATGGGTTGGGTAATATAGCGTGGCCGTGGCCAGGCCGGTACTCAGATTGGAGGGAGACGTCTCAAGCATTTGGCTCCATTGATAGTCATTCGATGGCATCAGGGTGCAGAGCTGCAGATAGATTGATGCTGGTGCAGCTCCGATCCCAGGTTATGACCTGTTGTGTGGTCATGTGTTAAGCTAGAGGATAGAACTCGGGTATAACTATATATCTATTGTTGCACCGCTGTGCACAACAACATACAATCACTGCTCTCCCATGTTTCCCACTGCGCTTGGTAGATGGTTCAAGTTGGGACTTCTCAAAAGAGTTTTTCAGGTTGTATTCACGTTGGAAATCTACAATTAGTTTTCAGGTTGTATTCAGTTGGGAATCTACAATGAGTTTTTCAGGTTGTATTCAGTTGGGAATCTACAATGAGTTTTTCAGGTTGTATTCAGTTGGGAATCTACAATGAGTTTTTCAGGTTGTATTCAGTTGGGAATCTACAATGAGTTTTTCAGGTTGTATTCAGTTGGGAATCTACAATGTGTTTTTCAGGTTGCATTCAGTTGGGAATCTACAATGAGTTTTTCAGGTTGTATTCAGTTGGGAATCTACAATGAGTTTTTCAGGTTGTATTCAGTTGGGAATCTACAATGGGGTTTTCAGGTTGTATTCAGTTGGGAATCTACAATGAGTTTTTCAGGTTGTATTCAGTTGGGAATCTACAATGAGTTGTTCAGGTTGTATTCAGTTGGGAATCTACAATGAGTTTTTCAGGTTGTATTCAGTTGGGAATCTACAATGAGTTTTTCAGGTTGTATTCAGTTGGGAATCTACAATGAGTTGTTCAGGTTGTATTCAGTTGGGAATCTACAATGAGTTTTTCAGGTTGTATTCAGTTGGGAATCTACAATGAGTTGTTCAGGTTGTATTCAGTTGGGAATCTACAATGAGTTTTTCAGGTTGTATTCAGTTGGGAATCTACAATGAGTTTTTCAGGTTGTATTCAGTTGGGAATCTACAATGTGTTTTTCAGGTTGTATTCAGTTGGGAATCTACAATGAGTTTTTCAGGTTGTATTCAGTTGGGAATCTACAATGAGTTTTTCAGGTTGTATTCAGTTGGGAATCTACAATGGGTTTTTCAGGTTGCATTCAGTTGGGAATCTACAATGAGTTTTTCAGGTTGTATTCAGTTGGGAATCTACAATGAGTTGTTCAGGTTGTATTCAGTTGGGAACCTATAATTAGATTTTCAGGTTTGGGAATGTACTATTTTCCGTGTTATAGTACCCTATCTTGTTTTCTGTTGAAAGGGTTTGGGTCGGGAACATGAGTGACCTTTGGTAATATGATTTCTATATATGGGATTAATATGATATTACAGTTTTCTTTTCAATTGCTAACATGCATTGGTCAAAACTGAAGTCACATTGTCAAAACTCTTCACACAGTCAGTGAAACAGAAGTGTATGTGGACCAAACTGAACATTTTTCAATTGCTTTCACACAAAATGCATTCAATGACCACATTCTCCGAAATCCATGAACTCTTGTTCTCATTCATACTCCACCACCTGCAAAACTATATATTTTCAGCACATATTTTCAAATGCCAAAACTGTTAAAAACACATTCAAAACAGAATGATGGCAAATGTCATGCATTTCTGCAGTAACCAGATTGAAACAAATAGAACATGTTTTATCATTCCAAACGCAGCTGATTGCAATTTCAGCTGAAAGCATACCCAAGTGTCCTGTTTTTAGTCTCCTTACCAAACAGACAAAAGAGGAAGGCTTTGGAATGATTTCGTTTGGAAACATGGATAAAGGAAGACAGCTTGGTGGGGAGAGAAGAGTAGCAAGGAGAGGGAGAATATGTGGAGGACAAAGGAGAGGAAGACCAAGGGTGGTGGTCTCTGATGAGATAAGGGCCACAATTATTGACCATGTTGTAAACCATGGTCTCTCTTTGAGAGAAGCTGGTTTAAGACTGCAACCAAATCTGCAGCGTTCAACAGTTGCATCAATAGTACAAATTTTCCGGCAAAACAACAGGTGAGATGTGCATCCTTCAATGATAATTGAAGTACGTATTACAGTACAATACAGTATGTTCACCTTTTTACATGTACTGACATTTTGAAATATATTGATTGTTTTGTGTTTTTCAGTAGGATTCAAAGGTTGTCTACCACAGGAGGGAGAGGAAGAATATTATCAGATGCTCAGGAAATTGTCATTGTTGACATGGTAATTGGCAACAATGCAATAAAACTGTGGAAAATGTGGGACAGAGTGCTGGCAGACAATATCACTTTTAGGACTGTGAATACGGTCAGCACAACGACAGTTCAAGGATGAAGCAGTTGTACACTGTACCCTTTGAGAGAAACGGTGAACGTGTGAAAGAACTCCTGTATCAATATGTCCAGGTAAGATGTCTGTTCAATAACCAAACAGGGTACATACACAGCTATGCATAATGTAAAGTACTGTAAAACTGTGGATTTACTGTATTTTAGAGATGTCATGACGTTGCCCTCTTTGGGTACAGCAAGCCCATCCCCCTCTCCCTAATTGCTGTACAGGATGAATGAGGAAAGATTAAATGAGACTAGCATGAGGTAAAATAAAGAATAAGTCATTAATCAGAGGACTAATTGATCAGATATTAAAATATCTGAAAAGGTATATTAGGAAAATTATAACTTTGTAATCTGAATATTTTCCTTGGTGCCCCGACTTCCTAGTTAATTACATTTGATTCATCAGTTTAATCGTGTAATAATAATTACAGAGAGTTATTTGATAAATAAGTCTTCAGTTTAATGATGCCAAAGACACGACAGAGAGTAATGGCGATGGAAGCCAGGCATAATGCACATACATTCATCTTTATGGATGAAGTTGGATTCAACCTGGCAAAAACACGCCGCAGGGGAAGAAATGTGATTGGACAGAGAGCAACCGTGGATGTCCCAGGCCAGAGAAGAGCTAACATCACAATTTGTTGGGCACTGTCCAATGATGGTTTGCTGTTACCCAAACCACTCATTGGCCCCTACAATACAGAGGCTTATTTATTTTCTGGATGACCTGCATAATGGACTTGTGCCAGCAGAGGAGAGAGGGGCAAGGAACTCCCTGCCATTGATGTTGTGTGGGATCATGTGGCATTCCATCACTCTGCTGCAGTCACAGACTGGTTTGCTGCACATCCCAGGATGTTAGTACTATTCCTGCCTCCATACTCCCCCTTCCTAAACCCCATAGAGGAGGTTTTCTCTGCGTGGAGGTGGAAGGTTTATGACCAACATCCACATGACCACATGTCCTTACTGGATGCCATGAATGCAGGGTGTGGAGACACTTCTCCTGAAGACTGCCAGGGTGTGGAGAAACTTCTCCTGAAGACTGCCAGGGTGTGGAGACACTTCTCCTGAAGACTGGCAGGGTGTGGAGACACTTCTCCTGAAGACTGGCAGGGTGTGGAGACACTTCTCCTGAAGACTGGCAGGGTGTGGAGACACTTCTCCTGAAGACTGCCAGGGTGTGGAGACTCTTCTCCTGAAGACTGCCAGGGTGTGGAGACACTTCTCCTGAAGACTGCCAGGGTGTGGAGACACTTCTCCTGAAGACTGGCAGGGTGTGGAGACACTTCTCCTGAAGACTGCCAGGGTGTGGAGACACTTCTCCTGAAGACTGGCAGGGTGTGGAGACACTTCTCCTGAAGACTGCCAGGGTGTGGAGACACTTCTCCTGAAGACTGGCAGGGTGTGGAGACACTTATCCTGAAGACTGCCAGGGTGTGGAGACACTTCTCCTGAAGACTGCCAGGGTGTGGAGACACTTCTTCTGAAGACTGGCAGGGTGTGGAGACACTTCTCCCGAAGACTGCCAGGGTGTGGAGACACTTCTCCTGAAGACTGGCAGGGTGTGGAGACACTTCTCCTGAAGACTGCCAGGGTGTGGAGACACTTCTCCTGAAGACTGGCAGGGTGTGGAGACACTTCTCCTGAAGACTGCCAGGGTGTGGAGACACTTCTCCTGAAGACTGCCAGGGTGTGGAGACACTTCTTCTGAAGACTGGCAGGGTGTGGAGACACTTCTCCCGAAGACTGCCAGGGTGTGGAGACACTTCTCCTGAAGACTGGCAGGGTGTGGAGACACTTCTCCCGAAGACTGCCAGGGTGTGGAGACACTTCTCCTGAAGACTGCCAGGGTTGGATTAGACATTCCAGAGGATACTTTCCAAGATGCATCGCCAGAGAAGACATAAGATGTGATGTTGATGAGAACTTGTGGCCAAATGCAGGAGAGAGGGAGAACTAGAACCCTCACAGTACTGAACAGTATGAGTGATCTGACTACAGGAAAAGGCAGGCAGAACAGGCCCCCATTAACATTGAAGGGGCTGTCGTGGAGTGGGTTGAGAGTTTCAAGTTCCTTGGTGTCCACATCACCAACAAACTATCATGGTCCAAACACACCAAGACAGTTGTGAAGAGGGCACGACAAAACCTATTCCCCCTCAGGAGACTGACCTGTGCCCCCGCACACTGACTCGGTACCCCCTGTATATAGCCTCGTTGTTTTATTGTGTTACTTTTTATTAGTTTTTACTTTAGTTTTTTTGTTAAATATTTTCTTAACTCTTCTTGAACTGCACTGTTGGTTAAGGGCTTGTAAGTAAGCATTTCACGGTAAGGTTTACACTTATTGTTTTTGGCGCATGTGACAAATACATTTTGATTTAATTTCATTTGAATAACCCCTCGCTTAGCTAATGTTAGCGAGCTAGCTAATTTCAGCCACCTAGCTAGAATTTGTAACATACTGTAACATACATTTAGCAAAATCATAACATATTGTAAATTTTTCAAATTTGGAACATATACTACGTATTGTAATTCACAACATTTCATATGAAATGTGTATTGGACATCCCCAAATGAATACATAACATATGAAACGTAACATATCATAACTAAATGGAGTGTTCGGATATCCATACAGAATAATACGTAACGCTCTGTGACCAGGTTGCAATATAGCATATTATTTGATAGATATGACAGCCTGTTGTGAGAGTTAGCTGTTTGACAATGTCAGAGCAGGGAAATCTATAAAACATCATAGATTAGGCACTGAATGTCTGGAGCAAGCCAGCCAGCCTTACTCTCCTGTAATGTATTTCTACAGTTCACATACAATAGGCTACATCCCTTATGGCAATGCATCCATTAACTTATCTATTAACTTTTCTGATTATCCATGTATCTAATAACAGTTTGAAAGTGTCCGAAATGGCACCCGTTGCCTTTATCGTGCACTACTTTTGACCAGACTAGGACAAAAGTGCACTACGGTGCAAACTATAGTGCACTTTTTAGTGAATAGGGTGCCATTTGGGAATCAACCTACATCCATCATCATCATCATGCCGGCCATTAATGCATGCATCTGATCCATGTGGCTAATAACAGTTTCTCTCTAAAGCAACAGTCCACTCCGCACAAAGCCTAAGATGTGATGTGAGCCGCCTGTGGACCATGAGGAATGTGCTGTGATGCTATGCTGTTGAACTCTGGTTCCAGTATGTTTTATAGCTGGGTCTCTGACCTAACATTGTGGAGGAGCCAAGGCTGTAAGAAATAAAGCTAGAGTCATGACAAGGTGAGAGTCAGTCCTTGCCCTTTAGGCCCCCATCTGTGGCTCGGAGACAGTCATTATCATCATCATGTCTTTAAGGTCAATAAAGAGTCTTTGTCAAGCTATTTGTCATGTCTGCTGCGTGCAGCATACTTATGGTTCAACATACTGAAACATTAGCCTCAGTCTGTTGTTTATAGGCTTTTATATGCTGTCTTATCTTTATTATTTTACTCTACAATCATGCAGTTGTAACTACACAATTAAGTAGGCAGAAGTGAGATTTTGTAGATATGTGTAATTTTCCAATATGGCTATATTTGTTTCTAGACCTCACATCAACGGTTAGGAATGCATCCCGTGTAATTCAGTTTGCGTCACTGTGTCACTGTGGACTCATTTATTTTTGCTTGGAATCCCATCTGTGCAGGAGGCAGAGCCTCATACAACGGACGCCCTTCGGTGGCACACCGGCAAGCCACTGGGGGCAGTCTAACATTGGTTCTTGAAACAGTTGTAGTGATATGGCAGTAGTGGAGGGGAGCGGGCAGTAACGAAGTCTGCACAGTTACAAATACTGAAAGTGTGTTTCGTACAAGAGGCAGATCCGCTGGATGTGGGTCTTGTCACCGATGAACCAGAAGAGCTCAGCTGCAGAATTCAAGACGAGACAAAAAAGCGCAGCCTCACTGCCTCAGGGCTACCTATCCTCGGTCTGGCTGGCGTCAAGGTGCGGGTACGAGAGAGTGAGCGCCCACTCGGTCAAACTATCTGACAAAATGACACCCCAATGACTCCGCACCTACCTTGGTAGAGACACATAGGTTGGGATGGCGAAGGAAACGAAAGGGAAAGGTAAGGTGCTCGGTTGAATACCTTTTTATATAGACTACCACATCTGCTCCGGTGTCAAAGCCTATGAGGTTAACAGGTAGCATGAGTCAACGTCTCGACCTAAATCATGTAAAAGGATGCCTGCGCGCTATAGCCCGTTGCCATTAGACAATCTGTTGGAATGCGTGATGTTTCAGTAGGCTATCCGAATAAAATGCAGCCCGTGTCCTCTGAGATGTTTGTCGAATGGTGTGTTTAGATCATTTTTGTCGATGTTGTCTGAGTATGCTTAATTCAAATTATTTTGACACATTTAAGGTGTGAAACCGTCATCCTTACCATTAACGGCAGGAAAAAGCGCGCACTAAATTTTGATTTGGACCTTGGAAATCACACACACACACACACACACACACACACACACACACACACACACACACACACACACACACACACACACACACAATATTATATATATTATATGAACATATCAAATTATTTGGGCAAACCCTTCTCATTTCCCGAGAGACTCAAACGCTCATTAGTCTTTGTTGACAAGCATGCATTCAAGGAATAATTTGCGTTCAAGGAAAAATTACATTGTTAGTGGATAGGCTATCATTAGTAGACACTTTTTGTCCTCACAAGTATTTAACAGTATGAAGTTGTGTGGTGTAAAAGTAAAACTGGACACAGGAGTTAATAAGCAGGTTGAAGTTTATTGTAATGAGTCTTGTCCTGGAGGCAGAAGTGAGCTATTTCCCCTTAGATAGACCAGCTGCAATGTCAAAATGTGTCTTAATTTAAGGTTAGACATTAGGGTTAGCAGTGTGGTTAGGGTTAAAATGAGATTTTATGACTTTTTGGCTGTGCCAGCTAGTGACCACCCTGCAGAGCTTCCACCAGAACAAGATTCATGATAAAAAATGCTAAGCTGCAGATGAGACAGTTAAATGAATGTTGTAATGAAGGTGTTATAACTGTTTTAACTGCATATTTTCATCATACTTGGTTTGTATCCAGTTGATCACCATGGGGTTCAATACCTTACTGACAGGGGAAGACTGGGACCAGAAATCAACCCTGGGATTTGTAACAAACTGGCCCATTTCTTTCCTCAATGCCCCCAAACCAGCCTATTTATTTCATTAAGGCCCCCACACGATCCCATTTTTTTGCTTGAGGCCCCTATTATTTACCAAATAATGATAATTTTGCACCCAAAAATGTCTGCAATACCAGATGGCCAGTCTACCCCTGCTTACTAAATCACCAATTGATACAATTGAAAGGAATGCAATATATCGAGGCTGCTATATAGCATTGCCCAGGGAGATGTGTTCTGTTGATTATGGAAATTGATAGCCTATTCATGATTCAGTGCATTTAATGAAATATTAAAAATTCAATGTAGACTAGTTGGTTCACCTTTTATAATGACATTCAGCATTCCACCTCAATCACCTTCAGTTGCACCTTGATAAACCTCATGGCTGGTGATGAAGGTGGCAAGGGAAGGTGATTGACGCGGTGGAATGCTGAATAAATGTTGCAGCTTAATGAATGTGTTTGAGGTAAAGGTAAAAACACAAGAAAGTATCTTGACTGTGTGTGAAATAGTTGGGCCCATCTTTGGTCTAATGAATTTAATTAGATAATGTTTGCATGACAGATTGTGTGCTGTCCAGCTCTATAGTGACTTCAACACATGACGCAATGGGCTTTGGACAGCATGGGTTGTGTGTGTGTGTGTCCCAAATTACACCCTATTCTCTATATAGTCCACTAGTTTAGACCAGGGCCCCTGGGGATCTGGTCAAAACTTGTGCACTATGTTGGGAATATAGGATGTAGACCATGTCAGATTTTGTCCAACTTTCCTCAGAGTGATAAAAGATTGAGCGTCTGGTGAGTTCTTTAGAGTGACCCAGTCAGACCCATCCTACTTTTTCATTCATCACAACACTCTCTGACAGCATTAGTTATGATTTTTGATTGTTTTGATATTTCATGCCTGTTCCATTATTTATTTAACCTCGACTCGGGAGACGTGACATACACTGGTTCTTTTCGTGGGATGAATGATAATAAAATACCCATTAGGCTCTTATCATCCAGTTTCAGTAAGTCAAGCAGTATCAAATTATACATGACTCTTGGGGGTGCCCAACGTCTCTTTTCGTTGTGCCCAACAGCGATGATTTTGTTATAGGGGTGCAATGATTTGTTATGTAGGTAATTAAAACCATGAAGTCAGGGTAGCAAGTTATTGAGGTTAGTTTAATTTATCTGATAGTCTCTGCTGATTGGACCATGATCTCATGAACTGAACACCAGAGACAGAATTAAAGTGCATACAATAAGGCCAAGTTACGGTCTTACCTAGTCTCGTTCACCCAGCCAGCTCCCTCTTGCCTAGGGATGTGGCTACTTTTTACCAGGCTTTTTGATAATGTCATTAAGATAGCCCTGAAATTAGTTTGACAATGCAAACAATACCATTTTAAGAATCTCCCTCACCACCTGCCTTACAGGAGGGAGGCTAATGTCCAACCAGGGGGGTACAAGTATCACGGTTAAGGTAAGACCCAAATGCAAACTGTGTCGAAGTAACAATTTATTACAGCAACAGGGGCAGGTAACCATCAAGGAAGGCAGGGGTTGATAATCCAGAGTAGTCGGGAAAAGGTACAGGATGGCAGGCAGGCTCAGGTCAGGCAGAGGTCGGTAATCCAGAGTAGTGGGGAAAAGGTACAGGATGGCAGGCAGGCTCAGGTCAGGCAGAGGTCGGTAATCCAGAGTAGTGGGGAAAAGGTACAGGATGGCAGGGAGGCTCAGGTCAGGCAGAGGTCGGTAATCCAGAGTAGTGGGGAAAAGGTACAGGATGGCAGGCAGGCTCAGGTCAGGCAGAGGTCGGTAATCCAGAGTAGTGGGGAAAAGGTACAGGATGGCAGGCTCAGGGTCAGGTCAGGCAGAGGTCGGTAATCCAGAGTAGTGGGGAAAAGGTACAGGATGGCAGGCAGGCTCAGGTCAGGCAGAGGTCGGTAATCCAGAGTAGTGGGGAAAAGGTACAGGATGGCAGGCGGGCTCAGGTCAGGCAGAGGTCGGTAATCCAGAGTAGTGGGGAAAAGGTACAGGATGGCAGGGAGGCTCAGGTCAGGCAGAGGTCGGTAATCCAGAGTAGTGGGGAAAAGGTACAGGATGGCAGGCTCAGGGTCAGGTCAGGCAGAGGTCGGTAATCCAGAGTAGTGGGGAAAAGGTACAGGATGGCAGGCAGGCTCAGGTCAGGCAGAGGTCGGTAATCCAGAGTAGTGGGGAAAAGGTACAGGATGGCAGGCGGGCTCAGGTCAGGCAGAGGTCGGTAATCCAGAGTAGTGGGGAAAAGGTACAGGATGGCAGGGAGGCTCAGGTCAGGCAGAGGTCGGTAATCCAGAGTAGTGGGGAAAAGGTACAGGATGGCAGGCAGGCTCAGGTCAGGCAGAGGTCGGTAATCCAGATTAGTGGGGAAAAGGTACAGGATGGCAGGCTCAGGGTCAGGTCAGGCAGAGGTCGGTAATCCAGAGTAGTGGGGAAAAGGTACAGGATGGCAGGCAGGCTCAGGGCGGGAGCAGAGGGAAAAATGCTGGTAGGCTTGACGAAACAAAACGAACTGGCAACAGACAAACAGAACAGAGGTATAAATACAAAGGAGGTTGGGGAAGATAGGCAACACCTGGAGGGGGGTGGAGATGAACACAAAGACAGGTGAAACAGATCAAGGTGTGACAGTACCCCACCCCCTCCCAGGGATGCCACCTGGCGTCCTACCTGGGCGCATACCTTGTTGAGCAGGGTACCGGCGTTGGAACTCAGATGAGGCCTGGGTCCCTGGCAGGATGTCCCTAGCGGAGACCCAGCACCTCTCCTCTGGGCCATAACCCTCCCAGTCAACCAGGTACTGGAATCCCCTGCCCCGAGGTCAAAGGAGGTCCCGGCTTCCGGGGGTGTAGCCACGGGGCTATTGCGGCGCACCAAACATCTGGCATGGTACATCCTGGTACATCTCAGAGGTCCTGGTACCCCTCTTGACTGGTGGAGAGGTCAGGGGCAATTTCCAAGCCCCCAGTAAGACGTGATGGGGCAAGCAGAGCTGACTTCAGGCAATGAGTGTGGCAGAATGGGCTCCAGCCGACAAGCATGTACAGCGCTCTAACATCCATGGGAATGGAGTGGGGTTGAGTGGGGATAACCAGCTCGGACACCAGGGTAACATCCATGAGACTCATATCAGCCCCCGAGTCGATGAGTACCTGGAGAGACTTGGACTGGACTTGGACTTGGACTCCCCACAGCAGGATGGCATGGAGAGGGGGGCAAGTAAGGGGATAATAACAATTATCTTTAAGACCCACCAGAGTGCTCTCTCCAACGAATGAGCTAGGTCTCTTGAAGGGACAGGTAGACACAAAATGACCAGCAGTACAGCAATACAGACAACTCTGGGTGTCAAGTCTGTGTACGCGATCGGCTGGAGACAACCTAGCCCTGCATTGGCTCGGGAAGAGGTGAATCGGTAGTGTTTGGAGGCTCTTGGAGGAACTCGGGTAAGCTCAGATCATCTCGGGGACATAGACGTCGGGAACGTCCGGAGTTCATCAGATGCAAGGTGGGATCCTTGAGTGAGCGATTGGGACCGCTATCAGACCTTTTCTCCCTCCTACGTTCCCGTATCTTATAGTCGATCCGGATGGTTAAGGTGATGAGTGAGTTGAGATCTGTCGGTAGTTCCCGGGCTGCAAGCTAGTCCTTTATTTCGTCCGATAATCCGTGCAGGAACGTGTCGAACAGCTCTTCCGGTATCCAGGCACCCTCCATTCTCTATGCTAGCGTGTGGAAATCCACTGCATAGTCTGCCACACCGAGGGAGTCCTGCCGAAGCTGGAGTAGCTTCCGGGCAGTCTCTCTCCCAGACTCCGCCACGAATCCCTCCAGACTAAAGCATATGGCCGACTGTTGTTCCCATACTGCCGTAGCCCAGGCGAGGGCCCTCCCGGACATCAGCGTGATGAGGTATGCTATCTTAGAGCTGTCCGAGGGGAAGGAGGAAGGCTGCAGCTCCATGACGAGGGAACACTGAGCGAGAAACGCCCGACAGGTGCCCGAGTCTACATTGAAGCGCTCCGGGGAGGTAAGGCAGGCTCAGGGTCAAGGCAGGCAGAAAGGTCAAAACCGGGAAAAACAGAAACAAATGAGAGACAGGCGCAGAGGTGAAAACCGCTGGTAGGCTTGACGAAACAAAAGGAACCTGGCAACACACAAGCAGAAAACACAGGTATAAATACACAGGGGATAGTGGGGGAAGATGAGCGACACCTGGAAGGGGGTGGAGACAAGCACAAAGACAGGTGAAACTAATCAGTGCGTGACAACAGGAAGTACACAACGGCTTTGAGATGTGATCCTATAAATACCACAAAAAAGACTTCCCAATGCACTTGAACAAAACAGCTTGCTAGAGTAACATGCACTTACGCCACTGACTGCTGACTGAAACACAGTGTGTTTGTGTTCCAAATTACACCCCATTCTCTTTATAGTGCACTACCTTTGACCAAGGCTCTGACCAAAATAATAGGGTGACATTTGGGACACATACACAATGATAGTATATTTTGAACCAGCCCAGGTGTTAGGAGAGGAAGCTCAGCTCTGTATAGTAGAAACCTATCCAGATCACATGCAAGCCATGTCCCAATTGCATCTGCTAATTTATTGAATCAGCTCAATTAGCAGTTGATTCGATGAGTAAAGAGAGATGCAATGGAAGGGAATGAAAGTGAGAGACAGAGAGCGATAGATAGATTAATAGATAGATAGATAGATACATAGATAGATACATTTTGAGAGTTCATAAACCACTGGGAATTAACTGATTGAATCTATATTGTTTCCACATCATCTCAACAAAATAATTCAATATGATGTCGTTGCATCAACATGGAAAACTGATTGAATTTGCAACAAGCCATCAACGTAATGGAATTTCATATTTTTTTTCAACCAACTTTTAACCTAAATTCAATGACATGGTGAAATGTTTTGTTGAATTGACGTTAGTTGATTACTCAACCAAAATTAAATCAAAACTAGACGTTGAAATGACATCTGTGCCCAGTGGGAAATTTGTTCTTAGGAGGTTAGTAGTTCTCAGTACATTGTAACAGGAAGCGTTTCACTCTGTCACTAGTTGTGTAGTGCAGATGATTCATGACATGCTGTAATATGGTTGAGAGGAATGCATTGCTCACCAGTTTGTAATTGACAATAGATTTATTTGAAACCATTACAGACTAATTTTAATGTAAGTAGCTGTAACTGGAGTCCTTTCTCCAGTTTGTCATAATAGTCACACTATGATGTGAATGATTATCCCCCACTGAGCTAAAGGCAAATCTATGACCACAGCCATCATTACAGCCATGCTCGCTGTTCTGCTCATGAAGATTATTTGAACCCTGCAATGTTTGGACACGCTGGTACAAGATTGATGGCAAACTGCAATATGTATTTCTCCATGGTATATTTTCATTAAATATTGTTGCACCCTTGACTGTAGTGTGTAATCTCTGTGTCAGTGTTCTTTGTAGATAGGATCTTTTTTTATCCTTTTGGTTTCTTTACAGTAAAACAACTTGGCCTTGATATAGACTTTATTGTAATCTTACATTCACACTCATTCTTCTTATCTGCTTCATCGTTACTTGAGATCTGCTTTCTTTCATGACCAAAAAGCAGCTGGGGACCAGTAAGGAAAATTCCTTCTTGATAAGAGGAGATGGGAACATCCATTTTGTTTTTAGCAGAGGCTCTACCAAACATGCCATATCATATCTACTTGGGACATGATGATACAGCATTTCTGTTTCAACTTCTCCTTAAAACATTATCTCCTCATTGAAGTGAAGAGCATCAGAGGTTTAGGGGTTACATGCAGTCTTTCACTCTTCAGAATCCACTTGATCAAGACCCTAGGTAGGAGATAGAAGGACACTTCAGGCAGGTTCAGTGTCCTCCGTAATTATTGTTGTTTTGGCTCTGTACTCCAGCACATTGGATATGAAATGAAGACGCACAAATATTATACCCCCCAGACATGCAAACCTCTCACGATTACAATAACAGGAGAGGTTAGCATTTTTGGGGAATGATATTTGTGCTTTTGTAACTCATAATTATTCACGATTCAGTCAGGACTATCCGTAATCATAGTAGCATCCACATTAATGCCATATCCAAATTAAATCTAGAATCGGCTTCCTATTTCGCAACAAAGCCTCCTTCACTCACGCCACCAAACATACCCTCGTAAAATTGACTATCCTACCGATCCTCAAATTCGGCCATTTACAAAACAGCTTCCAATACTCTACTCAGCAAACTGGTTGCAGTCTATCACAGTGCCATCCCTTTTGTCACCAAAGCCCATTATACCACCCACCACTGTGACCTGTATGCTCTAGTCGGCTGGCCCTCGCTACATATGTGTCACCAGACCCACTGACTCCAGGTCATCTATAAGTCTTTGCTAGATAAAGCTCCGCCTTATCTCAGCTCACTGGTCACGATAACAACACCCACCCGTAGCACGCGCTCCAGCAGGTATATTTCACTGATCATCCCCAAAGCCAACACCTCCTTTTGCCGCCTTTCCTTCCAGTTCTCTGCTGCCAATGACTGGAACGAATTGCAAAAATTGCCGAAGCTGGAGACTTGTATTTTTATCACTAACTTTAAACATCAGCTATCTGAGCAGCTAACCGATCGCTGCAGTTGTACATACCCCATCTGTAAATAGCCCACCCAATCTACCTACCTCATCCCCATATTGTTTTTATTTACTTTTCTGCTTCCTTGTACACCAGTATTTCTACTATCACCATCTGTTCATCTATCACTCCAGTGTTAATTTGCTAAATTGTAATTACTTCGCTATTATGGCCTATTTATTGTCTTAAGGAATAATGGTCTGGGGCTGTTTTTCATGGTTTGGGCTAGGCCCCTTACTTCCAGTGAAGGGAACTCTTAACGCTACAGCATTAAATGACATTCTAGACGATTCTGTATTTCCAACTTTGTGGCAACAGTTTGGGGAAGGCCCTTTCCTGTTTCAGAATGACAATGTCCCCATGCACAAAGTGGGGTCCATACAGAAATTGTTTGTCGAGATCGGTGTTGAAGAACTTAACTGGCATGCACAGAGCCCTGACCTCAACCCTATTGAACACCTTTGGGATGAATTGGAACACCGACTGTGAGCTAGAGCTAATCACCCAACATCAGTGCTCGACCTCATTAATTCCCTTGTGGCTGAATGGAAGCAAGTCCCTGCAGTAATGTTCCAATATCTAGTGGAAAGCCTCCTAGACGAGTGGAGGCTGTTATAGCTGCAAAGGGGGGATCAACTCCATATTAATGCCCATGATTTTGGAATGAGATGTTCGACGAACAGGTGACCACATACTTTTGGTCATGTAGTGTAGTTTTTGGGTGAAATTTTCTTTAATAGGCTAAATGTATTGTGTTTCAAAGGTGATATTGGATCGTGTTTGGTTGTCAAAGCAGCAAAATATCAACATTTGTAGGAGATTTATGTTCTGTTTGGATAGTTCCATCTCTGTTATGTGCCTTTTACTGAGGAGTGGCTTCCGTCTGGCCACTCTACCATAAAGGCCTGATTGGTGGAGTGCTGCAGAGATGGTTGTCCTTCTGGAAGGTTCTCCCATCTCCACAGAAGAACTCTGGAGCTCTTTCAGAGTGACCATCGAGTTCTTGGTCACCTCCCTGACCAAGGTCCTTCTCTCCCGATTGCTTAATTTGGCCGGGCGGCCAGCTATCGGAAGAGTATTGGTGCTTCCAAACTTCTTCCGTTTAAGAATGATGGAGGCCACTGTGTTTTTGGGGACCTTCAATGCTGCAGACATTTTTTGGTACCCTTCCCCAGATCTGTGCCTCGACACAATCCTGTCTCAGAGCTCTACGGACAATTCCTTCAACCTTATGGCTTGATTTTTGCTCTGACATGCACTGTCAACTATCAACTGTTGTAATGTAACAAAATGTGGAAATAGTCAAGGAGTCTGAATACTTTCCGAATGCACTGTATGTAATGTTTGTCTACAAATTAATCATTGATATGTTGCATTCACGTCTCCATCTCAACCAAAAGTTAATTAAGAGGACTAAATCAAATCAAACTTTAAATGCATTTAGTCCTATTCTTTAACTTTGATGTTAGGTTGAGATAGAGATGTGAATCCAACATATCAATTATTAATTTATAGACAAACTGGAATTAAAGCCAGACTGCCATTGGCACAGATGGAACTATCCAAGCAGAAGATGAATCTCTTTCAAATGTTGATATTTTGGTACAT
Organism: Oncorhynchus masou masou; assembly: GCF_036934945.1. Classification (NCBI taxonomy): domain Eukaryota; kingdom Metazoa; phylum Chordata; class Actinopteri; order Salmoniformes; family Salmonidae; genus Oncorhynchus; species Oncorhynchus masou. Next base: position 63,730,203 of record NC_088220.1, read on the forward strand.
TCACAACCAAACACAATCCAATTTCACTTTTGAAATACAATACATTTTTCCTATTAAAAGGAAATTCCACCCAAAATTTATATTTTGGTATTTGTTTAATTAGTCCATTGTTGATATAGTCCCAAAATGATTTGCATATCAGCAATCAAGTTTTCAAGATGTATAACTTTCAAAATACAGAAATACAGTCGATATTAACTGGAATTAAAGCCAGACTAAGTCATTGGCACAGATGGAACTATCCAAGAAGAAGATACATCTTCAAATGTTGATATTTGGTGTGATAAAGTATGGTCATATTTCATTTGCTCTGTGAAACACCCTTTGGAATGATTTTCATAGCAATAGTGAATATATTTCTTTTTCAGTGGAGATCTCTCGACAACCATTCTCACGATAGCACATTGGTAATAGTCAGTGACCATTATCAAAGCTAAGTAGGGCTTGGTTAAAACCCTGGATGGGAGGCTAAAGTGTAGCTATGGATACATCAGTTCTCCACTAGGATGTGCTGCCCAGCCTATATATTTTTTTCCTATATTGGAAATAACATTGACGATCTGACATTGTTTTAAAGGTACAAATTCCACATATTTTATACAAAGTTTATCTATGTTGAAATTTGGTTACGATAATACCATTATGTTGTGGTTGAAATTTCACCTTCAAAACAACAGTCTATGTTTTTTCCACGTCACAATACGTTGAGAAATTACATTGAGTCAACGTTGAGTGAACCATTGTGTGCCCAGTGCGAAGGCCCTTATCCAACTGATTAGTTTCTACCTCGATGAAAGTCGAAACATAGCCGTGCTTTTCAGCTTCATGTACCGGTAAATTGAACTGGTCACAGTTGAATTGTTTACATTTTCATTTGATTATTATGTCTGAATCTCAAAGGCTTTTGTCAGTCCGCAGACAATTAAGCACAGAGACACCAGACAGTCCTTGTCTTCTGTGATTCCTGTTCGTAACACAACCTAGTAAGACCATTTCACTGTTAAAGAAAAGTTTAAGAGGCGAGATGGTGATTATCACAGAAATGACGGTTGAGCAGACAAGTAGCTTTTGTCCTCAGAACTCATTTGAGAAAGTAAGCAGTGCCATCAATAACCCAGACAAACACTTTCCCTAGATAACATTGTTTTCTGCATTAATGGCTTCAGCTCACATCGTTACTGTAATTATCTGATAGTTTTGTTCTTTCATTTATTTTCAGGCATACTCAACATAATAAACTCTGCTTATTGATAAGATCCAAATTGAAAGCGGAAGAAGAATCAAGACCAATGATCACAGTTGAATAAATTAATTTAGAAAGTAATTACGTAGTTTGGTTAATTCTGTATATCTTCTCTGGCAGCTTTGCTGTGTGATGTGCTGAATAATTTAGTGACATTCCTCTGTTCTTCTCAGTCCTCAAACATGTCTTCAGTTTCTCAAACAGCTACCAGCTGCCAACCTGACTGGCTGACAGTGGACTGAAGGACTCAAGGACATTCAGAGACTTGTCCCGAAGCCACTCCTATGTTGTCTTGGCTGTATGCTATGGGTCGTTGTCCTATTGGAACGTGAATCTTCGCCCCAGTCTGAGGTCCTGAGCACTCTGGAGCATGTTTTCATTAAGAATCTATCTCTGTACTTTGCTCCGATCATATTTCCCCCGATCCTGACTAGTCTCCCAGTCCCTGCCGCTGAAAAACATCCCGCAGCATGATGCTGCCACCACCATGCTTCACCGTAGGGATGGTGCCACGTTTCCTCCAGACGTGACGCTTGGCATTCAGACCAGAGAATCTTGTTTCTCATGGTCGGAGAGTCTTTCGGTGCCTTTTGGAAAACTCCAAGTGGACTGTCATGTGCCTTTTACTGAGGAGTGGCTTCCGTCCGGCCACTCTACCATAAAGGCCTGATTGGTGGAGTGCTGCATAGATGGTTGTCCTTCTGGAAGGTTCTCCCATCTCCACAGAGGAATTCTGGAGCTCTTTCAGAGTGACCATCGGGTTTTTGGTCACCTCCCTGACCAAGGCCCTTCTCCCCCGATTGTTCAGTTTGGCCAGGCGGCCAGCTATAGAAAGAGTATTGGTGGTTCCAAACTTCTTCCATTTAAGAATGACGGAGGCCTCCGTGTTCTTGGGGACCTTCAATGCTGCAGACATTTTGGTACACTTCCCCAGATCTGTGCCTCGACACAATCCTGTCTCAGAGCTCTACGGACAATTCCTTCAACCTCATGACTTGATTTTTGCTTTGACATGCACTGTCAACTGTCAAAACTTAACAAAACGAGGAAATAGTCAAGTGGTCTGTATATGTAATGTGCAGCTGCTGTAACTTGTAACTTCGATGAGGGGAGGCAGTGATACCCCCCCCCATCGCCTCCCTCTCTCTCTCTCGCTCTTTCTCGTACCTTAGAGGGAGAGCTCAGTCTCACAACCACTCATGTTTGCTACTTCAATCACTACGTTGTTGCCAGAAAAATTATAGATATGCCTGGCTGACTCTCAACCAACAAATTACAAATTACAATGCCAAACAGTTTAAGTGTTACCTTTTTGATAGATTTTCACAATTATTTTTTCCATGTATTATTTATGTATCTTTTGCAACCTCATGTAAGCCCTCAAATAGCCCTATTGTCCATGGAATATTTGAGCCATGAAGACATTTGTCATTTTCCAATAACTGACGGTTATCATCTAATGTTACAATCTTATGTCGCATCAGTGAAATCTTAGGGTTATTCTATTCAGCAGTGCTGCCAATTGCTCAACAAGCTGCGGCAGCATAGTGTCTCCTAAACTCTACTCAGGCGTGTGATAATAAATTCAGACCTTAACCTCAGTTATTTATTCAAGCATGCTAAATAGTGTTAATTAGAATTTAATGGCTGTTTGTCATGAGGAAGCACACAGGCACTGGGTTGTCGAGCACTGCCTGTATACCTAACCGGGAGCCTGAAGCTGGCTGGCTGGCTGGCTGGGGAGGGAGGGAGGGAGCGGGAGTGAGAGAGGGAGAGAGAGAGAGAGAGAGAGAGAAAGCGAGAGAGAGGGATAGATAGAGAGAGAGAACAGCACTTTACAGTAGCAGCCTTTGCCTCAAACTACAGCTGGGATAGACGTGGCTTTTTTAGTAACATTTTAGAGGAAGGGTTTTTATCATTCCCATGTTAGTCTCTCTCAGATATCTTCAATATGGACCACAGATGCTGGTGGTTACTTACCGATAAGGGAATATACTTTAGAGTATGTCTGTAATGCCTTTTGGATTACTTCATCGCCTACATAAGCTCACTAATGCCGCTCATTTCATTTAAAAACTACTTGAGCAATTTCTCCCCACTCTCACTCTTGATATGCGTCATCAGAGGAAAAAAGTATATGTTGAAATCCTGGTCCTGTGCCATATTATACACTCACAGTCCCTCCTCCCCCATTAGATGTGGCCATTAGGCATCATGCTAAAGCAGGAGGGTAGGTCTGATAGGTCTGTTGTCAGAGCTAAGCTATGGAGCAGACCCCTGCACACTCTCTGCCCCTCACTGGGCTCTCATTTGTCAATGTAAAACTCACTACCACTGACCCTGCCTATGTCTGTAGTGAACCTCAGCACGTATGTGACCTTTGCTAGGTAGGGAGAAGTCCGGGCAGTATACTGTAGGTATTGAGTGAGATTTTTTATCAAATGGCAGATTAAGCAGGTTACTATATAAAGACGTTTGTGCATTCTGCTGTCTCCCTGGAACTGCAAAGCAAACTATTATCAAAACAAAAGTATCTACAGGGATGAGATCTTGCGGGTGTGTGGGTATTCCATGTGGAAGGTTACAACTGAGCGATTTAGCACATTTGATGGGGAGATCACTCTCCTCCCCTTTTCCCCAGACCTCTCTTTTGCACTATTTTTTCTTTGGCTGTGGAAATTGATTTTAATTGTGTGTTAAAATGGGATTTAATAAATCAGAAGATGTTAATGAGTATGTCCAATCCACAGAAGACCGGATGGATCTCCTCATTATTTAACTTTGCCGCCCTCCACCTTAGCCTGGTTGCAAGTCTGTCTTTGTTCTTTTGCCAACTCATTGTATTGTCATGCGAATTGACAATTTCCCCCTCTACAAATCATAGTCACAAATCACAGAGTCAGAGCACATTCATACAAAATGTTCTGTATTCTACATATTACACCCTGTTTGTGTGGGATTCAACACATGTCCAGTGAACATGTGAACCAGACCCAAGTGCTCTTTCTACTCTGTGTTGAGAAGAAAAGAACATACCCAGCAAACCAAAATTGGTTTTGTGAAAGTTCCCAGAACATTCGTTAGGCGCAGCAAATGTTCTCATAACATAAAACTGTCCAGTTGAGTACAGAATGTTGATATAAAATATTTGCCTGATGTTGCAAAAACTTTCCTAGAACGCATTTAATGTGTTATTTAAAGGTTCCCAGAATGTTTCATTATGTTGTGGGAACAGTCTGGTGAGAACACTGTTGGGACATCACAAAACATATGTTCACAAAAGCAAAAAATATTATCTTTAACCTGAACAAATATGCTATAAATGTCATAAAATCTGACTCATTTGGAAATTGTGGAACATTGTGCAAAATTGTGGAGATGTTCTATGCAACCTTTGTGAATATCAAAATGAGGAAAATGATGACGGAGATGAGTGAAGAGTCAGATCACAGTAAGGGTTCAGGACGTTGGAGCGACAGACAGAGAGAGAATGAGGGCCAGGCAGAGGGTGAGCAGTTTTCCTGAAGAGAGCTGCATTTTGTTATAAGGAGATTACTGTATGTTCCTGATTAAAAGGGATTTACAGTAAATCTATGGGTTCTGAGTAGCCCAGATGCAGAGGGTCCGGACATTATCCCTCAGGGGTGCTGAGTTTCCCCCTAATGGCTTGTGAGGAGTTCTTGCTGGGCCAATTCTCGATTTATGCACCACAGTATGATCAAGGCCAGGGTTTCTAACAACAGAAAAATGTACTGAGAACTCCCATGTACCATCCACACACACACAAAAAAAATCTCACTTTTTCTAGTCTTTACTATGGTGAACTCCATTATAAAGAAGAGACTGTGAGTGTGAATCCCATTGAAATAATAATACAATACAAAGTGCATCTCCCAAAGCTCTTCACATATTATTCAGCTCTATTTATATGAATCTATCTTTATTTGTTTGTAAATCTTCTCCAAATTCTTGTTTTACATCTGATGATAGGGAACAACAAAAGTCATACGGATATACTGAATATACAGTACCAGTCAAAAGTTTTTCTTTATTTTACTATTTTCCTCATGGTGTAAAAAATAGTGAAGACATCAAAACTATGAAATAACACACATGGAATCATGTGGTAACCAAAAAAGTGTTAAACAAATCAAAATATATTTTATATTTGAGATTCTTCAAAGTAGCCACCCTTTTCCTTGATGACAGCATTGCACACTCTTGCCATTCTCTCAACCAGCTTCATGAGGTAGTCACCTGGAATGCATTTCAATTAACAGGTGTGCCTTGTTAAAAGTTAATTTGTGGAATTTCTTTCCTTCTTAATGTGTTTTGACCCAATTGTGACAAGGTAGGGGTGGTATACAGGAGATAGCCCTATTTGGTAAAAGACTAAGTCCATATTATGGCAAGAACAGCTCAAATAAGCAAAGAGAAACTACAGTCCATCATTACTTTAAGACATGAAGGTCAGTAAATCCAGAAAATGTTCTTCATGTGCAGTCGCAAAAAACATCAAGTGCTATGATGAAACTGGCACCCATGAGGACCGCCACAGGAAAGGAAGACCCAGAGTTACCTCTGCTGCAGAGGATAAGTTCATTAGAGTTACCAGCCTCAGAAATCGGCAATTAAATGCTTCACAGAGTTCAAGTAACAGACTCATCTCAGACACATCTCAACATCAACTGTACAGAGGAGACGGCGTGAATCAGGCCTTCATGGTCAAATAGCCAAGAAACCACTACTGAAGGACATCAATATGAGGAAGAGACTTGCTTGGGCCAAGAAACACAAGCAATGGACATTAGACCGGTGGAAATCTGTCCCTTGGTCTGAGGAGTACAAATGTGCGATTTTTGGATCCAACCGCCATGTATTTGTGAGACGCAGAGTAGGTGAACAGATTATCTCTGCATGTGTGGTTCCCACTGTGAAATATGGAGGAGAAGGTGTAATTGTGTGTGGGTGGTTTACTGGTAACACTGTCTGTGATTTATTTAGAATTCAAGGCACACTTAACCAGCATGGCTACCACAGCATTCTGCAGCGATACGCCATCCCATCTGGTTTACACTTAGTGAGACTGTAATTTGTTTTTCAACAGGACAATGACACAAAACACACCTCCAGGCTGTGTACGGGTTATTTGACCAAGAAGGAGAGTGATGGAGTGCTGCATCAAATCAAATCAAATCAAATTTATTTATATAGCCCTTCGTACATCAGCTGATATCTCAAAGTGCTGTACAGAAACCCAGCCTAAAACCCCAAACAGCAAGCAATGCAGGTGTAGAAGCACGGTGGCTAGGAAAAACTCCCTAGAAAAGCCAAAACCTAGGAAGAAACCTAGAGAGGAACCAGGCTATGTGGGGTGGCCAGTCCTCTTCTGGCTGTGCCGGGTAGAGATTATAACAGAACATGGCCAAGATGTTCAAATGTTCATAAATGACCAGCATGGTCGAATAATAATAAGGCAGAACAGTTGAAACTGGAGCAGCAGCACGGCCAGGTGGACTGGGGACAGCAAGGAGTCATCATGTCAAGTAGTCCTGGGGCATGGTCCTAGGGCTCAGGTCAGTTGAAACTGGAGCAGCAGCACGGCCAGGTGGACTGGGGACAGCAAGGAGTCATCATGTCAGGTAGTCCTGGGGCATGGTCCTAGGGCTCAGGTCCTCCTCCGAGAGAAGGAGAGAATTAGAGAACGCACACTTAGATTCACACAGGACACCGAATTGGACAGGAGAAGTACTCCAGATATAACAAACTGACCCCAGCCCCCCGACACATAAACTACTGCAGCATAAATACTGGAGGCTGAGACAGGAGGGGTCAGGAGACACTGTGGCCCCACCCGAGGACACCCCCGGACAGGGCCAAACAGGAAGGATATAACCCCACCCACTTTGCCAAAGCACAGCCCCCACACCACTGGAGGGATATCTTCAACCACCAACTTACCATCCTGAGACAAAGCTGAGTATAGCCCGCAAAGATCTCCGCCACGGCACAACCCAAGGGGGGGGGCGCCAACCCAGACAGGATCAGATGACCTGGCCTCCACAATCACCAACCACAACCCAATTGAGATGGTTTGGGATGAGTTGGACCGCTGAGTGAAGGAAAAGCAGCCAACAAGTGCTCAGCATATGCGGGAACTCCTTCAAGACTGTTAGAAAAGAATTCCAGGTGAAGCTGTTTGAGAGAATGCCAAGAGTGTGCAAAGCTGTCATCAAGGAAAAGGGTGGCTACTTTGAAGAATCTAAAATATATTTTTGATTTGTTTAACACTTTTTTGATTACTACATGATTCCATGTGTTATTTCATAGTGTTGATGTCTTCACTATTGTTCTACAATGTAGAAAATAGTCCAAATAAAGAAAAACCCTTGAATGAGGTGTGTCCAAATGCTTGTGTAAATGAGGTATTGAATGTATAGAGTAATTAGATTTAAAGGAAATCACTCAGAATACATTACAGAATAGTGTAAATATGTCAGGTGTTTGGTTAATGCCCCTATTTGCAGCCACTATCAATTACTCATAAGGACATAGCTAATATTTACATTTTCATCATCAGAGTGTCCCAAATGGCATCATATTCTCTATATTGTGCACTACTTTTGACCAGGGCCCATATGGTGTGTCACCATACACTCGGCTGTAAACAAATGTAGTCCAATGAAATGAACCAGGGTGAACACCTGAAAACCCATTTTCAGTAAGTATTAGCTGTGACAAGCTCCAAACCCAAACAATGCAGTAATTAATGTAGGACTAAAACTAACATAAGGTAGAACAAAAACACGCAATAAATAGAAATAAGAGGAACACGAGAAAGTAAGTAAGCATACTATATATATGGTCAGTCAGATCTTGTAGCCTATTTACAATGTGCAGTGATACTGGAGTAATAGAGGTAGATACTGTATGTATAGAGGTAAGGTGACTAGGCATCAGGATATATGAAAAACAGAGTAGCAGCAAACTATATGATGATTGTATGTGAGTGGGTGTGGGTAGAGTCAGTATAAATGTATGTGCATATTATGTGTGTGTGAATAAATGATGAAGCGGGTGTTTGTGCATGTGTGTTGGAGTATCAGTGTGAGTGTGTAGGGTCCTGTGAGTGCATAGAGACAATTCAAAAAGTAAATTCAAGGGTCTTGTCGTGAAAGGTGCTGGCCTAGCCCAGGCTGTGGTTGAGCATAGACTAACCTATCCTCCATTTCATGACTCTAATAGAGAACTCCAACGACACCCATTCCTCAATGAGATATTAACAGTGAAAACATTTGACCTGATGGAGTCCTGTAAGAAATGAAAAGCTCATTCATTCCTGTGTAGCGATGAGGAGAAGTGGGCCGTAGGAGAGAGAGAGAGAGACGGAGAGAGTGAAAACAGTGAGAGCAGAGAAGGTGCCATGGTAATGGAAGCCATGAACTCAGCGTTTCAACATCCAGTATGGTACTCTGCAAATGTCCTCTGGAAGTAGATAATATAGGAAGGGATGGAGGGATGAGGGTATGAAAAGAGCTGAGATCAAACACAAGCAGCCTGGTGTTGTTGTGTTGTGGAGTAAAGGCTCTTAGATTCTCAGACACTGGCTCTATGTGTGTAGAGTCGGGAAAGCTCACACAACTCAATTAGGTGACATTTTTCTCTCCCATAGCAGTTCTCTGGAGGCGCAATGGAACAATTTACTTTGTCACTTTCACTTGTCATTGATCTTGTTTGAATTCAATAGTACTTAAAGGAAGAATCGTTGGTTGTCTGAAAGTCATTTCTAATGAACGTTATTGACTTTATCTGGCATTACTTTATAACACTGATCTTACAAGAACAGAGCTTGAGGGATCTCTCTAAATACTCCCTCTTTCTAGTCCTGAAGAATGGGAATTTGAGGAACTCACTGGCATTCATACTTTTCACATGATATCTGTGTAATACACCATATGTGAACTGATTGCCCCCATCTATCTTCAGAGCTCGTGCTGCTAGGCGACCTAAACTGGAACATGCTTAACACCCCAGCCATCCTACAATCTAAGCTTGATGCCCTCAATCTCACACAAATTATCAATGAACCTACCAGGTGCCACCCCAAAGCCGTAAACACAGGCACCTTCATAGATATCATCCTAACCAACTTGCCCTCTAAATACACCTCTGCTGTTTTCAACCAAAATCTCAGCGATCACTGCCTCATTGCCTGCAACCGTAATGGGTCAACAACCTCCACTCATCACTATCAAACGCTCCTTGAAACACTTCAGCGAGCAGACCTTTCTAATCGACCTGGCCGGGGTATCCTGGGAGGATTTTGACCTCATCCCGTCAGTAGAGGATGCCTGGTTATTTAAAAAAAATGCCTTCCTCACCATCTTAAATAAGCATGCCCCATTCAAGAAATGTAGAACCAGGAACAGATATAGCCCTTGGAACTCTCCAGACCTGACTGGCCTTAACCAACACAAAAACATCCTATGGCGATCTCCATTAGCATCGAACAGCCCCCGTGATATGCAACTTTTCAGGGAAGCTAGAAACCAATATACACAGGCAGTTAGAAAAGTCAAGGCTAGCTTTTTCAAGAAGAAATTTGCTTCCTGTAACACAAACTCAAAAACGTTCTGGGACACTGTAAAGTCCAGAGAATAAGAACACCTCCCCCCAGCTGCCCACTGCACTGAGGATAGGAAACACTGTCACCACCGATAAATCCACTATAATTGAGAATTTCAATAAGCATTTTTCTACGGCTGGCCATGCTTTCCACCTGGCTACCCCTACCCCGGTCAACAGCACTGCACCCCCCACAGCAACTCGCCCAAGCCTTCCCCATTTCTCCTTTTCCCAAATCCAGTCAGCTGATGTTCTGAAAGAGCTGCAAAATCTGGACTCCTTCAAATCAGACAATCTGGACCCTTTCTTTCTAAAATGATCTGCCGAAATTGTTGCAACCCCTATTACTAGCCTGTTCAACCTCCCCTTCGTGTCGTATGAGATTCCCAAAGATTGGAAAGCAGCTGTGGTTATCCCCCTCTTCAAAGGTGGCAACACTCTTGACCCAAACTGCTACAGACCTATATCTATCCTACCCTGCCTTTCTAAGGTCTTCGAAAGCCAAGTCAACAAACAGATTGCCAACCATTTCGAATCCCACCATACCTTCACCGCTATGCAATCAGGTTTCAGAGCTGGTCATGGGTGCACCTCAGCCACGCTCAAGGTCCTAAACGATATCTTAACGATCGATAAGAAACAATACTGTGCAGCCGTATTCATTGATCTGGCCAAGGCTTTCGACTCTGTCAATCACCACATCCTCATCGGCAGACTCGATAGCCTTGGTTTCTCAAATGATTGCCTTGCCTGGTTCACCAACTACTTTTCTGATAGAGTTCAGTGTGTCAAATCGGAGGGCCAGTTGTCCGGGCCTCTGGCAGTCTCTATAGTCCACTCTTTTCAGCTTCAACTGATTTAGGTTAAATCTTCAAATTAAAACTTGTATTTATTTTGGTGTTCAGAAGTGCAATGGTTTCACAGTATTTTAGAAGGGGATTGAGAAAATGTTTTTTTCTCTTATACACGTGGATTCGTTGTACAGGTAGTGTACAGGTAGGCTACTGTATGTTGGCATATTCATCATAATTATGAATATTTGTCCGGGCCTCTGGCAGTCTCTATGCCTCAGGGTTCAATTCTTGGACCGACTCTCTTCTCTGTATACATCAATGATGTCGCTCTTGCTGCTGGTGAGTCTCTGATCCACCTCTACACAGACGACACCATTCTGTATACTTCTGGCCCTTCTTTGGACACTGTGTTAACAATCCTCCAGACGAGCTTCAATGCCATACAACACTCCTTCTGTGGCCTCCAATTGCTCTTAAATACAAGTAAAACTAAATGCATGCTCTTTAACCGAGTGCTGCCTGCACCTGCCCGCCCGTCCAACATCACTACTCTGGACGGTTCTGACTTAGAATATGTGGACAACTACAAATACCTAGGTGTCTGTTTAGACTGTAAACTCTCCTTCCAGACTCGCATCAAACACCTCCAATCCAAAGTTAAATCTAGAATTGGCTTCCTATTTCGCAACAAAGCCTCCTTCACTCATGCTGCCAAACATACCCTTGTAAAACTGACCGTCCTACCGATCCTCGACTTCGGCGATGTCATTTACATTTCCGTTTTGTCACCAAAGCCCCATATACTACCCACCACTGCGACCTGTACGCTCTTGTTGGCTGGCCCTCGCTTCATACTCGTCGCCAAACCCACTGGCTCCAGGTCATCTACAAGACCCTGCTAGGTAAAGCTCCCCCTTATCTCAGCTCCCTGGTCACCATAGCAGCACCCACCTGTAGCACGCACTCCAGCTGGTATATCTCTCTGGTCACCTCCAAAACCAATTCTTCCTTTGGCCGCCTCGCCTTCCAGTTCTCTGCTGCCAATGACTGGAACGAACTGCAAAAATCTCTGAAACTGGAAACACTTATCCCCCTCACTAGCTTTAAGCACCAGCTGTCAGAGCTGCTCACAGATTACTGCACCTTTACATAGCCCATCTATAATTTAGCCCAAACAACTACCTCTCCCCCTACTGTATTTATTTATTTATTTTGCTCCTTTGCACCCCATTATTTCTATCTCTGCCTTGCAATTCTTCCACTGCACATCTACCATTCCAGTGTTTTACTTGCTATATTGTAGTTACTTCGCCACCATGGCCTTTCTTTGCCTTTACCTCCCTTATCTCACCTCATTTGCTCACATCGTATATAAACTTATTTTTTTGCTGTATTATTGACTGTATGTTTGTTTTACTCCATGTGTAACTCTGTGTTGTTGTTCGTGTCGAACTGATTTGCTTTATCTTGGCCAGGTCGCAATTGTAAATGAGAACTTGTTCTCAACTTGCCGACCTGGTCAAATAAATGTGAAATAAATAAATAAATAAAAATACTAAAGATTGATTCAATATCTCAGGTATTGGTTGTTGTTGAGTGTTGTTGAAGGACAGTAGCCTGCCTAGATATGGAGCCACCCTCTCCAATGTTTTATGGTTAATAGAGAATATGAGCTGGCTAACCTCTGAACTCAATTGGTTTGCTTCAGAGCCTTATATTTCTTTATATGAGCCCCCTTCAAATAGGGCTCTGGTTTGCCTGATTTGTGCTCTGTAACACTGGAGGCCAATGGAGCCTCTCTGCAATAAGGCCCTACAAGCTAATGCAAGTGTTCTGCTGCCGTTTATAGACAGACAATGCACTTGAAGCTGAAAGGAAAAACCTATAGATTCACATAATTAATTTGTCCTTGAATAATGACATGATGCCGCACATAGACGTTTCTCCTGACATAGAACTTGATCTGTTTTTCTCTCTCTACCCCTCAGCCTCTTCCCGTCAGCACAGTGCCTCCCACTGGCGGATGCAGGACATTGCACAGGAGTCTGTTGACAGCTCAGATGAGGAGTTTTTCGATGCCAGAGGTTAGTTTCATTTTTTCCTTTGATAACACCCAGAGAGCTTAGGTCAACTCTCTCTCTCTTTCCTGTCTTTCTTCCTCTCTCATCTTCCCCTTATCTCTCTTCCTTTGTGAGCACCCTGAAAAGTACCTTATCCTATCACATGGGTCCGATTGGGCTTACATGCCTGCCAGGCTAATATATTCTCAGGCTTCCTCACAGGTCTTTTGAACAGTGAAAGGGGAAATCATTTGAACTGTAATGCAAGAATCACACATCACCAGGGAATTTGCATGCAGCTTGGGATGTGGTCAGGGGAGCTATTTAACGTGGGTCAATGATTTCTGTTTTGATTGATTGGAGAGAAGTCTATCTCCAGGCTAAGAGAGAGGCTGATAGCTAATGCTAGACCCCCGGTGGGAAGATAGAGGCGAAGGAAGGTGACTCAGTTGTATAACAGTAATGGTTGCTGATCTCTGTTGAGTGGATTCCCTACAGGAACGCCATAGTAACAGGTGTGTTGTTGCTCTTAAACCAGGCTTTCACACAGTAGGCGCATGGTGAAAATCGTAGGTGGTCTGGAGCTATTGTCCCTGTCTGAAATGGAGATCATCTGTTGCATGTTGCTTGTATGCTCTGACCTGACAGCTTTGTCCAACCAAATGTCTTTTTCCTTGTTAACTAAGTTCCCTCTAGATCAATACATCTCCAGTCCTTAGTTGTACCTATGTAGTGCACTACACAGGGAATATTGCGTCATTTGGAACGCCTCCATGGAACCTGAGGAAGATAAATCATGTCATGGATGTGACCCAAGACCCTCTCTGTACCTCTTGTGGAAACGCTAGGGACAAATGTAATCTGTGCTTGTGCCGGTTTATCATTTCTAAGCACAGAGGATATTTCTCCCGGTGAGGTCATCCTGGCAGTCTCCATCTGCTGTGTCTGTAGTCTAAGAATAGCCCTGTGATTAAGCAGATAATCATCATTAGAGGTGGTAGTTAAAGTGTAAAATATGATAAGCGCTTAGGAAGGGAGAGGGTTTACAGGAAGGGAAATCCTCATGTAGCACAACACACACACACCTGCACACACCTGCACACACCTGCACACACATGCACACACACACACACACACACACACACACACACACACACACACACACACACACACACACACACACACACACACACACACACACACACACACACACACGGATCACCACGTCATCACATCAGTAGCATGGGCCTTTAACCGTATTTTAATATAACAACCAGGGAAATGCGTCATCATGCATGCCTTGTTTATGATCAATCATTTATATGGTTGTATCTGTCGTTTAGGAATAGTGGTAGCATTATTCAGCAGGTTTCAGTTGGTTTGTTCCTATAAAGGATTCTATGTTCCCAGGGAGATAAGCTATCACGCCCACTGTGGTAACTGAAAATGTTAATTACGCAGATTCTTTGCTCCAAGCGCTTTTCTTTTAGAGAGATGGATAAGGGAGATTACGTCAAACCAATTCTACAGTATCTTAACACATTTAATCCAAATGTATTATTAACTTGCCTAGTTAAAGGTTAAAAAAACAACTAAAAAAACATCACATTTCTGTCATCTTGTGTAACACAATGACCAAAATAGCAGCACATTATTCAAATAATCAGATTTATCTAGCCTCAACACAGTTCCACTTCTCCTGGTGTACACTGCACAGCATACCTCAGTGACAGACAACAGAGACCACACTCCTCGTGTCAAGGCTCAGAAGAAGACCCAGACAGTTTCGAAGTAACAAAAGTTTATTACAAAAACAGGAGGGCAGGCAAACGACAGGTCAAGGACAGGCAGAGGTCAGTAATCCAGAGCAGAGTCTGAAAGGTACAGAACGGCAGGCAGGCTCAGGGTCAGGGCAGGCAGAGGTCAGTAATCCAGAGCAGAGTCTGAAAGGTACGGAACGGCAGGCAGGCTCAGGGTCAGGGCAGGCAGAGGTCAGTAATCCAGAGCAGAGTCTGAAAGGTACGGAACGGCAGGCAGGCTCAGGGTCAGGTCAGGCAGAGGTCAGTAATCCAGAGCAGAGTCTGAAAGGTACGGAACGGCAGGCAGGCTCAGGGTCAGGGCAGGCAGAGGTCAGTAATCCAGAGCAGAGTCTGAAAGGTACAGAACGGCAGGCAGGCTCAGGGTCAGGGCAGGCAGAGGTCAGTAATCCAGATCAGAGTCTGAAAGGTACAGAACGGCAGGCAGGCTCAGGGTCAGGGCAGGCAGAGGTCAGTAGTCCAGAGCAGAGTCCGAAAGGTACAGAACGGCAGGCAGGGTCAGGGTCAGGGCAGGCAGAGGTCAGTAATCCAGAGCAGAGTTCGAAAGGTACAGAACGGCAGGCAGGCTCAGGGTCAGGGCAGGCAGAGGTCAGTAATCCAGAGCAGAATCCGAAAGGTACAGAACGGCAGGCAGGTTCAGGGTCAGGGCAGGCAGAGGTCAGTAATCCAGAGCAGAGTCCGAAAGGTACAGAACGGCAGGCAGGCTCAGGGTCAGGGCAGGCAGAGGTCAGTAATCCAGAGCAGAGTCCGAAAGGTACAGAACGGCAGGCAGGCTCAGGGTCAGGGCAGGCAGAGGTCAGTAATCCAGAGCAGAGTCTGAAAGGTACAGAACGGCAGGCAGGCTCAGGGTCAGGGCAGGCAGAGGTCAGTAATCCAGAGCAGAGTCTGAAAGGTACAGAACGGCAGGCAGGCTCAGGGTCAGGGCAGGCAAAGGTCAGTAATCCAGAGCAGAGTCTGAAAGGTACAGAACGGCAGGCAGGCTCAGGGTCAGGGCAGGCAGAGGTCAGTAATCCAGAGCAGAGTCTGAAAGGTACAGAATGGCAGGCAGGCTCAGGGTCAGGGCAGGCAGAGGTCAGTAATCCAGAGCAGAGTCTGAAAGGTACAGAACGGCAGGCAGGCTCAGGGTCAGGGCAGGCAGAGGTCAGTAATCCAGAGCAGAGTCTGAAAGGTACAGAACGGCAGGCAGGCTCAGGTTCAGGGCAGGCAGAGGTCAGTAATCCAGAGCAGAGTCTGAAAGGTACAGAACGGCAGGCAGGCTCAGGGTCAGGGCAGGCAGAATGGTCAAAAACCGGCAAAGCTGGAGACAGACAGGAGCTCGTTACCATCTTGGAGGGCGGTCCAAGTGATTAGCCAAGCAAGGGAAGTTTGCAAAGTAAGCCCCTCAGCCCTTGTTTTTAATTGAGTTTGCGAGTGTACAATTATGTTCACTTCGGGGCCTAAAACTCCCCATAATTCAAATCGCAACGATTGTATATCTGCTAAGAAAAGTCAGCCAAAAATGTAAACTTCAAGGTCAATATGGAGTCAACATACAAGTGGAAGTTAAAACAAATGTAAATTAAGTTAGAAATTGTGCTACTAATGCACGACGGCACAAACAGGTCTTGTAAAAGTAATGATGTTTTTGTTTGGTTAGCTTTTGGAAGTTGTAGAAATAAAATGTTTTCCTTCTTCAGAAGTTACAGCTAGGCAGGCTAACATTATTTAGCTATTTAATTTGCTAGCTATCATACAGTAGGCTTATATTAATAATTATGTATTTAATTTATGTAGACATGCACTCATAATTGACTGTAGCGTATACAAAGCACCCACAAGCTACCAGTGGCTGAAAACACAGTCATCGCGGGATGAACGAGTGACGGATTTCTGGGCAAGGGTGGTCCATTTAAAAATCATTCCTTCCTCCCTCGCCCTGCAAGCTCGTCAGACGCCATGATACGTCATCAGGAGTGTCCGCTTACAGTTTTTTTTTTATCACTTTGGCAATCATTTCAGAACCTTGATGTCATTTTTCACAACTCTAGACACAAAACTCACAACCGATGATCAAAATGCACATTTTTCAGAACTCTAACACTTTTCCCAATAGCTTGGATACAATACACATAAAGCTAAGATGATTTGTTCATTGAACTAAAATCACCTGTTTAAAATGACACAACTTAACATGAAAGTATTACCATTTCAAAATGCAATTCACACATGACATCTGAGATGACTGTCTATTCATGTCATGACAATGATCTAACTATCAGTTGATACAACTGCTCAAAATCATAAGTAACTGTTGCATTACTCTTAATGCATAGTTTTATGGAAACTGACAAACAATATTCCATGTTTAGATCATGAAAGTTTTAGGATAACGAGATCCATTGACACCAATTACTGTGGAACATGAACCAATTGGACTACATTATCTATGGATGTAATATTTCATCATCATATCAGACACAGTTTCTATGGTCCCATGTACCACTTTTCCAGACCATGTTTTCAGATTTGACGTTACGGTACACTCACCGGTTTATTAGGTACACCTATCTAGTACTGGATAGGACTCCCATTTGCCTCTACAACAGCCTTAATTATTCACGGTTAAGAGATGCCCTTCTGCACACCATTTTTTTGGACAAGGCCACGGACCAAGACAGCGGCAGCAACAGCAAATACTGTCCAATGAAATACGAGCAATAGTTGTAGACCAGGTCGTAAATCATGGCATGACAATGACTGAGGCAGCTACAATGATTCAACCAAACCTCAGAAGGCCAACCGTGGCCTCAATCATCAGAACTTTCCGCAATGAGAACCAGCAAGTCTTCAGCATGAACTAAACATTAGGCTACTCTCAATTGTCAAATGACTGTTGCATACTGCATGCCAATGTGTACCACAGAGTAGGTGATGTGACTAAATGTGTTCTTACTGTAATTTTCCCTGCAGAATTGAGACTAGGCCGAATAGGAGAGGCAGAGGCAACATTCTGACTGACCAACAAGAGCGGGCTGTGGTCAATTTGGTTCGGGACAGAAATCATATTCGCCTTACAGAAATTTAGCAGCACATCTTGGACAATGACGACATGTTCAACAATGTGGAAGCCATAAGTTTGCCGACTATTGCACACATGCTGAAAAGGCACCAGGTGTCTCTAAAACAGCTACACCAATGTGCCTTTTGAAAGAAATTCAGACAGAGTGAAGCAACCGAGGACTGAGTATGTTCAGGTATGTTCAGTTTCAAGATGCCTGTTGTGTGAAATTCCCCAAAAATTGTACATCATTGTAACCAGTAATTCTCTTTTCAAACTGTTTTTTTAGAGGGTGATGGAGCTGGATGCTGACGAAAACCATCACAAATTCCTCTTTTTGGATGAGGCAGGCTTCAACCTGGCCAAGACAAGCAGGATAGGTTGGAATTTCATTGGCCAGTACCTGGACAATGTGTGGTGGTGGGACACATATCTCTTATTGGATTAAATAATGCAGCTCTCCTTGTAACCTTCCTTGATGAGCTAAATCAGGTCTGTAGAGCTGATGATGTGACCTATGTCATTGTGTGGGATAATGTCAGATTCCACCATGATCAAATGGTGCAAGCATGGTTTCAGGCCCAACCACAATTTACCACCCTGTACTTACCCTCAAACTCTCCTTTCCTTAAACCGATTGAGGGTTTTTTCTCCACATGGTGGTGGAAGGTATATGATAGGCGCCCGCACAAACAACCCACCCTTCTCCAGCCATGGATGATGCATGCAATGACATCACTGCAGACCATGGTCAGGCCTGGATTTGCCAAAGCCAAAGATTCTTCCCAAGATGTTTGGCTAATGAAAACATCCATTGTGATGTAGATGAGAACCTGTGGCCAAATTGACAAGACAGGGCTGATGGGAATATAGAAGTACAGTAATCAATCCTTTGTTTTGCTTTTTACAGTAAGCCAGGTGAGGAACACTACAGTGATGTTTTACAATAAGCCAGGTGAGGAACACTGCAGTGATGTTTTACAATAAGCCAGGTGAGGAACACTGCAGTGATGTTTTACAATAAGCCAGGTGAGGAACACTGCAGTGATGTTTTACAATAAGCCAGGTGAGGAACACTGCAGTGATGTTTTACAGTAAGCCAGGTGAGGAACACTGCAGTGATGTTTTACTGTAGTTTTTTCCTTTTTTGTAGCTAATTATTTTTTCTTTGATTCAAAGGAACCTATGTTGTGATTTTATTGTATTTCATCAATGCATTTCAGATTTTGTTCAATGATTCCACTGTGTCTGTAGTATTCTCTCTACTAGTCCTTTTACAGTGATGCATTTAAGTGTAGTAGCATAATGAAACATGTATCACATATTTTGTACTACAATATTTAATGATTGTACGAACAACTACATAGTGAAACTATCGGTATCTTGTGTGTGGGTGATCTAAATGAATGTTCCTATGGTATTTCATGATAAATGAGTTATTTGAACCAATGTTTCTGCGAGTGTAAGGTTTCTTTAAAGATATGAATGCACAATGCAATGTTTTGAACATCGGACAGCCTGTTTTGATGGCCATTTTGAGTTTTGTGTCTAGAGTTTTGGAAAATGACCACAAGGTTCATAAATGAGTGCCAAAGGGGTTGTAAAAAAGGGTAATTTGAAGGCTGAGGGGATAGGGTGTGTCTTTCAGTGTTTGGACTACAGCCTGTCTTCCTCTCTCTTGTCCCAGTTCTCCACTGCTGAGAGGAAGTTTTAATGGATGCCAGGGGTTGCAGAAACAAATGTTATTTCTCTGCCCTACGTCACATGTTTGTGTTGACTATGTCAATGGCCTGCTTCTTTATGCTGACTTTTCGTGTGTGTGTGTGTGTGTATGTGTCTGTGAAGGCCTATGTGTGTGTGTGTGTGTCTGTGTGTGGGTGTATGTGTGTGCGTGCGTGTGTGTCTGTGTGGTTGTTTGTGTGTGTGTCTATATGTGTGTGTGCGTGTGTGTCTGTGTGGTTATTTGTGTGTGTGTCTATGTGTGTGTGTCACACCTGCTCCCCCTCCCCTCCCTGGCACTCGAAGGCGCCAGGCTCCCCAGCATTATGCACTCCTGCCACCATCATTACGCACCCCAGCCTTCCCCCCCGTCACCGCATCAGCGATTATTGGACTCACCTGGACTCAATCACCTCTGTCATTAACTTCCCTATATCTGTCTGGTCCCCCGCTCTATTCCCTGCCTCAGCATTAATTGTCATTTGTCGTTGTTTACCCGCGTGCTGGCGCTGTTTCTGTTCCGTTACCTGTCTGATCCTGGATAAATGTTGACTCTCCGTACCTGCTTCTCAAAATCCGGCGTCAGTCGTTGTGTGTGTGTGTGTGTAACTGTGTGTGTGTGTCTATGTGTGTGTGTGTGTGTGTGTAACTGTGTGTGTTTGTGTGTGTTATCACCTAAGTGGTGTGAATGCACCCTGAGTAATTAAACACAATTCACTGTCAAACCGTGAACAAATCTGACTGACGCTAATTAATAGTGCACTGGAGTATGCAGCTTGTGTGCATGCACACATACCCGTTTGTCCACACCCACACCCACATCTCCACACATATTTGGTTGTCACGTATGAGACATGTGCTGTGCATCCCTTATCACTGTGCGGTGCCACAGAGCAGAACTGTCTGAGAATATATTCCATCTGACAGCCAGAGTCACTCGGGTAAGGATCCCATGTGGCCTATAAAGTGGAACAGATTTACCCTGGCACCCCCATATCGCTCCCGCTCACTTTTTCTCACTACAGCATGAAATACCCATGCTTAGAGAGATGTTTATTTACTGCATAACATTGAGAGTAAACAATGGGAAGAGGGAAGGCAAAGGCTCTATTGGCAAAATGGCAGCAGGTAAAATGGACCAATATCTATTTTGCAGCCATTTCTTTCTCTTATTATTATGGGGGTGGGGTTGTCTCCATGGGAAGCATAATAATGGGTTTTGAACAAAGCTCCACAACAAAACAGACAAGCTCACACTGCATTATTCAAATGTCTTGTACTGCATTGTGTTGTGTCCCTTTCCCTCTGCAAACAGAATGGAGTTTGAAGTTATTGCAGTTGGAGAATGAACTGGTAGCTCTCAACTACCTGCATGTTTCCACATCAATCTTTCATGAGTTCTCATTCATATATAATGAGGGGTTTCTGGCCCACCACACAACAGGGGATTTCAATTAAAAGTCCAGATGTTAGCGCCCGCCGTCAGCTGAATTGGGGAAAGTGCCAGCCAGTTGTTCTCTGAGGCTTTTCATCTCTGCATGTCATTATACTGTAGTCTTTTGATTGGTCTGTGCTTTGCAGCATTGCGGTTCACCAATCGCGCCTCATCCCGTAGTCTTTGATTGATGCATAATATTGGAATAGCTTTGTGGCCGCCCGCCTGTTGTTTTTGAAGCATTAAAGTGTGATGGGAAAAACCTTGGAGAAACCTTTCAAGCTTATATAAAAGCTTCCCTACCTCAATCAATGAAAAAAATATAACCCCTTACGCAGAAACTATTTTGTGTTCATAGCAGCATTATCAGTGTAGTATATTCAAGAAAATATCAAGAGGGAGAGAGGATGAAGTTGTTTTTGGGTGATTGATAATAATGCCCTCTTGGGAATAAGATCTTTAAAAAATAAACCACAACAAGCTAATAAAATGATGGTAAAATGTGCTGAGATTTGAAGAGATGGGCTTGATCTTAACAGGAGGGATGGATGGCTCTAAAAGTTATATTCTTAGGAGCATGTAATTAAGTAATGTCAGGACAACTTGTTTTCTCCTGAAATAATGATACTTTTAGGGAGAGGGAGAGAGAGAGCAAGAGCGAGAGAGAGATGAATTAAGAGGGAGGGAGAGGGGAAGAGAGACAGAGAGAGAGAGAGAGATGGGGAAGGTAATATTTGAGAGAGAAATGAAGAGGGAGGGAAAGACTAAGACAGAGAGAGAGATGGAGATGATAACGTTTGAGAGAGAAATGAAGAGGGAGTGAGTGAGTAAGAGATAGAGAGAGAGTGGGGGTGTACTGTATTGTACCACTAAAGCCATCACGATGAGCTCCTGGGAGTTAGGATGATTTCAGGATGACTAATGCCGTCACCCACGCCATAAAGCTCCAGACCAGTAAAACCACAAGAACCCAGTAAAATACTACTTGAGTAAAAGTCTAAAAGTATTTGGTTTTAACTATACTTAAGTATCAAAAGTAAATGTAGTTGCTAAAATATACTTAAGTATCAAAAGTATAAGTACAAATAATAAAAGATTACTTATATTAAGCAAACCAGACGGCACAATTTTCTTGTTTTTTTAATTTACGGATAGCCAGGGGCACACTCCATTACTGAGATACCATTGACAAACAAAGGATTTGTGTTTAGTGAGTCTGCTAAATCAGTGGCAGTAGGGATGACCAGGTATGTTCTCTTGATAAGTGTGCAAATTTGACAATTTTCTTTCCTGCTAAGCATTCAAAATGTAACGAGTACTTTTGGGTGTCAGGGAAAATGTATGGAGTAAAAGTACTTCATTTTCTTTAGGAATGTAGTCAAGTAAAAGTTGTGAAAAATATAAATAGTAAAGTAAAGTACAGATACCCCCAAAAACGACTTTTAAGTAGTTCTTAAAAGTATTTTTACGGGCCTCCCGGGTGGTGCAGAGCTAGCTGTGCCACCAGAGACTCTGGGTTCGAACCCAGGCTCTGTCGCAGGCAGCCGCGACCGGGAGGTCCATGGGGCGACGCACAATTGTCCTAGCGTCGTCCGGGTTAGGGAGGGTTTGGCCGGTAGCGATATCCTTGCCTCATCGCGCACTAGCGACTCCTGTGGCGAGCCGGGCGCAGTGCACGCTAACCAGGTCGACCAACTCACGGCAGTGACTCCTGGAGTATATTTGTTTGTCTTGAAGATTTGGTGTGTCCATCTCTGCCACCATTGTTTTCTAATCAGGTGGCGTCTCTCCTGCATGGCGCTCGTCCTTCAGATGGAGACGTCATGCTTTCTGACGTAAGACAACGTCTCTGCCACCATGTCCTCAGACGAGGCTGCTCTACTGAGAGAAGATTGGAATGAGATTGGAAGGGGTAGATTTAGTCATAATTTTTCAAGAGCACTATATTTTCTAGTTGGCTCGATATCTGCAGTGCAAGATTTATCACTATCTGAGTAGACCTGAGTATATATAGTGCCCCTGATGACAGCAAACAAATGCAAGTTAATCTATTTATATTATTCATGAAGTATGAATCAGTTTTAGTCTACGTTTATTAACTTATCTGTCGTTTTGCCTGGATTCAATTAACTGAGTATTCTCACTGTAGCACAGCTTTGACTAATTCTCATTCCATTTCCTTTTTATATGATCATGCAGTTTGATAGGACCTAGCATAAATACGAATAGAAACAATGTGTTTATGTCAAGTATGTCAAGCTCTAGTTAAATAAAGGTTACACAATCAAGACCGTGTCAATCAACTTGTCCTTCATTTGATATGCCTTCAATAAGATGTGGACTCTCCCAGGTAATGCTTTGCCTTTGCATGGCTGTGTCTGCCACTGTTGTGACTTAGCATGCTGTTCATGCTCACTAGGTCTCACCTCATCCCTTTAATGTATCTTAAGGAATCAACAAAGGTTTAGAGGCTCTGTGCTTGGCTCTCAGCATTATGGAGATGGATGGAGTAATAGACTTCGCTTTGATAGATAGAGAGATGCACCTTTTTCACCCTTTGCACACCAGACAGCTTCCATCCTCATACAACCCCCCCCCCTCCTTTTACCAATGACTCTGTATCTTCACAAGCCATCAGCTGTATCCACCAGAGTGAGGAAAATCTCCCATCGTTCTGAGTGAGTGCTCTCCATTCCAGGCGGACCATGCAGGCAAGCCTATGCCAGCTCAACTGTCACCATGCTTATTGATGTGTGGTGTTGACAAATGTATTCTGCGTTAATCCTGATTTGTTATCTGATTACATTCATTTGAATAATGAGTTGAATTTGTCAGACTGGGCCTAATGCAGATCATATTTACTGTTGGGTTTAAGCCGCTCCCCTGATTTAAATGGGTAATAAATGGCTGCTGGAGACAGATTGCTTTTCCCATTATCGTAGGCTACCACTGCAGCCACTCATTGTAGACCCATTACTAATGTATTACCATGGCACTGTACTCAAACACTTCTTGTACTTTGAAATTAATGTGGCTGCATTTTGACGGAATATAGTGTAACAGCACTAGTGATGGGAGGCTTGGGCTTTCAGAATGTATCTTTCTGCATTTACTTGACATTTAAATACAGCCAACAGACACCATGCCACTGGTTTTCCATGTAATTGTTTGTTGTCACTTGACCCATGCTGGTAGTGACTTACTGGAGTCATACACTGCTGAAAATGGAAAACAAGCGTAAGCAAGCCAGACCTGTGCTGCACTGAGGCTCACACTACCTGATTGGAACATTCTATTTAAAACTCCTTACCTACGTCATATGTTGTTTACACATTTACCTGGTTGTGCAGTGTAACCTGCTATTAGTGAGGGCAGCAATTTGGCATTTAGCACCAACAACAGGGAAAGAGGTTTATCAGCCTACATAGTGATTTGGCTGACTGTCTCTTCAATTCCAATCTTTCACGTCTCCTATCTCTCTCCTGCTTGACAAGCATGCTTTGAAAGTGGGATAAAACATGTGAATTGTGGATGTCACATAGATGTGCCCTGGGTAGACACGGTGCCATCTGTAGAAAGACATGTTTTTAGCAGGATCCATTCCTCATGTATACTAATCAGAAATATAAACGCAACATGTAATGTTTCATGAACTGAAATAAAAGATCCCACAAATTTTCCATACACACAAAAAGCTTATTTCTGTCAAATTTTGTGAGCAAATTTGTTTACATCCCTGTTAGTGAGCATTTCTCCTTTGCCAAATAACCCATCCACCTGACATGTGTGGCATATCAAGATGCTGATTAAACAGCTTGATCATTACACAGGTACACCATGTGCACCATGTGCTGGGGACAATAAAATACACTAAAATGTGCAGTTCTGTCACACAACACATTGCCACAGATGACTCAGGTTTTGAGGGAGCGTTTGGCATGCTGACTGCAGGAATGTGCACCAAAGTTGTTGCCAGAGAATGTAAAGTCAATTTCTCTACCGTACATCGCTTCCAAGGTAGTTGTCGAGAATTTTTCAGTACGTCCAACCTGCCTAGGAACTCAACAAATCCGGCTCCTTCACCTGCGAGATTGTTTGAGACCTGTCAACCGGACAGCTCATGAAACTGAAGAGTATTTCTGTCTGTAATAAAGCCCTTTTGTAGGGAAAAACTCATTCTGATTGGCTGGGCCTTGCTCCCCAGTCGGGGGGCCTATGTCCTGCCAAGCCCACCCATGGCTGCGCCCCTGCCCATTCATATGAAAGTCATAGATTAGGGCCTAATAAAAAAATGATTAACTGATTTCCTTATATGAACTGTAACTCAGTAATATCATTGAAGTTGTTGCATGTTGCGTTTATATTTTTGTTTATGAATGTCTTCTCTGTTGCGCCAGGCTTGGTCACAGCAGGTGTAGGCTAAGACGGTTTTTGCAATGTTTTAAACAGATGAATACTTTTGCAATGTCTTACAGTCTTTGTCTTGTAAATAGTGTGCTGTGTTCTCCGCACTTTCTTTTGTGCTGCAAATACTCACTTGACATTGAGTAATTAGTTGTGTTGTGGATGTAAAGGAAAGTAGCTTGTTGAATTGAGCCTGTGTGAGTCACTGTTCTAGGTCTTTCTAGTTGGTTAGTGACTTAAATTAATGTCTGTCTCTTCCTTTCCCTTCTACCTATTTATCATCTCTTCCT
Organism: Oncorhynchus masou masou; assembly: GCF_036934945.1. Lineage (NCBI taxonomy): Eukaryota > Metazoa > Chordata > Actinopteri > Salmoniformes > Salmonidae > Oncorhynchus > Oncorhynchus masou. Next base: position 63,755,627 of record NC_088220.1, read on the forward strand.
CCCCAAACATCTGCTCCTCTATTCATACCAGTGGGCTACTTTCGCTTCTTCTATATGCTATCCATCTTCCACAGCCTTTATAATGTCATGTCCTGATTGACTCTAGCTCTACTTTTACACCCATATTCAATTATACTTGCAAATCAAAGTTATGCAATGACCATTATCATATGCTGTAGCTAGGCTACAGTGGATATTGTTGTGCTGTCCTGTTTAGAACCATGATGATGTTGTTGACATCGTGATTATTGTCATCCAGAGTTGACATCCGTTCTGGCTGTATACCTCCTGCTCTATACAATCAGTGTCTTCCTTCTCTCCCTCGCTCTCCATACTGTCAGGTTGTTGGACGATCCTGCATCCCTCCTACTCTCTTCTTTCTCATCTAGGGCTGTCAGTTACAGGGCAATCGCATCCTTCATTCATTCCTTCCCTCTCTGAATCTGAATGAGATGCTGCTTTATTTTGGCTTTCCTTCTGATCCTCTTGGCACTGGGCGGTGGAGGTTTTTATTTAGTCTGTGTTATTTGGTTCTGGCTGCTTGTATATTTGATCTGTTTGCATAGCTAAAATCTTCCTTCCTCTGCTCGGAGTGCCAGGCTTTCTGTGTTCCTCTCTCTACTTTAAGCATGTTTCACACCTCACAGGCGTTGTGTTCTTCCATTGTGTCTGTAAGTTGCTCTCATCAGTGCTGCTCTCTGGGAGATGAGTCAGTGCATTCTTAGTGCTTGGTTAAAACCTGCACGCTTCCCTGCCTCAACACATTTTGTGTATTTTTGCATGTGTGTGTGTGTGTTAGCATCAACAGAGACAGACAGAGAAAGAGGAAGAGAAGGAAGATAAAGGGCTATAGAGACAGACAGTGACCAGTAGGCCTGTCAGTGTGATCAGAGTGGACAGGCCTGGCAGAACAGTGTCAAAGCCACTCTGAGATGCCAGGCATGTGTGGGTGTGAGAGAAGAGAGAGAGAGAGAGAGAGAGAGAGAGAGAGAGAGAGAGAGCAGTGTATTGGACATTGTGTGTCACTATCTTTACGAGCCGGCCCATCAACGACTACCATCTGACCATGGTACTGTGACTGCAGCAGCCCAGAACAACCATCACAGCAGACAACCCCTCTGACCATGGTACTGTGACTTCAGCAGCCCAGAACAACCATCACAGCAGACAACCCCTCTGACCATGGTACTGTGACTGCAGCAGCCCAGAACAACCATCACAGCAGACAACCCCTCTGACCATGGTACTTTGACTGCAGCAGCCCAGAACAACCATCACAGCAGACAACCCCTCTGACCATGGTACTGTGACTGCAGCAGCCCAGAACAACCATCATAGCAGACAACCTCTCTGACCATGGTACTGTGACTGCAGCAGCCCAGAACAACCATCACAGCAGACAACCCCTCTGACCATGGTACTGTGACTTCAGCAGCCCAGGACAACCATCACAGCAGACAACCCCTCTGACCATGGTACTGTGACTGCAGCAGCCCAGAACAACCATCACAGCAGACAACCCCTCTGACCATGGTACTGTGACTGCAGCAGCCCAGAACAACCATCACAGCAGACAACCCCTCTGACCATGGTACTGTGACTGCAGCAGCCCAGAACAACCATCACAGCAGACAACCCCTCTGACCATGGTACTGTGACTGCAGCAGCCCAGAACAACCATCACAGCAGACAACCCCTCTGACCATGGTACTGTGACTGCAGCAGCCCAGAACAACCATCACAGCAGACAACCCCTCTGACCATGGTACTGTGACTGCAGCAGCCCAGAACAACCATCACAGCAGACAACCCCTCTGACCATGGTACTGTGACTGCAGCAGCCCAGAACAACCATCACAGCAGACAACCCCTCTGACCATGGCTCATGCTCATCATTTGCACATCACGCTGTCACTTCAACTTTGCTCTGATGATGGTCCAATGGGAGTCTGAGTATCCTCTGATTGGTAGTTACATGCCATGTGTCACTGATGTAGTCTCTTCCACAGCTGCTGTGTCTGGTTTTGGCTAAACTCGGGGAAATGTAGCAAAGGACAGAAATAAACTGTATGGAAATGACTGTATTGACAGAACCAAATATAGATTTTATTTTGTTGCATCCAGCCACTTTAACCCGATCTTTGTGTGTCTATGTTCTGAGATTCTAACCGCTGTCTCTGTATGTGTGTGTGTGTGTGTGCCCAGTGTCCCTGTGTCTGTTCCTGCATCTGTCTGGATTTCCCCTCTCCTCTGTGTTAACCAACCAGATAATCTGTTCAGTTCTCAGCATCAACTACAGTATGTGATTGGGTTCTATAATAATGTAATGGTGGGCGGCAGGTAGCTGCGTTGCGCCAATAACGTGGTTCGAATCCCCGAGCCGACGAGGTGAAAAGTCTGCTGATGTGCCCTTGAGTAAGGCACTTAACACTAATTGCTCCTCTGAGTTGCTCTGGATACGAACGTCTGCTAAATTACTAAAATATCATGTAAATGTAAATCTTCTTCCCTGTGTGTCTTTGTCCCCCAACAGACAGATTGTAACCCTCCTCCCTGTATGCCTGTCCCCCAACAGACCGATTGTAACCCTCCTCCCTGTGTGTCTGTGTTCCCCAACATACAGATTGTAACCCTCCTCCCTGTGTGTCTTTGTCCCCCAACAGACAGATTGTAACCCTCCACCCTGTGTGTCTGTGTTCCCCAACATACAGATTGTAACCCTCCTCCCTGTGTGTTTGTGTCCCCCAACAGACAGATTGCAACCCTCCTCCCTGTGTGTCTTTGTCCCCAAACAGACAGATTGTAACCCTCCTCCCTGTGTGTCTTTGTCCCCAAACAGACAGATTGTAACCCGCCTCCCTGTGTGTCTGTGTTCCCCAACATACAGATTGTAACCCTCCTCCCTGTGTGTTTGTGTCCCCCAACAGACAGATTGTAACCCTCCTCCCTGTGTGTCTGTGTTCCCCAACATACAGATTGTAACCCTCCTCCCTGTGTGTTTGTGTCTCCCAACAGACAGATTGTAACCCTCCTCCCTCTATGTCTGTCCCCCAACAGACAGATTGTAACCCTCCTCCCTGTGTGTCTGTCCACCAACAGACAGATTGTAACCCTCCTCCCTGTATGTCTGTCCCCCAACAGACAGATTGTAACCCTCCTCCCTGTGTGTCTGTCCCCCAACATACAGATTGTATCCCTCCTCCCTGTATGTCTGTCCCCCAACAGACAGATTGTAACCCTCCTCCCTGTGTGTCTTTGTCCCCCAACAGACAGATTGTAACCCTCCTCCCTGTGTGTCTGTCCCCCAACATACAGATTTTAACCCTCCTCCCTGTGTGTCTTTGTCCCCCAACAGACAGATTGTAACCCTCCTCCCTGTGTGTCTGTCCCCCAACAGACAGATTGTAACCCTCCTCCCTGTGTGTCTGTCCTCAAACAGACAGATTGTAACCCTCCTCCCTGTGTGTCTGTCCTCAAACAGACAGATTGTAACCCTCCTCCCTGTGTGTCTGTCCTCAAACAGACAGATTGTAACCCTCCTCCCTGTGTGTCTGTCCACCAACAGACAGATTGTAACCCTCCTCCCTGTGTGTCTGTCCCCCAACAGACAGATTGTAACCCTCCTCCCTGTGTGTCTGTCCCCCAACAGACAGATTGTAACCCTCCTCCCTGTGTGTCTGTCCCCCAGCAGACAGATTGTAACCCTCCTCCCTGTGTGTCTGTCCCCCAGCAGACAGATTGTAACCCTCCTCCCTGTGTGTCTGTGTGTCCCAGCAGACAGATTGTAACCCTCCTCCCTGTGTGTCTGTCCCCCAACAGACAGATTGTAACCCTCCTCCCTGTGTGTCTGTCCCCCAGCAGACAGATTGTAACCCTCCTCCATGTGTGTCTGTGTGTCCCAGCAGACAGATTGTAACCCTCCTCCCTGTGTGTCTGTCCCCCAACAGACAGATTGTAACCCTCCTCCCTGTGTGTCTGTCCCCCAACAGACAGATTGTAACCCTCCTCCCTGTGTGTCTGTCCCCCAACAGACAGATTGTAACCCTCCTCCCTGTGTGTCTGTCCACCAACAGACAGATTGTAACCCTCCTCCCTGTATGTCTGTCCCCCAACAGACAGATTGTAACCCTCCTCCCTGTGTGTCTGTCCCCCAACATACAGATTGTATCCCTCCTCCCTGTATGTCTGTCCCCCAACAGACAGATTGTAACCCTCCTCCCTGTGTGTCTTTGTCCCCCAACAGACAGATTGTAACCTCCTCCCTGTGTGTCTGTCCCCCAACATACAGATTTTAACCCTCCTCCCTGTGTGTCTTTGTCCCCCAACAGACAGATTGTAACCCTCCTCCCTGTGTGTCTGTCCCCCAACAGACAGATTGTAACCCTCCTCCCTGTGTGTCTGTCCTCAAACAGACAGATTGTAACCCTCCTCCCTGTGTGTCTGTCCTCAAACAGACAGATTGTAACCCTCCTCCCTGTGTGTCTGTCCTCAAACAGACAGATTGTAACCCTCCTCCCTGTGTGTCTGTCCACCAACAGACAGATTGTAACCCTCCTCCCTGTGTGTCTGTCCCCCAACAGACAGATTGTAACCCTCCTCCCTGTGTGTCTGTCCCCCAACAGACAGATTGTAACCCTCCTCCCTGTGTGTCTGTCCCCCAGCAGACAGATTGTAACCCTCCTCCCTGTGTGTCTGTCCCCCAGCAGACAGATTGTAACCCTCCTCCCTGTGTGTCTGTGTGTCCCAGCAGACAGATTGTAACCCTCCTCCCTGTGTGTCTGTCCCCCAACAGACAGATTGTAACCCTCCTCCCTGTGTGTCTGTCCCCCAGCAGACAGATTGTAACCCTCCTCCATGTGTGTCTGTGTGTCCCAGCAGACAGATTGTAACCCTCCTCCCTGTGTGTCTGTCCCCCAACAGACAGATTGTAACCCTCCTCCCTGTGTGTCTGTCCCCCAACAGACAGATTGTAACCCTCCTCCCTGTGTGTCTGTCCCCCAGCAGACAGATTGTAACCCTCCTCCCTGTGTGTCTGTGTGTCCCAACAGACAGATTGTAACCCTCCTCCCTGTGTGTCTGTCCCCCAGCAGACAGATTGTAACCCTCCTCCCTGTGTGTCTGTGTGTCCCAGCAGACAGATTGTAACCCTCCTCCCTGTGTGTCTTTGTCCCCCAACAGACAGATTGTAACCCTCCTCCCTGTGTGTCTGTCCCCCAACATACAGATTTTAACCCTCCTCCCTGTGTGTCTTTGTCCCCCAACAGACAGATTGTAACCCTCCTCCCTGTGTGTCTGTCCCCCAACAGACAGATTGTAACCCTCCTCCCTGTGTGTCTGTCCTCAAACAGACAGATTGTAACCCTCCTCCCTGTGTGTCTGTCCTCAAACAGACAGATTGTAACCCTCCTCCCTGTGTGTCTGTCCTCAAACAGACAGATTGTAACCCTCCTCCCTGTGTGTCTGTCCACCAACAGACAGATTGTAACCCTCCTCCCTGTGTGTCTGTCCCCCAACAGACAGATTGTAACCCTCCTCCCTGTGTGTCTGTCCCCCAACAGACAGATTGTAACCCTCCTCCCTGTGTGTCTGTCCCCCAGCAGACAGATTGTAACCCTCCTCCCTGTGTGTCTGTGTGTCCCAGCAGACAGATTGTAACCCTCCTCCCTGTGTGTCTGTCCCCCAGCAGACAGATTGTAACCCTCCTCCCTGTGTGTCTGTGTGTCCCAGCAGACAGATTGTAACCCTCCTCCCTGTGTGTCTGTGTGTCCCAGCAGATGTGCTGGAGGGGAAGAGTGCCATCCTCCTGGGGATGAGTCAGTGGAACTCCAACGACCTGGTGGAGCAGATCGAGACCCTGGGACACATGGACCAATCACAAGGCATGTTACACACAGGCTACCCTGAGACACATGGACCAATCACAATGTATGTTACACACAGGGTACACTGGGACACATGGACCAATCACAATTGATGTTATACACAGGGTACACTGTCACAAGGTATGTTACACACAGGGTACCCTGGGACACATAGACCAATCACAGGGTATGTTACACACAGGGTACACTGGGACTCATGGACCAATCACAAGGTACGTTACACACAGTGTACCCTGGGGGCATGAGAGGGCTCTATTGCCCTCTGAACATCTGTTCAGTTCTTTCCACCTCCTACTGCAGTACTGTGGAGTTGCTTGCTCACAAACAAAAACACACAAGCTGACGCATCGATTCACAATGTTTAGTGCAGTTAAACAAAGAATTTCACACAACAAATCACAAATGAGACCTTTGATCCATCAAAATTCAAACAACTTCAAACATCCATTTATGTGTTTATACGTTTGGTTAGTTTAAAATCAGACAGACGTTGATGCTCTGCTGCATGTATTGATTTGTAAACTCTTTGTTCTTGTCGGAATAAGTCTACTGGAAGGCAATGAGTCACTATAGTGAAAATGTGAATTTTCCTCATTATCGGTCATAACAATCACTCAATAAATAAATGAAACGTATTCCAACAGGTCAGTAAGTCAGGAGTAAATGTCAGTTGACTTTTCATAGTTGAGCATTCAGAAGTTGAGACAGCAGGTGTGGTAGAGAGAGAGAGAGAGAGAGAGAGAGAGAGAGAGAGAGAGAGACCGTCGAAAACAGCACGTCCGGTGAACAGGTCAGGCTTCCCTAGCCACATGCAGAACAGTTGAAACTGGAGCAGCAGCACGACCAGGTGGACTGGGGACAGCCAGGAATCATCAGGCCAGGTAGTCCTGAGGCATGGTCCTAGGACTCAGGTCCTCTGGAAGGGGAGGGAGAGAATTAGAGGGGGAGGATACTTAAATTCACACAGGACACCAGAGAAGACAGGAGAATTACACCAGATATAACAGACGGACCCTAGCCCCCTGGCACATAGACTTTCGCTGCATAGATAATGGAGGCTGAGATGGGGGAGGGGGGAAACAAGGCAGGATATAACCACACCCATTTTGCCAAAGCACAGCCTCCAAACCACTAGAGAGTCAACAGACCACCAACTTACTGAATATAGCCCACAAAGATCTCCTCCACCGCACGAGCTCGGGGGGGGTGCAAAACAGGCCAGGAAGATCACGTCAGTGACTCAACCCACTCTCAACCCCTCCTAGGGACGGCAATGAAGAGCACTAGAGAGCCAGTGACTCAGCCCCCGTAATAGAGTTAGAGAAAGAGAATCCCAGTGGAGAGAGTGGAGTCGGCCAGGCAGAGACAGCAAGGGCGGTTCGTCCACACAGTGCCTTCCCATTCACCTTCGCACCCCTGGGCCAGACTATACTCAATCATAGCACCTACTGAAGAGATGAGTCTTCAGTAAGGAATTAATGGTTGAGACCGAGTCTGTGTCTCACGTGGGTAGGCAGACCATTCCATAAAAATGGAGCTCTATAGGAGAAAGCCCTGCCTCCAGCTGTTTGCTTAGAAATTCTAGGAGCAATAAGGAGGCCTGCATCTTGTGACCGTAGCGTACGTGTAGGTATGTACGGCACGACCATATCGATTTCTCTATTTACTTTGTTCTTCTGGTTTATTTTTCTTTTCTGATTTACTTATTTTAATTTTAATCTCAGTGCTCTGATTTGCAAACCCCAGCGATTTATCTGGTCTTAAGTAACTCCCTCTCTCTTGGTTATTTTTTGGTCTTTGAAGATTGACAGGGCTTTTTCCAGAGGCAGATACATGCATGCCTAGTGGAAGCAGCTACTGTAATAGCTCCTTCTACTGTAATAGCTCCTCTGAAAATCCCCTCTCCCCATCACTCCCTTTATTCAGACTGACTATGTTTGACATCAACTGTACTTCATCTTAAATCACATGAATGAAATATTGCTTAGTGTTAAATGTCATTGAATGTGTTTTTCAAATGTAAATAAAGAAATTAAAACTTGATCTGATACAGACAAGTGATGTGACTAATTAGCTACTTCACTGTACTGCAGACTGTACTGCAAACTGTACAAACTGCAGACTGTACTTCACTGTACTGCAAATGACTGTATTTAATGTAGATTCATGTTTTATTTTGTCTTTGACATTTTGACAACATTTTGACTGAACCAAGAGCCGTGTTATACTTCAGAAATCCCACAGCCTTGATCGTGAGACACATCAATGGCAGAAATACAGCACAATGCTTTGTTAGTTCAGGGAGGACCGTGTTTTTTTAATATTAAAGAGTTGCACAGATGAGGGACTGTGCAACAACAACAGCAGCTCACATCAGATAACTCACTGAGCCACACAGTTACTCAGCCCTGTCTCTAGTCCGAGGACGCATCCGATATGGCACCCTATTCCATATGCATTACAAAGGAAATAATGTGGTTTTTGAGACACAGGTTGAGTGTTTACCCCAACAGCCAATGTAAAACCAGCTGAACTTCTCTATTGGACAAGACAATGGGGGAATTAAGAACAAGGGGTCTTAAGGAGGCCTGACAGAGTGGTGAAGAAGCAATCACTGGGCCATGCATCATGCCTGCTAGCGTCTTCCTCTCTTTCTCCTGTGCCACCCTATAGAAATCACCTACTTTATGTCTGGCCACAGTCCCTGTGCCCACTTCTCTTGCCAAAATATACACATCAAACATCTCCAAACCATGAGGAGGGATGAGGGTTATCAACGTGAACTCTTTAGGGATTGTTTTTTTCCAGAAAAATAGAGGCATTCTTATGCTTTCTGAGAGTTTTTTCGAGACATACACTGTTTAACCATCACCAATACTATTTACATCACATTAACGAAACATGATAAATCAAAGGATATGAATCTTGTCAGCACTTAGACCTGACATTAGTGAGCGAGCTTTGAAGTCTGAGGAAGGATCCAAGTCAGATAGTCCACATTTACAGACATTGCAATCTCTTGGTTTTCTCATTGGTTTTCTCTTCTCTAAGGCTTCACTGAGAAACCATTAATTGCCAGCTCAAGGTTTACTGATTGATCTCTGACTATATTGTACTTAGAGAACATTTCTTGGTTGGCTAAAACATCAAATGCAACACCAGGCAGGAAAACTTATCTTTCCTTTTTTAAATTTTCCATATCCAAATATTTCCATATCTACAGCAGTGTGCTACAGTAGCTTATCAGGTAAGGATCATGCATGAGGTTCTACAGATTGAAGTAGATCGTTTTAATTGCTGGGTTTTTGGGGTCTGAGCGAGGGTGGTGGAATGCCCACCTGTAGAGATGAAAGACCTTAATTTAAAGATGTTCAGTCAAACACTGTTACAAAAAAGTGGGTGTGAAATGTCACTGGTTCTACTTATGGTACTGTGCTGAAGTGATCTGTACAGCACCAGAGTGGCCTCATGGTTAGGTCATTCTAGAATGGAACCCATCTCGATTATTCCATTACAAAAGCTGTTTGAAAGGTTACTGTACATTCTGCAGTATTGTAGTACTGCAGGTAATCTATTGTACCATCATCCAATTTTCATCCTCCATGATTTGACAAACAACATGCCTTTGTTCATGCACTGAACGGTGGGCTGCGTCCCAAAATGTCACCCTATTACCTATAAAGTGCAGTACCTTTAACCAGGGCCCATATAGGGCTCTGCTCAAAGGTAGTGCACTCTATAGGGAATAGGGTGCCATTTGAGTTGCAGACGTGACTTTGATAGGAAAGCAACAGTTGCTGTCATAGCCATCAATGACTGTACGGTAATGGCTGTAACCACTCCATGTAATTATCCCTGTGATATTGTGTTACACACTCAGCCCCCTTAGTGAATTTGATGGCTGGCCCCTCACGACTTATAATTGACGCTAATTTAATAGTTTTTTAGGCTAATTGTGTGTTGGGTAGAACAATGTGTGTTTGCATGGTAGGGACTCCAGACAATCACAGCTTGCAAAGGGAAACCAGACATGTCGCGGTCACCGACGTCTTGCTCCCGGACAGGCAAAACACATTCTTCGCTCGCTTTTAGGATAAGAGTGCAACCGACGCAGGCCGCTCCTAAGGACTGTGAGCTCTCGTTCTCCGTGGCCGACGCGAGTAAGACATTTATGCATGTTAACCCTCGCAAGGCTGCCGGCCCAGACAGCATCCCTAACCACGTCCTCAGAGCATGCGCAGACCAGCTGGCTGGAGTGTTTACGGACATATTCAATCTCTCCTTATCCCAGTCTGCTGTCCCCACTTGCTTCAAGATGTCCACCATTATTCCTTTACTCAAGAAAGCGAAGGTAACTGAACTAATTGACTGTCGCCCCATAGCACTCACTTCTGTCATCATGAAGTGCTTGGAGAGGCTAGTTAAGGATCGTATCACCTCCACCTTAACCGATACCCTAGACCCACTGCAATTTGCATGCCGCCGCAATAGATCCACGGATGATGCAATCGCCATCACACTGCACACAGACCTATCCCATCTGGACAAGAAGAATACATTGAATAGAACTCAGCATTCAACACCATAGTCCCCTCCAAGTTCACCATTAAGCTCAGGACCCTGGGTCTGAACCACGCCCTGTGCAAGTGGGTCTTGGACTTCCTGATGGGCCACTAGGTGGTGAAGGTAGGCAACAACACCTCCAGTACGCTGATCCTCAACATGGGGGTTCCACAAGGGTGTGTGTTCAGCCCCCTCCTATACTCACTGTTCACCCATGACTGCGTGGCCACGCACGCCTCCAACTCAATCATCAAGTTTGTAGATGACACAACAGTGGTAGGCCTGATTACCAACAACGGCGAGACAGCCTACAGTGAAGAGACGAGGGCCCTGGCGAAGTGTTGCCAGGAAAATGACCTCTCCCTCATTGTCAACAAAACGAAGGAACTGATCGTGGACTTCAGGAGACAGCAGAGGGAGCACCCCCAATCCACATCGATGGTCCGATGGTCCACAGTGGAAAAGGTGAAAAGCTTCAAGTTCCTCGATGTATACATCACTGACAATCTGAAAGGATCCACCCACACAGACTGTGTGTGAAGAAGGTGCAACAGGTTGAAGAAATTCAGCTTGGCCCTTAAGACCTTCACAGACTTTTACAGATGCATTCTGTTGGGCTGTATCACCATCTGGTACGACAACTGCACCATCCCCAACTGAAGGGCTCTCCAGAGGGTAGTGCAGTCTGCCCAACGCATCACCGGGGGCACACTGCATGCCCTCCAGGACATTTACAGCACCCAGTGTCACAAGAAGGCCAAGAAGATCATCAAGGACCTCAGCCACCTGAGCCACTGCCTGTTCACCCTGCTATCACCCAGAAGGCAAGGTTAGTACAGGTGCATCAAATCTGGGACCGAGAGACTGAAAAACAGCTTCCATCTCAAGGCCATCAGACTGTTAAATAGCCATCACTAGCTGGCCTCCATCCAGTACCCAGCCCTGAACTTAGTCACTGTCACTAGCCGGCTACCACCCAGTTACTCAATGTCTACGTACTGTTTTACCCATTTCATATGTTTAAATTTATTTAAATTTATTTAATTTTTTAAATTTATTTCACCTTTATTTAACCAGGTAGGCTAGTTGAGAACAAGTTCTCATTTACAACTGCGACCTGGCCAAGATAACACATAGCAGTGTGAACAGACAACAACACAGAGTTACACATGGAGTAAACAATAAACAAGTCGATAACACAGTAGAAAAAAATAGTCTATATAAATTGTGTGCAAAAGGTATGAGGAGGTAGGCGAATAATTACAATTTAGCAGATTTACACTGGAGTGATAAATTATCAGATGAACATGTGCAAGTAGAGATACTGGTGTGCAAAAGAGCAGAAAAGTAAAGAGACAAAAACATATATATATATACTGTATTCTAGTCAAGTCCATCCTATTCAACTATTATTGTACATGTACTATTCTATCCTACATATTCATCAGATATACTACATATTCTATTCACATACTGTCCATAATGTCTATACATCCCATCAAATATATACAGTACCAGTCAAAAGTTTGGACACACCTACTCTTTCAAAGGTTTTTCTTTATTTTGACTATTTTCTACATTGTAGAATAATAGTGAGGAGATTAAAACTATGAAATAACACATGGAATCATGTAGTAACCACAAAAGTGTAAAACAAATCAAAATATATTTTAGATTCTTCAAAGTAGCAACCCTTTGCCTTGATGACAGCTTTGTACACTTGTGGCATTCTCTCAACCAGCTTCATGAGGTAGTCACCTGGAATGCATTTCAATTAACAGGTGTGCCTTGTTAAAAGTTAATCTGTGGAATTTCTTTTCTTCTGAACGTGTTTGAGACAATCAGTTGTGTTGTGACTAGGTAGGGTTGGTATACAGAAGATAGCCCTATTTGGTAAAACACCAGTCCATATAAGCAAATAAGCAAAGAGAAACAACAGTCCATCATTACTTTAAGACACGGAGGTCAGTCATTCCGGAAAATTACAAAAATTTGAAAGTTTCTTCAAGTGCAGTCGCAAAAACCATCAAGTGCTCTGATGAAACTGGCTCTCATGAGGACCACCACAGGAAAGGAAGACCCAGAGTTACCTTTGCTGCAGAGGATAAGTTCATTAGAGTTACCAGCCTCAGAAATGGTCAATTAACTGCACCACAGATTACAGCGCAAAATAAATGCTTCACAGAATTCAAGTAACAGACACATCTCAGACACATCTCAACATCAACTGTTCAGAGGAGACTGCGTGAATCAGACCATGGTCGAATTGCTGCAAAAAAAACACTACTAAATGACACCAATAATGAGAAGAGACTTGCTTGGGCCAAGAAACACAAGCAATGGACATTAGACCGGTGGAAATCTGTCCTTTGGTCTGATGAGTCCAAATTTGAGATTTTTGGTTCCAACCGCCGTGTCGTTGTGAGACGCAGAGTAGGTGAATGGATGATCTCCGCATGTGTGGTTCCCACCGTGAAGCATGGAGGAGGAGGTGTGATGGTGTCTGGGTGCTTTGCTGGTTACACTGTCTGTGATATATTTAGAATTCAAGGCACACTTAACCAGCATGGCTACCACAGCATTCTGCAGCGATGCGCCATCCCATCTGGTTTGCACTTAGTGGGACTGTCATTTGTTTTTCGACAGAACAATGACCCAAAACACACCTCCAGGCTATTTGACCAAGAAGGAGAGTGTGGAGTGCTGCATCAGATGACTTGGCCTCCACAATCACCCAACCTCAAACCAATTGAAACGGTTTGGGATGAGTTGGACTGCAGAGTGAAGGAAAAGCAGCCAACAAGTTATCAGCATATGTGGAAACTCCTTCAAGACTGTTAGAAAGCATTCCAGGTGACTACCTTATGAAGCTGGTTGAGAGAATGCCAAGAGTGTGCAAAGCTGTCATCAAGGCAAAGGGTGGCTACTTTGAAAAATCTCAAATGTACTGTAAAATATATTTTGGTTACTTGGTTTTTTGGTTACTACATGATTCCATACCTATGTTATTTCATAGGTTTAATGTTTTCACTATTTATTATACAATATAATGAAAATTTGATTTAATGACTCCAACCTAAGTGTATGTAAACTTCAGACTTAAACTGTATAGTTTTTTTCAACCACGCCACAAATTTCTTGTTAACAAACTATAGTTTTGGCAAGTTGGTTAGGACATCTACTTTGTGGATGACACAAGTAATTTTTCCAACAATTGTTTACAGTCAGATTATTTCACGTATAATTCACTGTATCACAATTACACTGGGTCAGAATTTTACATACGCGCATAAGTTAACTGTGCCATTAAACAGATTGGAAAATTCCAGAAAATGATGTCATGACTTTAGAAGTTTCTGACAGGCTAATTGACATCATTTGAGTCAATTGGAGGTGTACCTGTGGATGTATTTCAAGGACTACCTTCAAACTCAGTGCCTCTCTGCTTGACATCATGTGAAAATCTAAAGAAATCAGCCAAGAGCTCAGAATATTTTTTAGACCTCCACAAGTCTGCTTCATCCTTGGGAACAATATCCAAATGCCTGAAGGTACCACCATCTGTACAAACAACAGTAAGTATAAACACCATGAGACCACGCAGCCGTCATACCGCTCAGGAAGGAGACGCATTCTGTCTCCTAGAGATGAACGTTCTTTGGTGTGAAAAGCGCAAATCTATTTGTAACTGCACATGGGGACAAAGATCGTACTTTTTGGAGAAATGTCCTCTGGTCTGATGAACCAAAAATAGAACTCTTTGGCCATAATGACCATCATTATGTTTGGAGGAAAAAGGGGGAGGCTTTTAAGCTGAAGAACACCATCCCAAACTTGAAGCATGTGGGTGGCAGCATCATGTTATGGGGGTGCTTTGCTGCAGGAGGGACTGGTGCACTTCACAAAATATATCATGATGAAGGAAAATGATGTGGATATATTGAAGCAACATCTCAAGACATCAGTCAGGAAGTTGAGCTTGGTCACAAATTGGACTTCCAAATGGACAATGACCCCAAGCATATTTCCAAAGTTGTGGCAAAATGGCTTAAGGACAACAAAGTCAAGGTATTGGAGTGGCCATCACAAAGCTCTGACCTCAGTCCTATAGAACATAGAGTGCCTTGCGAAAGTATTCGGCCCCCTTGAACTTTGCGACCTTTTGCCACATTTCAGGCTTCAAACATAAAGATATAAAACTGTATTTTTTTGTGAAGAATCAACAACAAGTGGGACACAATCATGAAGTGGAACGACATTTATTGGTTATTTCTAACTTTTTTAACAAATCAAAAACTGAAAAATTGGGCGTGCAAAATTATTCAGCCCCTTTACTTTCAGTGCAGCAAACTCTCTCCAGAAGTTCAGTGAGGATCTCTGAATGATCCAATGTTGACCTAAATGACTAATGATGATAAATACAATCCACCTGTGTGTAATAAAGTCTCCGTATAAATGCACCTGCACTGTGATAGACTCAGAGGTCCGTTAAAAGCGCAGAGAGCATCATGAAGAACAATGAACACACCAGGCAGGTCCGAGATACTGTTGTGAGGAAGTTTAAAGCCGGATTTGGATACAAAAACATTTCCCAAGCTTTAAACATCCCAAGGAGCACTGTGCAAGCGATAATATTGAAATGGAAGGAGTATCAGACCACTGCAAATCTACCAAGACCTGGCCGTCCCTCTAAACTTTCAGCTCATACAAGGAGAAGACTGATCAGAGATGCAGCCAAGAGGCCCATGATCACTCTGGATGAACTGCAGAGATCTACAGCTGAGGTGGGAGACTCTGTCCATAGGACAACAATCAGTCGTATATTGCACAAATCTGGCCTTTATGGAAGAGTGGCAAGAAGAAAGCCATTTCTTAAAGATATCCATACAAAGTGTCGTTTAAAGTTTGCCACAAGCCACCTGGGAGACATACCAAACATGTGGAAGAAGGTGCTCTGGTCAGATGAAACCAAAATTGAACTTTTTGGCAACAATGCAAAACGTTATGTTTGGCGTAAAAGCAACACAGCTCATCACGCTGAACACACCATCCTCACGGTCAAACATGGTGGTGGCAGCATCATGGTTTGGGCTTGCTTTTCTTCAGCAGGGACAGGGAAGATGGTTAAAATTGATGGGAAGATGGATGGAGCCAAATACAGGACCATTCTGGAAGAAAACCTGATGGAGTCTGCAAAAGACCTGAGACTGGGACGGAGATTTGTCTTCCAACAAGACAATGATCCGAAACGTAAAGCAAAATCTACATTGGAATGGTTCAAAAATAAACATATCCAGGTGTTAGAATGGCCAAGTCAAAGTCCAGACCTGAATCCAATCGAGAATCTGTGGAAAGAACTGAAAACTGCTGTTCACAAATGCTCTCCATCCAACCTCACTGAGCTCGAGCTGTTTTGCAAGGAGGAATGGGAAAAAATTTCAGTCTCTCGATGTGCAAAACTGATAAAGACCATACCCCAAGCGACTTACAGCTGTAATCGCAGCAAAAGGTGACGCTACAAAGTATTAAGTTAAGGGGGCTGAATAATTTTGCACGCCCAATTTTTCAGTTTTTGATTTGTTAAAAAAGTTTGAAATATCCAATAAATGTCGTTCCACTTCATGATTGTGTCCCACTTGTTGTTGATTCTTCACAAAAAAATACAGTTTTATATCTTTATGTTTGAAGCCTGAAATGTGGCGAAAGGTCGCAAAGTTCAAGGGGGCCGAATACTTTCGCAAGGCACTGTATGTGGGCAGAATTGAAAAAGTGTGTGTGAGTAAGGAGGCCTACAAACCTGACTCATATACATCAGCTCTGTCAGGAGGAATTGGCCAAAATTCACCCAACTTATTGTGGGAAGCTTGTGGATATCTACCTGAAACGTTTGACCCAAGTTAATCAATTTAATGGCAATGCTGCCAAATACTAATTGAGTGTATGTAAAATTCTGACCCACTGGGAATGTGATGAAAGAAATAAAAGCTGAAATAAATCATTCTCTCTACTATTATACTGACATTTTACATTCTTAAAATAAATTGGTGATCCTAACTGACCTAAGACAGGGCATTTTTTACTAGAATTAAATGTCAGGAATTGTGAAAAACTGAGTTTAAATGTATTTGGTTAAGGTGTATGTACACTTCCGACTTCAACTGTGAACCTTCACCTCAGTCTGATGTCCTGAGTGATTTTCATCAATGACCTCTCTGTACTTTGCTCTGTTCATCTTTCCCTCAATCCAGACTAGTCTCCCAGTCCCTGCTGCTGAAAAACATCCCCACAGCATGAACAATTGAATACATTTTAGAATAAGGTTGTAACTTAAACAAAATGTGGAAAAAGTCAAGGGGTCGAAATACTTTCACGGAAGCTCGCACCACTCTACATAGGACCATTCAAGATCCTGAGTCACATCAAACCTATCGTCTCCAGCTTCCCAGGTATGAGGGTCTGTCCATCCTTCCATGTCTTCCGTCTCAAGCTGGTAAGGACTGGTCCCTTCTCTCCCCCACACCTGCCCCTCCATCCCCCTCGACTTGTCGACGGTCGCCCGGCCTACACTCTCCGGCATCTGTTGGAGGCTCGTCGGGTCTGAGGCACCCTGCAGTACCTGGTGGACTGGGAGGGCTATGGCACCAAGGAGCGGACTTGGGTGCCTGCCCGGGACATCCTGGATCTGGGATTTGTTTGGACCTTCAAACAACTATGTGGTGGTTGCCCTGGATCCAAGGGGGGGGGTACTGTGAAGGTTCCACCTGTCACCAGAGGGCAGCTGAGACCGTCCTAGAGACATTAACAACACTCGGGTGTGTCCTATTTACTCATTATGATTTCCCTGTTAAAAGACGTGTGTTTGCTGTTGTCCTTTGCTGAAGCTTGAATTATGTGCCGTGTGCGTCTGTCTCCTGAGTGAGTTTCCGCGACTCAGTGTTTTTCCCCCCTGTGTTACTGTGATCCTTCCGTTACCGTTAAAGTATTATGTTTATCGTTAACCGCTGATTCCTCGTCTGGTCTCTTCTCTGCACCTGGATCCAACCTCACCATGTCACACCCTGTAGGTAGCTGCTCTGTCTAGCCCTACCCATTGTAAGTTGCTGCTCTCTCTAGTCCTACAGCCTGTAGGTATCTGCTCTCTCTTGCCCTGTCTACGACAGCTAGCTACTCTCTCTAGTCCTACCTACAACCTGTAGCTAACTCCTCTTAGACCTGCACACAGAGGGAATAGTATCTTCCCCCTCCTCATCTATATTCACGCCATTGCCTCATTCTCGCCCCCAGCCAGCCAAGTCATTTTTTTATACGCTGCTAGCCTAGCAGGCACAGTCTCCCTCACACGCTAATTCCCATTTAATTACTTTTTTCCATCTTTGCCTTATTGCAATTTCCTTCTTTAAACAGGAAATCCCCAAAGCATGGGAGCTGGGGAGACAAGGACCTCCTCTGTCTGGAATAATAAAAGGGTGTCAAAAAGAAAGGCAGAGCAGAGATAATGATAACAAGCGATAGAGTCTATGAAGGAGACAGCTATAGCCGAGACTGTCTGGACTATTGGACTGTCTAATACGTCTTGACACTATACACCTCTCTGTTGGGATGGCGTGTTTGTTGATAACACTCTCCTGTGTGTGTGTGTGGTGTGTGTGTGTAAGTGTGTGTGTGTGTGGGGGGTTTATCTGCGTGTGTGTAAGTGTGTGTAGCTGTGGATGTGTGTATGTCTGACAGAATGTGTTGTGGGAAATACATTGTGAAAGCAATGTGAGCAGATAATCACACCTAAACAACACTTATGTTGTCGTTCAGCTCCAGGTAAAGGAACAGGATATGAAATGTACATTTCAAATGCAGTTAGACGTGATTGGTGCTGGTCAACAGCTTTATGACCGGTTATAGATTGTTATAGATGTTTACTGTTGATTAAAATATGGGCGTGCATGTTGATTTAAATATGTATCAACAGTGTGAGTGTAAAGTCACAGTAGAAGCGGGCAACTATTCCCTACGTAGTGCATTACATTTGACCAGAGCCCTATGGGATGCAGCCTGAGACTCAACGTCTATTCATCCTCTGCACTGAGGGGCACATAACAGATAGGTCAGCCCATAGAGCAGCAGCAGCAGCACATGGGTAGGAAGCAGCTGTGGCAATCAGGGACACAGATTGGGGTGGGAATGTGTGTGTTCACAGCTCTAAATAGGCATATGATTGTGCTTTGCTGTGTATGTGGGTGGGTGCGAGTGTGCATGCTTGTGTGTGCGTGCTCATGCTCCAGACACTTGTCCATCTGTGCTTGTGCGTAATGTACACTCACCGGACAGTTTATTAGGTACACCCGTTCACGAAAATGGTTCGCTCCTACAGACAGTGAGTCACACGGCCGTGGCTTGCTATGTAAAGCAGGCCCCGTTTCCTGTTTCGTCATGCTGATGGCAGAGTCAGGATTTGGCGTAAGCAGCAGCATGGACCAACATCCCTGTGGAACGTTCCCTGTGGAATGTTTCCGAACGTTTCCAAACATTCCTGTATAATCCATGTCCTAAAGAATTCAGGGTGTTCTGGAGGCAGATAGACCCGGTAATAAATATGTATTCCCTTTAAACTGTCCAGTGAGTGTATATTCTCACCGCAAGGCACTTGTGTGTCCGTGTGTCTGAGTGTTCTGAGTGTTCTGTAATGGTGGTGAGCTGGTAAGCTCCCTGCCTGGTGTGTGTACTATACTTAGCTGTAGTGAACAGTAGTGATGGGGGTAGGGGATCGATACAGTTACATATTGGGATATTATTTTTGACGATATATCCTATTGTATCGTTTTGACAATATTGCAATGTTATTTTTGTTCTCGTTGGCTGTACCGGTACCAAATCTCCAGTATTTTTCTTCATAGCTTGTTCTCCATCTTCTTTTTAATTAAGGAGCTAATTTGTTTTCAGCAACATGCATTATTTCCATGACTGATCAAAACTTGTTTTCTCATGGTTCTCTCTTGTCCCTTTACAGCATATATAGGGAGAGCAATATGTTTGGAACATCGAATCGCAATAAAATCACAGTATCGTGAAAAACAATTGTGAAAATCACAATACATAACATATCAGCACCTAAGTATCATGATATATCATATCTTGAGGTCCATGGCAATCCCCAGCCCTAGTGAACAGATGGAGCTGGATGTTAGCATTCCTCCACTGTTCCAGGGCCAGGTCACAGAGGTCACAGCTCCATGTCAGATTGTACTGAAAACAATATTTACATTAGGATCAGCGGTCCCAAATGGCACCCTATTCCATATAGTGCACTACTTTTGACCAGAGTCCTATGGGGGCCCTATTCAAAAGTAGACAGTGCATACAGGGTGCCATTTCTGATGCAGGCCCAAAATGGCTCTGAACAGTTTCTATGTATCACCCATTTTCCTGATTTGTACTTGTTCGATATATGGTTAATTACCAATGACATGCTCTGGAAAATGTACCGCATAACCCAGTTCACTGACTGTGGCAAACTGGCAATCATGTTGAGGGATCTAACTTTGTCATAAAAATGTATTGTGATTCTATTTTGGTGTCTGTCTGTGGTATTGGGAGGCTAGTGCATAGCTAGCATTCACTGGCTGGACCAAGCCAAGTGAATGTTGATAAGGTGCTTAGTGCTCTACACAAAACAGTGATGGCATGCGGTGAGTGAGTTGTCACATTGAATGAATACATTCCCTCCAGCACTAAGTGTACAAGGGGGCCTTAGTCGTCAAACATGGCTCACCTTTAAGTGTTGTTCTGGGTAGGTTCTCTCAGGATCTACCTCACCAGTGAGGCCTCTCTAAGAGTTAGCCTCACAGTTCACAAGCCCTCAGTCTAAATGGAGCTGACGTTACATAGCCCCGTGTGCCATATTTTTGGAAACATATTTTGAGTGTGTACAACTTTTTCATTGGAAATATGTATTCTGTAAACTCACTCTGTCTCTCTGTGGCCTGACAGCAACTTCACAATATTAGGAGGTTCTCTCTCTCTCTCTCTCCCTCGCTCTCTGCTGCCTCTAAGCTGATAGAAATCTGTCATTGTGGCAGTAGCTGTAGAGAGAGAGAGAGAGAGAGAGAGAGAGAGAGAGAGAGAGAGAGAGAGAGAGAGAGAGAGAGAGAGAGAGAACTTTGCAATAGGCAGGGACTGGAGACATGGAAAATGGTTTCATTTAATTTATGGAGGAAGGACATTCTGAGACACAGTGGCTGAGACAGAATGAGACAGAGGGATGAAGAAGCAAATAATCAACTTTCCTCCACTAGCTAGTACTGACATACTGCCAATATCCTTCCTCCACTAGCTAGTAGTGACATACTGCCAATATCCTTCCTCCACTAGCTAGTACTGTCATACTGCCAATATCCTTCCTCCACTAGCTAGTAGTGACATACTGCCAGTATCCTTCCTCCACTAGCTAGTACTGACATACTGCCAGTATCCTTCCTCCACTAGCTAGTACTGACATACTGCCAGTATCCTTCCTCCACTCGCTAGTACTGACATACTGCCAGTATCCTTCCTCCACTAACTAGTAGTGACATACTGCCAATATCCTTCCACCACTAGCTAGTACTGACATACTGCCAGTATCCTTCCTCCACTAGCTAGTACTGACATACTGCCAGTATCCTTCCTCCACTAACTAGTACTGACATACTGCCAATATCCTTCCTCCACCAGCTAGTACTGACATACTTCCAATGTCCTTCCTCCACTAGCTAGTATTGACATACTGCCAATATCCTTCCTCCACTAGCTAGTACTGTCATACTGCCAATATCCTTCCTCCACTAGCTAGTAGTGACATACTGCCAATATCCTTCCTCCACTAGCTAGTACTGTCATACTGCCAATATCCTTCCTCCACTAGCTAGTAGTGACATACTGCCAATATCCTTCCTCCACTAGCTAGTACTGACATACTGCCAATATCCTTCCTCCACTAGCTAGTACTGACATACTGCCAGTATCCATATCCATACTGCCAGTATCCTTCCTCCACCACTAGCTAGTACTGACATACTGCCACATATCCTTCCTCCACTAGCTAGTATTGACATACTGACTAGTACTGACATACTGCCAATATCCTTCCTCCACCAGCTAGTAGTGACATACTGCCAATATCCTTCCTCCACTAGCTAGTACTGTCATACTGCCAATATCCTTCCTCCACTAGCTAGTAGTGACATACTGCCAATATCCTTCCTCCACATAGCCAATATCCTTCCTCCACTAGCTAGTACTGACATACTGCCAATATCCTTCCTCCACTAGCTAGTACTGACATACTGCCAATATCCTTCCTCCACTAGCTAGTAGTGACATACTGCCAATATCCTTCCACCACTAGCTAGTACTGACATACTTCCAATATCCTTCCTCCACTAGCTAGTAGTGACATACTGCCAATATCCTTCCTCCACTAGCTAGTACTGACATACTTCCAATATCCTTCCTCCACTAGCTAGTAGTGACATACTGCCAATATCCTTCCTCCACTAGCTAGTACTGTCATACTGCCAATATCCTTCCTCCACTAGCTCGTAGTGACATACTGCCAATATTCTTCCTCCACTAGCTAGTACTGTCATACTGCCAATATCCTTCCTCCACTAACTAGTAGTGACATACTGCCAATATCCTTCCACCACTAGCTAGTAATGACATACTGCCAATATCCTTCCTCCACTAGCTAGTACTGACATACTGCCAATATCCTTCCTCCACTAGCTAGTACTGACATACTGCCAATATCCTTCCTCCACCATCTAGTACTGACATACTGCCAATATCCTTCCTCCACTAGCTAGTACTGACATACTGCCAATATCCTTCCTCCACTAGCTATTACTGACATACTGCCAATATCCTTCCTCCACTAGCTAGTACTGACATAC